>NC_063436.1:4753381-5066646 GCF_020379485.1 Brassica napus | reverse complement strand
AATCTAAAGGTTGGGTTTTTTCTTAAAGAAAACAAAACTTTTCCGTTCTCTCTAATTTTTTCAAACGGTTGGGTTTCTCTTCTGCATCTCATTGGCTTGTGTGTGTGTTTCTCTGATTCTTTGACGTATCTTCTATACGCTCGTTAGCTGCACAAGTAGTGTATTCATTAGCATACCAAGAAAGATTACTCGAGGGCTTTTTGGTGTCTCAATATCCTCATCAGCTGTGACTCAAAGGAATCGTACACGTCTTTTGGAGCTCTTACACAACATGCTTTTCTTGACTCGTACGTTAAGGATTAACCCTAATGGTGTGACTTCAATCAACAGATTGATCACGAATGGCATGGGAAAGTCAAACATTTTCATAACCACTTTGCGTTCTGTTTTTCTGTTGTTTTGATCTCTATAAGTTTTATTTCAGGGACATTACATACTTCTGCAAGCAGTACTAGCTACCATGATCTGTTACATGTCTCCTCCGTTGATGAGGATTAACAGTACTATCCCTCTGGCCATCCCTCTGTGGAACACGAAAGGACTCATCATGTTGCTTGTGCTACACGTTACTTCTCAGAGCCTTTATACTACTTTCTTCATAGATCTGTTCACCGTAACAACTACCTCTTCACGCATTACCACTCTTTTCACCACTCATCTCCTGTTCCAAATCCCATGACTGGTAAAAAAATTTGTTAGGAGATCCCAGGGATTAAGAGATTGTTAATCAAAACAAAATATAGGTTAGAGTTCTGATACAAGAAAGGTTTTATTCATGTGTCATCAGAGTTCTAACCTAATTTGGTTTGAGTTAACGATCTCCTAACATTTTCACTAATAAATCTTATATTGTTTGATGTAATAATAACATCTATATATGATATGTGGATGCAGCAAATAATGCGACATTACTGGAAAGCTTTTCCTCTGTGTAGTAGCTGGCGTTCCTTTGATTGTTTCTTGCTTGTTAGGTGTTGGATCAATAAGCTGATCTATGGATACGCTATATGTTTGACTTCCTAAGATGTTTTAGGACAATGTAACGTAGAGATCTTCTCTCACAAGCTATTTGAGTCTCTTCCAATCCTACGATATCTCATCTACACTCCAACGTATGTTTTAGTTTTTTCTTTATATATAACGTATGTTGTTAACGTTAATCTTACCCTTTCTGCAAAATATCACATGTTTTTCATTCTTGTTACGTTTTCTTTGGTGGCTCCGCACCATATGTTTCCAATAAAGGCTCTCGTAACGTTGTTCACTGAATAAGGGAACATACTAACGTGACTTTGTTACATTGGCAAAGATGTGTATAGAAATAGTAAGGTGGTTTCACATTTCTAGTTGCATCTATAACGATTTTACTTGTGAATCGTGATCGTCAAAATGTCAAGTTGATTTTTCTTGTTGGGAATATGCAGGTACCATGGTCTGCATCACGAAGACATGGGGACTAATTTTTTGTCTGTTTTATGCATATCTTTGATTTTTGGCAACACACTAAACCCAAACTCGTGGGAACTCCAAAGAAGATTCGTTTGGCTGCAGGTAATATAGCGTAACTAGTTTGCATATATACCCCAAAGCTTTAACACAGAACTGTTACCAAACTTTAGTATCTGCTATTATTAAGGCATGAATGATGGCAAAAAATATATTAAGGACTGAATACCAAACAATTTTAAGCAAATTTTGAGGAAGACCTTGATTTGGCATGTCATTGGATCAATGGATTGGACCGATCCAATCACGGTTTTACTTTATTTAGTTAAATAAAAATATATTTCAAGTATATAATTAACCTATAATTTGTAGAAAATATGGTACTAATGTTATAATCATAAAGTAATATATAAATGCAAGAAAAATAATTTAGATAGATAAATTCTTCAAATTTGAAAAAAATAGCCATATAAATATTAAGTATAAGATATTATTGTCAACAATAATTATTTTTTGTCTTGTTCATATCTGATAACTAACAACAGTAATAATTATAAAATATAAATATTTGGAAAAAAATTTATAACTTAAATTTGAGAAATTCAACTGTTTTGAATTGAGCTGATCATCAGTTTGGACAAGTTTGACCGGTTTTGTTTTTTGATTTGTTTAGCGGTTTAAACTGAAATACGGTTTTAACATAATCAGTAATCATAGACGAGCGAGTTATAGCTAGAACGGTCTGACTGCTAATCCGGTTTTCAAAAACATTGGATCAATGTCAAAACCCGACCCCCCCCCCCCCCCCCCCCCCCCTCAACTTATTTAACGGACATCATCATTATCCACTTGCTTGACCGCAAAATGTATCTCCATGTACAGGGGAACCGAAGAGAGTGCCGGAGTTTGTTTTCTTGGCTCATGGGATAGATATTATGTCAGCGATGCACTCGCCATTCGTGTTTAGATCGTTCGCTTCAATGCCATACACGACAAGGCTCTTCTTGCTGCCGCTGTGGCCAGTGACGTTGATGGTAACGTTGGCCATGTGGGTTTGGTCAAAGACATTTCTTTTCACCTTCTACACCCTCAGGAACAATCTTTGCCAGACTTGGTCGTTCCAAGAGTTGGCTTCCACGTAATGCCTCTCTCTTTTTTTTGGTTCATTTTTGCCCTGAAAATAGAGAGAACAGATTGTTTTATAGTATTTTTTTCTCTTCTGGCAGTACTTCTTACCGTTTGCTAAACAAGGCATTAATAATCATATAGAGGCGGCAATTCTGAGAGCTGATAAGCTTGGTGTTAAAGTTATAAGCTTGGCTGCTCTGAACAAGGTTTTTGTCAGAACCCAAATCTCAAAAAGCCTGAAACTTTTGTGTGAGTGTGAGTCACTAAAAGGGTTAGTTTTGTTTTGTTTTTTTTTCTTAGAACGAAGCTTTAAATGGTGGTGGAACGTTGTTTGTTAACAAGCACCCTGACCTTAGAGTTCGTGTGGTCCACGGCAACACTTTAACCGCAGCAGTGATTCTCAATGGAGTTCCAAAAGATGTGAAAGAGGTGTTCTTGACAGGAGCCACTTGCCATCGCTCTTTACCTCTGTCGTCGGGGAGTGAGAGTTCTCGTAAGTTTTCTTACTAATCCTATTGTCTCAAAGATACGTTTTTCTATAGTATTTCCAAAGTCTGAGAGATGTTGGAACAATTGACAGATGTTGACATTATCAGCGGAGAGATTCCAAAATATTCAGAAAGAAGCTCCTGCTGAGTTCCAGAACTACCTCGTACAAGTGACCAAATATAACTCTGCCCAACACTGCAAGGTACTGTATTGATCATGATTTCTAACTGGTTTTCACTTTTTGCGTAAATATATTGATTTTGGTGTTAATGAATGAATTAAATTCCACATTGTAAGTTAGAAAAGTAATTAGCTAATATATAAAACGAATGAACGAATCCACTTATCACCGATTAGTTTAAAGTTGGAAACCATAATTTAATATTTGGTGGTTTGTAATATATATATATGCAGACTTGGATCGTTGGGAAATGGTTAACGCCGAGGGAGCAGAGCTGGGCTCCTGCAGGAACGCATTTCCACCAGTTTGTGGTGCCACCAATCCTCAAGTTTAGAAGGAACTATACTTACGACGAACTAGCAGCAGTGAGGCTCCCAAAAGACGTTCAAGGACTCGGAACCTGCGAGGTATAAAGAACAGTTTTGTTAACAATCGAATTCTTGTTTGTTTCTTTAACTCTTTGGCACACCGGAAAAAATCTCTGTGTGCGTGTGATTTTGTTGTGGCAGTACACGATGGACAGAGGGGTGGTCCATGCGTGCCATGCTGGAGGATTGGTTCATATGTTGGAGGGTTGGGAGCATCATGAGGTTGGAGCCGTTGACGTTGAACGTATTGATCTGGTGTGGGAAGCAGCCATGAGACACGGTCTTAGCTCTCTATCTTCACTCACAGACTGAGTGGGAGAGACCGTTTGATGTTGTCTTTGATTCTTCCAAGATTGGCCATTCTTTGTACAGGTGAAAAATGCAAGCATGGAAAACAAGTTGAATTTCACCTTATGTTATTGATTCACCTTTTATTAAAATGTATTTCCTATGTTCCACTGAAATGGATGTTTTACAATTTTCACACACTTCAAAATAAGTTTGTCATACCAAAAATAAAGATTTTTAATATCATAATTTCAAAAGAACTAATTGATCATAGATATTAATTGTTTTAATTTAATAGGATAAAATGGATACACAAAAAAATGTAATATTTGAAAACATAAAGCTTATACTTTCGTGAAACAAATAAAAATTTCAAAAATCATTGAGGGAATATCCACTTTTAAAATTTTCCTCAATATTTAATATATATAAGAAGAGAATATCAGAGGAATACCTTTTGAAAAAAAAAATAAAAAAAATAATATTAGAGGAATACTTTTTTTTTGTTCAAAGGAACATAATACCTAAAAGGTACCTTTCTGTTCATGTTTTACGACCCAAAAACATTGTTCTGACATTGTTGAACAACAAACCAAACCGGACACTGATTTACTCAGTACATCGAGTTCAACAAGTCCCTCTTTGCTCAATAAAGCAGTGCCAAAGAGATCTAGCTTCTGATCCAGAACGGCCTAATGCTTCTTTGTGCAGCTTACAAGAGCAATGCATGCTGACTTGTGGTCATGTCTACCACTAAAAGTGTTTGAGAGGCACCATTCTTGATCTAAGATAATTATTCTAGGGATGAAAGAACCATCAATGGTGATCAACTTTAGTTACTTCTTTTACCATCCATGTCTCTTTAGATTAGGCAGAGATGTTAGATTTTTTTTCTCTCACAATATTAATGTAGTTTCATACAAATACTAGAGATTTACTCTTGGAAGGTTAAATATCTTAGAATGTGAAACTAGAACAACGCTGCAATGTAGCTTCTAAAGCCAGAAGTGAATCATGACCTATTCAGGAAACAAAACAAAATGTGTACAAGTTTTGAATATCACTTCAAGAATCTCTTATCAAGTAGAAAGAACAGTGATTATTACCTCTTGGATTGAGTTAATGGCTCGATCCTCCTCGCGATGGGACACAAGTCGAGTTTTATGCAGTTCAGATCTTAAACTTCTCATCTCTGACTGCATTTCACTAATCTGCTCTCTAATCTCCTTTAGCAAACTCATATGCTCAGCCTCAATGCTCGTATCTTTTGGCGGCTTACTGACTTTTCTCTTGTAATCACTACTAACCATCTTGCCTCCAACCTGTGATTATTTCTACTTATTATTAACACTTGACCCATTTTTCTAGCAAATATGATAATGACCAGGACCGGTCCTGAACATAGGCTGTTGAAGCATTGTCTTATGCCTCCAAACTTTTAATAAATTGTCTATAGTCCCAAAAGTTTCAAAAGCGGCGACTTACATTTCTTTCTTCCGAGATGATTGTAAGGCTCTCTTTGGTCCTCGGAACCTCGTCTGAAGCAGAGAACCTTTCAGGGTTCTTGATCATCTCCATAATCGAACTGACATCACTCTTGGCTGACTCGAGGACAGTATTACTCACCTGTGAAACCAATGCATGTGAAATAGACCCACACCTAAGCAACGACCATTTAGATCCCTTGGCAACGTCTCTCGACTCCGAAACCTCTCTAACATGATCGTCTATTCTCCTGATCTCTTCCCAACACGCGCTCAAGTCTTGACGAGGAGATAAAGAACTACTCTCAACACCTTTCTTCTCCTTGGCCTGTACATCAGCGCAGCCGAGGCTGAGTAGTTTGCATCTGTAAGCCTGAACCTGAAACTCAAGAGACGCCATCTCCATTTCCTTGCGGTAAATCAGATCTTCGAAGAGCGTCAGAGAAGTCTCAGCGTGGCACATCTTCTCCTCGGACATTCTCTTGTACTGACTAGCCTCCATCTCCAACGCTGCTTTCTCTCCCTGGAGGCGTAGTATCATCGACAAGGCCTCTGAAGCTGCTGTTGAAGAGGCTTCCCGTTCAGCGTCCAGCTCATGAGTGATCTTCTGAAGAAGCTCCTGCTGCGCCCGCATGGTTTCTTTGTTGACTCCCACACCTAGACTCATCGTTCTCTCCACCATCCTCTCTCTCTTATCACAAATCTTCGATTCAAAACTTGCGGTGTTTTTCGTATATGTTTGATCTATGGTCAACGTGAGATTCTCAACCTATGAGATAAGAAAGCGGGAAAGAAGAGATGAGATCTAAAGCCAACCAAGTATTGTCCAAAGTCCACTCCTGGGCCAGGAGTGGGACATGTTAACGTGCGGACAAGCTCTTTGCATTGTTTTTTTCAGAAAATGGCCAATAGTTTTAAGCATTGTCTTAATTGATATTGAATTAATTAACTGATTAATAGGGCTCAACAGAAGATGGAAGTTATTCAAATAGAGGCATAGAAGCCGATTTACAAAAATTAAACTAGATTATTGGTGGGTTGAGCCAGCCCGTGCAATAGTGCAACGTATGGGCGACTCGCAGAGACCCAGATAGCAAGCTATCTTAATGGGTCTCATCCCTTAAAAAATAGAATTAATATCGTGTGACCCGATGGGCCACATATCAGATATTAAACTGATAAGAACAGATACTACACTTGATCTTAGCCAAAAGGCCGAGAAAGGTATGATTTGTTATGAGGTATTGCATCTTTATTTATACTACTCCTCTCTTCTCCAAACCAGCTCAACTTACCGTTGTGGGACAATAAAAAGCAAACACAACTGAGATAAAAGGTTTCGATTTTGTCACAAAGCCGACATATAGAAGAGCTTCCTAAACTTACCAAGGTGAGTGTCTTCTCTAAACACATGAACACAAGAAAGCTTCCTTCTTTAAACACACAAACACAACTGAGTCCAAAAGTTTGGGATTGTCACAACGCAGATACATTGAGAAACTCAAAGAAGAGCTTCTGAAACTTACCAAGCTGAGTCTTCTTTAAGCACATGAACACAATAAAGCTTCCTTCTTCGTCTAAGCTCATACCCACAAAACCTTTCCCTTCGTTCATATGTGAAGTTCTCTTGAAGAAAGGCCTTCCCCATCCAAAGTCCAATTCGTAAACCGTCTGCTTGGGTAGACCCACAATGCAGAAGTTTGCTGCACAGCTGAAGATCGGATTCCCTTCACCAGGAACCAGCTGATCAAGATCAGGATGTGTCTCTAAGGAGTCAATAGCTGATCTCAAGTACTCGTTGTCCATTTTCTTTATCTCTTCATGAACTCTCTTCACTGTTGTGCTGAAAGGCTCTCTGCGAAACTCACCAAGCAAGGATATGGGACGAGCGTGGAAGAGAGTGTTCCCAATGTATCCTTGTGGAAGCTTCGGTTGTAGTCTTGACCTCCCATCAATTATTATATGCAGTCTCGTCAAGTGCTCTTCTCCTAAATCTGTAAAGTGAGAATCCTAAGGCAAGTCTTAGTAAGAGCTTTTAGCTTCCTGATAAGGTTCAAGTTCATTACCTTCATTTGCAAAGCAAGCACAGCGCCAGATATGCGCCACAAGAAGCTCATAAGTACTAAACATACTATCAGCAACCTCTGCCTTGGCTCTAAGAGCTTTCACGTGGAGACGTGTGAGCTTGAGACTGACAACTCCAGAATCAGAGTCAGGATTTGATCTGTAAGCCAGGGATTCCACGGGAGGGTTGTGGAACGGAGGCGGTTTGTATTCAGTGTGTGGAAACACAGGGGAAGGAGGGTCTCGCGCACGGAGAATTGTGCGGTCGAAGAACGGAGATACCTTAACTGGAAGTCCCCGAGCAGTTCTGGACCATGCTTCCATGAAACATACAAGAGAGCCAGCGTCTCCGAACGTATGGTGTATTGAGTTTCCAATACAGATGGCTCCACATTTAAAATATGTAACCTAAGCAAAAAAAAAAATATACAGTAACCAATCTGTTAATTGTTTGTGCATAGAGTCCATATGTGCATGTAATGTCTATAGACCATATAACAAAGCTTACTTGAACGAGAATAAGTGGTACAGAGGAGATGTCTCCTGAGTAGTCAAGAGTAGGCATAAGTTGAGAGAGATCCAAACTTTGATTGAATAAGCCAATGTCTTGTAGAGTAGAATCAGTCTCAGCTTCCACAAGCAATACTCCTTCTCCATTGCATAGAACCTCCAGCCTCCCATTCTTATCTACCACATATATAGCAGAAAGTAACATTAAAAAATGACAAGAGAGGTTGGTTAATCAGGGCTTTATTAGAATTTTTGAAGTCTTACTCTTTTGTAGCCTCCCAGCGGCAGGGTAGAAGAGGACAAGAACCTTCCTCAGAGCATCGATGAGGGATTGAGTGTTGGGGAGACTTGAGGAGGAGGAAGAAGGGTTGTAAAAGTAGAGGATGCCCATGTGAAACCTCACTTGTATCAGGTCTAAATTGGAAAGCCATAGACTGTGTCTAGGTGTTTCCTCAGCTGGCTTCACGATCGTAGCTTGCTTCACATGAATCTTCATCTGATCCACGATCCTCTAAGGCTCCTGCTTCATAAGAAATCTAAGACGAGGCTAAGAATACGCCTGAGCTGATTGATACAGAGAAAGTGGAAGAGATTGAAGAATAAGAAAAGTCTAAAAAGGCTTTACCACTTTTGGAAAGACAGAAAAATAGAAAAGAAGTTTGTGGAGTAGACGCTACACAGCACATGTCGGAAACGGGTCCCACTTAGAAGTGAACCTTTACAACTATAGATAAACGGAATTGTATGTTTTGGATACAGCTTCAACTTACAATAACAGCAAAACAATTACATAAAAACAAAGTTGATTGTCTTTGGTGAGCAAAGAGAATGGTTTGCCTCAGTATGGAACAAGCACAGGAACAGAAGGTGGACCATATAACTCATGTCTTCCAGCAACAGATCCAGTAGCGCCTTAGCTAGGACCTTCTTTCCCTGAGTCAAGATAAACAACAAACACATCTTCAATCAGCCATTTATAAACCATCAAGAACGTCAGAAATTGATAAGTGAAGCTTCTAAATCTTACCATCAGCAATAACTTCTTCATCCCATTGAATCACAGGTTTGACGAGAACTCCACTTCCAAGAAGCATCATCTCATAAGCTTTCTTTCCATCTTCATAAGCTTTCTTTCCATCTTCAACTGTCATATCCATAATTCTCACACTTTTAAGCATCCCCTTGCTTACAAAGCTGTTCAGCGAGTGTAATCGTTCTCTTGGTGTACGTACACCCACTCACAACGTTATCAAACCATGGCATCACAAGCTCCTTACCACCATTAACACAAACGCCACATTCATGTTAGGACCTTCTGCTATAAACCCATCGTTATCCACCCAAATACCCGCATATGCTCATTTGGCCTCAGCTTCCATTTGTGAGAGCGCAGTCTGATCTTCATAGTATAAGACTACTTTTCACATATGTTTGTACTACTTAATAATCATTGACCCTTACATGTGATTTACTATAAAGATAACTTAAACTTGAGATTTTGCGGCATGAACCAATCTGAGTTTTCTTTAAACACGCAAACACAACTGAGATGAAAAGTTCACAACGCAGATACATTGAGAAACTCATAGAAGAGCTTCCGGAACTTACTAAGCTGAGTCTTCTTTAAGCACATGAACACAATAAAGCTTCCTTCTTCGTCTAAACTCATACCTACAAAACCTTTCCCTTCATTCAAATGTGAAGTTCTCTTGAAGAAAGGCTTACCCCATCCGAAATCCAACTCATAAGCAGAAGTATCCTTACGTAGACTGACGATGCAGAAGTTTGCTGCACAGCTGAAGATCGGATTACCTTCACCAGGAACCAACTGATCGAGATCAGGATGTCTCTCTAGGCAGTCAATAGCTGATCTCAAATACTCGTTGTCCATTTTCCTTATCTCTCCATGAACTCTCTCCACTGTTGTGCTGAAAGGCTCCCTCAGAAGATCACCCAGCAGGGATATGGGGCGAGCATGAAAGAGAGCGTTCCCAATATATCCTTGTGGAAGTTTAGGTTCTAGTCTTGACCTCCCATCAAGTATTATATGCAACCTCGTCAAGTGTTCTTCTCTTAAACCTGTTGGTGAAAAAAGAAAGAAAGTGTAAAGTGAGAATGTTGGGCAAGTGTTAAGATAAGAGCTGAATCATTCATTCCTGGATTCTCATCAAGAGAAGGCTTTTCCAACAAGATCAAACTAGTTACCTTCATTCGCAAAGCAAGCACAACGCCATATATGCGCCACCAGAAGTTCATATGTGCTGATCGACTTATGATTAGCAACCTCGGTTTTGGCTCTAAGAGCTCTTAGTTGGAGACGTGTGAGCTTGAGACTGACAACTCCAGAATCGGAGTCAGGATTTGATTTGTAAGCCAAGGATGTCACGGGAGGATTGTAAAAAGGAGGTGGTTGGTATTCAGTGTGTGGAAACACAGGAGAGGGAGGGTCTCGTGCACGGAGAATTGTGCGGTCAAAGAAAGGAGTTGGCGTAACGGGAAGTCCCCGGGCAGTTCTAGACCATGCTTCCATGAAACATGTAAGAGAGCCAGCGTCCCCGAATGTATGGTGTATCAAGGTTCCAATACAGATGGCTCCACATTTGAAATATGTAACCTTTGCAAAAAAAAAAAAATCAGAAAGCTATCTGTTAAATTATTGTTCATAGAGTCCATGTGCGTGTAATGTAGATAGACTAAATATAAATCAACAGTTCACTGCGTCCATGTACAAAACAAAGCAGTTTTAAAAGAAACAGATGTGGAAAAGCTTACTTGAAAGAGAAGAAGTGGCAGAGAGGAGATGTCTCCTGAGTAGGCAAGAGTAGGTACAAGTTCAGAGAGATCCAAAGCTTGAGTGAGTAAGCCAACGTCTTGAATAGTAGAATCAGTCTCAGCCTCTACAAGCAATACTCCTTCTCCATTGCATAGGACCTCCAACCTCCCATTCTTATCTACCACATATAAAGCAGAAAAAAAATATAAAAAAATGATAAGAGATGTGTAATCAGGGTTCGGTAAGAAGTATTTACCCTTTTGTAGCCTCCCAGCGGCAGGGTAGAAGAGGACAAGAACCTTCCTCAGAGAATCAATGAGGGATGGCGTGTTGGGAAGACTTGAGGAGGAACAAGGGTTGTAAAAGTAGAGGATGCCCATGTGAAACCTCACTTGTATCAGATCCAAATTGGAAAGCCATAGACTGTGTATAGGTGTTTCCTCAGCTGGCTTCACGATGCTAGCTTGCTTCACCCGGATCTTCATATGACTCATGAACCTGAGCTGATCGAGAAAGAGAATCTGGAGGAGACTAAAGAAGAAAGGCCTGAAAGTCTTTACCACTTTGGTCACCAACTCAGTTTTGGGAAAAGATAAAAGAACAAATAGAAAAGAAGTTTGTGGGGGTAGACACAACAACAAAATGTCAGAAATGGGTCCCACTAAGAAGTGGATCTTTACAACCATAGATACAGTTGCTTCTGAGTCAGGACACATGTAAATACAAACTTCAACTTCCAGTAACAGCAAAGCAATAAAAAAAAAACAAAGTTGTCTATTTGTGATGAGCAAAGAGAATGGTTTGGCTCAGTAAGGAACAAGCACACGGACAGAAGGTGGACCAGAGATCATGTCGTCCAGCAACAGATCCAGTAGCGCCTTTGCTATAGGACCTTCTCTACCTGAGTCAGATAAAACAATAAACCCATCTTTAATCAACAAGAACGTGAAAAAATTGATAAATGAAAGAGATTCTGCACAGTGAAGCTTCTAAATCTTACCATCAGCAATAACTTCATCATCCCACTGAATCACAGGTTTGACGAGAACACCGCTCCCAAGAAGCATCATCTCATCAGATTTCTTTCCATCTTCAACCGTAATATCCACAACTCTCACACTCTTAAGCATCCCCTTGCTTACAAGCTGTTCAGCGAGTGTAATCGTTCTCTTCGCCGTACACCCACTCAAAACATTGTCAAACCGCGGCATCACAAGCTCCTTACCACCGTTAACAACAAACGCCACATTCATGTTTGGACCTTCTGCTATAAACCCGTCGTTATCCACCCAAATACCCGCGTACGCTCCTTTGGCCTCTGCCTCCATTTGCGAGAGCGCGTTTGGGAGATAGTTAACGCTTTTCACAGTAGCAAACTCTGGAGGCTTGATGGGGATGGAGGATGTCACTACCCTGACACCTCTTCGGTCAACGGTGAAGTCCTTTTGGTACACGATGGCGTAAAGAGATGGTTTGGGACATTGAGATGGAGATAGTGAGAAATCTCCTGGGCCAGCAGAGAGCCAGTATCTTAGAGAGCCATATCTACATCCAGAAACGCTCACGGTTTGGATGAGAATCCTTCTGATAGTTTCACGGTCGAAGGGGAGTGGAATCTTAGCCATGGATGCAGACCGTATGATACGGTCAAGGTGCTGATCCAATTCATAAAGGTGTCTGCTTGGTTCCAAGGCACAAAAAGCGAAACTGAGATGATTGAGTATAAGACTAATAAAGGTTTGGGATACTTTAAGAGACTGACCCGTTAACGATCATGGCGGTATCAAAGACTCCATGACCACGGTGAACCATGTGATCATCCAACGGAAGAACCATAGCTGCTGGATCAGTTGTGATTCCGCCAACAACGCTCGAGTACATGGCCAAGAACTGTTTTCCTTCTCCTACTAGTTTCAGCCTCTCAACAACCTTGTACACATAGTGATACACACAATCAACGATTCAGAAACATAAACCGACAAACAAATATGATTCAATCATTACAGCACCTCTGCATCTATATTTTTTTTTTGACAAACTGAGAACACAGCCTACTTTTGTCAAATGAACATAATGAGAACAGCTTTGATGATTGTTTCAAGACATAATGGATAAGCAACAGACATGTAATAGCAAAAAAGGGGAACAAAGAAACCAAAACTACCTCATTGCTGGAAAGAACAGGAACATTCCACGAGTGAGAGCTCGAACCTGTACAAAAAAGGATACAGATTTCTCAAAATCCCAATAAGACTATATAATAAATCATCAATTCGAACAATTCTATGGTAACTAAAATAACAACTGATTTAACAAATCCCAATCCAGACAACAATGCCCAGAAAAGCCACGTAATCAAAGGTTAGAGACCGTGAAGTAAAAGTCGGAAGGCAGGAGTATAATATATTTCATCACTAAGAAAACGAGTTGCTATAATATGACGCCAATTTCGAACCTGAGCACATGAGAGTCCTTCCTCGTGTACGAGGGAGTCGAAAGCCATGACGACCTGAAGAACATGGAGCTCGTGACACAAAGTGGAGATTCCAAGTGTTAAATGACGACAGCTCCGGCAAGAAACCGACGATAGGCTCAGGGAATGAAACGAATCGAGATGTCATCTGAAAAAGTGAGCTGGAATCTGACTCAAAAAAAAGCATTGTAGATAAGTTTAGGCCAGTTACTTGGGCCGAAAGGCCCACTTCGATTTAATTCGCAATCTCACTGATATTTACGAGAGGCCCAAATTAAACTGTATATTTGGCGGGATGAGCCAGCCCGTGCAGTAGTGCAACGCATGGGCGACTCGTAGAGACCCAGATAGCAAGCTATCTTAATGGACCTCTTCCCTTAAAAAATAGAGTTAATATCGTGTGACCCGATGGGCCACATATCAGATATTAAACTGATAAGAACAGATACTACACTTGATCTTAGCCAAAAGGCCGAGAAAGGTATGATTTGTTCAGTGTCTTCGCCTCTTCTTTTATACTACTCTTCATGCCTTCCATTCTTATTTCGTGACCGATGTGGGACTTTTTAAAAGAGTAACACAAGACAAATCAAAACACTCTTTTTCGGTTAGCGGGTTTAGACGAGGCTTAACCGACAATAGTCTTTTTCGTTCTTGCCTTGTTCAGCTGGAGTCCGAGAAGAACAAGAAGAAGAAGAAGCCAAACTTTCTCAGATCTTCCATCCTCGTGGTCAGTTTCCTCATCCTTAATCGATCTAGATCATTCGAATTCACTTATCGTATTCGAAAGTCTGAATCTTTAGGCGTCTCTGAAGCAGTTTTTTGCCGAAGAGTAATCGCAATCAGCTTTGGAAGAAGAGAGGATTGTTCAGTCGTTGTCTTGCCATGGTACTATGTTTTAGTTTGATGGGTTTTATCTCTCTTAGCACAGTCATATTTATTCAATCGTTGTATACTTATTTAGCTGGGAAAGTTGAGAGCTTTAGCCTTGGGACTGATTAGTCTGCGTTGATCTTGTTTGCAGGCCATGTATATCCGTGTGAAGCGCATGAAAGCCACTTACTTTATCCAATGCGATCCCACAGAGACTGTTTTGGATGTTAAACAAAGACTCTGTACCCTCATTGAGCAACCAGTCAGCAACCAGCGTCTCATCTTAATGTCTACCGAAGAAGTATTAGAGGATTCAAAATCTCTAGCCGAGCAGAAGGTATCAAACATTTTGAGTGTCTCATATAGTCATATGTTCCAATGTTGTTACTATATTCTTTGTTTTGTTGTTCAGGTTGAGAATGATGCAGTCGTGGCTCTGACTTTGAGGAAAGGTATTTGACCCCTTATTTTCCTTTGCTCCTTGTAGTACTCTGGTTAATATAGCGCCCTTGTTGGGTATATATGTAGCCTGGACTAGTCGTAATGGAATAGACATCTTGGTTTACTAGTAACCACAGTTTTTTATATGTTTATTTGGTCTGTGAACCCCTTCAAACTCTATTGATTTGTATCGAGACTGTTGAAACGTTGCAATCTCTACAACCTTTGTGACTGGATATAGCTGAACGTGGTTCTGTTGTTTATATCCCTTATCCCTTATATTTAGCCCTCGTTAATTACAACAATTGTTATCATTGATTCATTCTTTCTTGTGCAGACGATGGCGACTTTGAGGATGTTGACATTGCACAGCCCACCGACTTTTCTGTTGCATGATGGATGGAATAGGCTGTATCAGGAGAACCTTTTGTTTCAACAGGAGAAAAGATTGATGGTGTTAACACGAGGAGGAGTCTATAAACGCTTCAAGTTGTATCTTTCTCTCTGCTTGTATCAATAACGCCTCTTTAGTTGTTACAAACAATTGTTGTAAGTAAAGATATTGAGATTTGGAAGTGCGAATTGCAGATTATAAGTTGTCAGTGAAGTCTTTCATGTTATCTCTCACATGTTTTCAATTGCTGCCTCTGAGGAGTTACAATGAACTAGAATATGAAGAGGAAGCAGAGCAGCTACGGATATCTATAGATTTACTTCTGGGATTGTCTCAAGCAGACTCCAATGTTAGGCTTTGTAGCTTTAGCTCTTCCCTTAATATGGGACTCTTACATGCTTTGCAACATTGAAAAGAACTCGCTTCTTACATCTCAGTAGGTCTTTAGTTTCAGCAATTGGTCACAGCAGGCTGTAGATTTCATATTAGGTTATATTATTTAAACTCCTGAGTTGCAAAAAAAAAAGACATCTAAAATCCTAAGCTGCAATGCCCTATTATTAGAAAGGCTGCTTTGAACTTATGAAGCTAACTTGTGTACTCGTTCCTTCATCTTATCGCAACAAGATGCTCTTTTTGGCATGCCCAAGCTTCACCAAAGAAGCTGATATCTATGGCTAGGAGCTTGGGATCTGTTGAAGAATCTTTTAGTTCCATGATTACACAATTGATCAGAAGAATGTTCACTCATTAGATTATTTGCTGTTCTCAGAGAATATCCATTTTAGCCGAAAACTTAATGGTCTTGGATATCATTCCCTGAGTGCATGTTTATATAGTAAGTATTTCAAATTCTAATAATGAAAATGATTTTCTATGATACATAGGACAGCTGAGCTTGATTATGTTATCTTATGAACCTGCAGGATAAAGCTTATTGAGTTACACAGTTACCCTGGACAAGTTGAAGCATTTGAAGATGTGTTATTATCCGTACCTATGGTATTTAAGCAACAAATCAGAGTGGCGCAGCGGAAGCGTGGTGGGCCCATAACCCACAGGTCCCAGGATCGAAACCTGGCTCTGATAAATGTTTTTTTTATTTCTGTTTTTGTTATTTTCTGTTTTATATGCCATTTCTGACATACATATTCCATTCGAGGAAAGCAGTAGCTTCTTTTGGAAGAAAGAAACGGGCTGTGTCTTCTTTACATGGACTGATCCAAATGGGAATTAGCTCAAACCATTTTGGATAAACTCTTAGCCTACACAGAATAAGTACCTTTCCAGGCTCTTGTTTTCAACTCGGACTCAGTGCTTTGTCTTTGTGCTCGGTATACACGAAATGTTTCTTTTAAGACACGTTTGAACACTTTCTGACCGTTGGTCTTGTTCCTGGACATTTTGGATCGCTTTCTGTAAATTTGCTTAACGACACATGTCCAATATACAATGTCTCTTCTAGTCTTCTCTAAAGGCGCCACTTCAAAGAACTTGACAAGATTTTTCAAGTTTCAAGCCACAATTGGATAACGGAGAAGATAAGCAAATGATGCAGCTAAATTGATGTGAAGCTGTATATTAATTATATGTTAAAAGATACGTTGACTTGCAGAAGAAGAAAAGTATTCTTTGACTTTTAGACTCTGAGAGGTGCAACAGGATCTTGCCATGAAATTTTCCTCTTATTTGATCCGTTTTCTCCATCCCTGCAAGAAGACAGCTTCATCTCTTTCTGCTGCTGCATCTCGATGATGCTTATTCTCTTACTATCTTCCACTCTCATTCTTTCTTCACTATTGTTCCCTGCTTCTGTTTCTTCCTCTTCTTCTCCCTATAATCAATAATATAAGAGGTGGTGGTCAAGACTAAAGACAAGTTGGTTTATTTGTCCACATTGGGGGAGTGAAAGATGATGCTTACAGATATTTGGTTTAGATCAAACAACGGGACTCTTTTCTCAAGACTTGTTTTGGTTTCATTTCCCGTGTGGTTTAAGTCAGGAAGTGCTGGACTCAGCAGGAAGCCCAAAGTCAGTCTTGGAACTGGAGAGGTTTGCTCAGACTCCGGGACCTTGCAGTTGGTTTTCTGTTCAGCGAAGTTAACAATGGCCTTACCACTAGTTTTTGGTTCGACAATTGGACCTCAATGGGCCCCCTAATTGATGTATTTGGGCGTGATGGCACCCGTAGGCTGAGGATCAGGATAGATGCACCAGTCGCAGCCGCTTGCTCTCCCACAGCCTGGAGACTGCCTAACCCAAGGTCTGAAGAAGAGGTTTCGCTCCATGCTTTCCTCTCAGCAACCTCTCTTCCTTCGCTGGACAAAGGTCCTGACATCTACAGATGGCAAACTAATGGTCACACCAGCATCTCTTACTCCTCCTCTAAAACTTGGGAAGTGTTAAGACCAAGGGGTACTATCCAGCAAAGCGCAAAACAGATATGGTACAGTGGAGCCATCCCAAAGCACGCTTTTCACATGTGGGTAACGAACCTTAACAGGCTACCAACACGTGACAGGCTCTCCACCTGGGGTATGCAGGTGCCCTTGAGCTGTTGTATCTGCTCTAATGCCCCTGAATCAAGAGACCATCTTATGTTAACTTGCTCCTATGCGATGACTGTCTGGTCTGAGATCCAGCTAAGGATTCGCTGTCGAGTGCCACGGTTTACCTCTTGGTCGGACCTTATGCAATGGGCTCGTGCACCGGCTCCTTCAGTTCCTACTGTGCTTAAAATGATGGTGACCCAATCGCTGGTTTACTCTGTTTGGCGACAGAGAAACAACATGCTCCATAATCAAGCTATCACTCCTCCTCTGGTTGTGTTTAAGGATATCAACAGACAGGTCATCAACGCCATCAATGTTCTGAGGAAGCGGAAGAAATTCATAAACCTCATGTCGTCTTGGCTGCTGTAATCCTATGGCTTTCCGCCTCTGTTCTTTTATGGGACTCCTTTGGACTCCAATATGATGTTACCCTACCAACTACCCTGTTTTTACTTTCTTTTTTGCCAGGGCGTTGTGTTGTATAGATTAGTATCTTTTGTAAGAAACAATCTCTATCTTTATGATATATTAACATTCTTAGCAAAAAAAAAAAAAAAAGTCAGGAAGTGAAACATGTTTAACTTCTGCTTCACTTCTCTTATTATCAGGAGACACTTCAACTCGAACGATTTGCGTCTTACTCTTCTTCCCACCATTTGATCTTCCTCTGACCTTTTTAACACCTGGTGGCTGCTTAACAGGCTGGTCTCTTTGTCTCAAATGTCTGTATCTCCGCCGCAGAAATCTGATTAACAAACGTAAACACTTGAGAGAAAACAACATCAAAGACATAATAGGATACATCGTCAGGGAAAGTAAGTATCTATACCTGACTTCGGCCATTAGCGTTGCCTTCCTCTCTCGCATAGTCTTTAACCTTTTTCTCATTGCTACAGTATCCTTTGTGTAATAAAACAACACAGCAACACGCGTTAAACTATATTAGATAGATCCAAGTGATCTTAAAGATCAGAGAAACAAACACTAAGAAGACAAAGTCCTCTGATAAAATGGACACAGCAAAAGACTCTTTTGATCAGTTTAAGACTAACAAAGATTTGCATAGCTACACATGACAAAACAAAGTAAGAGTCTAATGTTTCATCTTTCTATTTAACACGAAAAAAAAAAAACATAATCCAAATTTTTCAGGTGGAACAGATCAAGGTTAAAAAAACATATTTTGAACAAGTCATTTAGACATTCTCAGATCCAGAGACAGTATAGACCAGACCCATAAACTGAAACTTCATTTATTAACTCAAGAAAGAAAAAAAAAACGAGTTGGTACCATATGAAGTTCTTGATAGTCTTGCATAAGGCTGTGATGCCTAAGTCTGACTTTCAGATCCTCACAAGGATAAAGGTTGGAGGTAGTGAACTCGGCGTGAGTTGGATTCATCAGATGAACACAAGATGTGTTATTACAGAATCACAGAAGGAAAGATGTAGAGATGAAGACAAAGTTCTTGAAAGAAGGAATGGGAAGAGAGAGGGAGAGAGAGAGAGGAAGGTTCTGGGTTTCGTGTTGTATTTCCAATATCAAGCTTATGAGAAGTCAGAGAAGGACAAAGAAGCAGAAAACAAGGACACATCATGTTGTTGTTGTTGGTGTTGCTGTGAGAAAGGAAAATAAAAAATAAAAGCAAAACTGCTTTTCTTGGATGGGTTAAGACAGCAGTGATTAAGATGGAAGCAGACTTGTGCACTTATTTGGTGGTGTTGGGTCAAGAGAAAAGCTAACTTTTCTTTCTTTCTTTTTTCAAAATTATCAACAACCACCTTCTTCTTTTATTTAAATGGAGTTTTGTTGGAGAAATCTTGAAGAAAACGTCTCTCTCTTTTGTTTCTTGTGCTCCATTGTCCTCTGTAAAAATATAAACCATTCAAACTCTGGGTCCATTGAAAAAGAGACCGATGAGATTGGAGGTTGAGATATAAACTTCAGTCTTTATGAAAATATTATCAAGAAAAGTCAAGACGGTGGACGAGAAAAAAAAAGCTTGATAAAATATTATATACGGATTGTGCAGAAACTCTGACTTGTCTTGTGTGGAAACTGGTGCTGGGTTTTAGAGTTTTTTTTCCCTGTCACATGCATTCCATTTACTCTGCTTTAAAATAAAAATAGTTTAAATGATTCTAATGTGTGTTTAATGCAGCGATGACCCGTCAAGCTGATGGAGGAGGGTAAACGCAATAGTGAAAGTGTTTGGGTTTTGGTCACAATTAACACACAGCTCTCTGTAACGTTTAGCTTCTTTCATTTCACGAGCTTTGTTCTTGATGGTCACGTTTTGGTTCATGTAAGAGATTTGGATTCATTAAGCCAATATCTGTCTCTCTCTCTCTACTGTATATATATATATATATATATATATATATATATATATATATATATATATTTTGGCGAATTCACAAAACACACAAAAAACATCATCAAAAACTCACAATGTCTTCGCTTATGATATGTTATTTGTTTCTGTTATTGTCTTTGTTGTGTGAAGGCAGGGAGATTCTAGTGGGAGGCAAGTCCAACACATGGAAAGTTCCAGAGTCTACAGAAGAAACACTAAACCAATGGTCAGAGAGGACAAGATTCAAAATTGGAGACTCTCTCTGTAAGTAGTAGTTCATTTCACTTCACTTTGGACCTTTGGTTACATGGCTATGTTCTGTTTTCTCATATACTTCTTTGTTGTCTTTCAACAGTGTGGAAATACAATGCGGAGAATGACTCAGTGATGCAAGTGAGTCAAAAAGACTACGAGAGATGCGACAGATCAGAACCTATAAGAGGATACAAAGATGGTCACACAAAGATAGAGCTAAAGAGATCAGGTCCGTTTTACTTCATCAGTGGCGAAGAAGGGTATTGCCAAAGAGGAGAGAAGCTTCTTGTTGTTGTCTTGTCTCCAAATCACAACAGAAGCTATGCAGCTGATGCTCCTTTAACCGCTCCGGTCACAAAAAACAAGGGAAGTGATCATGTTCTGATCAACCAAGCACAAAGATCCATTGCAACTGTTTGTTTCCTTGTTCTTCCATTAGTCCTTTTGGTTTAGTCTTCTTAACTCTTTGATCACTGTAATGCAATCACTGCATGGAACAATGTAACATGACCCAAATTGGTTCAGACAATAATTTTTATTTTGTCAACTACGCATACAATTAGATCAAGTTCTTGACGAAAAGTTATTTCGAAGAACACTTCCATCTGACCATATTTGATTTAAATGAGAAAATAATAAGCAGCTGATCATAACCTTCTTTGCTAGTGAGTCCGGACCTGCTCCTTTGGTCATGAAACAAACTTTTCCTGTAAACTTTGAAAAGAATTAATTCGTAGTCTACTAAATCTGAGCAGTCCGTCTCAAATACGACCGAGACAAGTGGACTTGCATATATGAAAATAGTGACTTTTTTTATCCCTTATTATAACAAATAAAATAAAAAACATTGAACAAGCAAGGTTTGTAAAAATCCAAATCCAAGATTACAAACTAAACTGCATATCGATAGGTATAATAGTCCAAAGAAGTAGCATCAGTTCTTCTAATCTTAACAACTTGCCCTCTCTTGAGTCCATAGTATCTAGCAACAGGATCAGAGACAAGGATACGTGGCAGCTGCGTGTCTTGCACCGTGTACTTTTGAAGCAGTTCCTTCTTAGCTTGATTGTCAAGTACATAGTACTTGTTAATAAGTTTATGCTCGGTGATGTTAGTCACCAACTCAGCTTCCTCAAAGACTTCAATAGTTAAAATCTTGTTCAGCTCTATAATAGCGTTCTTGGCTGCACCAGTAATGGGCTGTGGAACAACTATGATCCCACGAGTGACTTTATCGTCTCTCATCTTCATCACCACGTCTTTTTTAATGATTGGGACTCCCACCTTAGGACCTTCCGGGTAGAACACGTAAATCTACACACCAGAGTCAAAAGATTTGAGTATAAAACTTTTTATTATGACTATGTCGTTTATTAGATGTGTTACCTTGTCTTCTGGATTTGGTCCCTTGTCGGCTGTCACGAAGAGAGCTTCCTTGTTGACTTTGTTCATAGCTTTGCAAAAGTTTTGAACGAAGTCTTCTCTTTTCAACTCTATGTCAGATTCTTCTATGTTGTAGCCTCTGTCCTTCAGCATCTGCAACACCGTGCGACGTACCTTGAAGACCCTCGTGATCTCATCCTCTCCCTCTGACATTCTCTTCTACGTTTTTTTTTAGTATTTTGTTATGACGGCCAGTGAGATAGAGGTGAGCTTTAAAAGAGGGTTTACTAGGGTTTAGGGGCTCTAGTGTTTATACCATGGTTTATATTTAACTCTTTGGATGTTCACTTATAGATCTGAATCTCTAATTCTGATGCTAAGTATTATTTCATGAGGATATATTACTACAAGGTGTAAAATAGCATGAACCAAAACCTGTGGAGAATGAAACAAAACTGAGGAAAAGAGACACAAACATGATCGTCTCTTTTATTACAATGGTAACTAAAATGTTATTTCATGAGGATATCACCACAAGGAGTAAAATAGCACCTGTGTAGAATAAAAGATTGCATTGCTAGAGACTAAAACAAAACAAAACTGAAAGGAAAATATATCACAAAAAATCTCCAATGTGTATAGCCTCTCTCTTTTCCTCTGTTGTTAACATTACTTTCTGCCAAATACACCAACAAGTGGATTGCAAATGTCTATAGGCTTATTCATATCCGTAAGCCTGTCTTTGCAGTATTCATGCGTTGAGTCCATTTCTTCTTGGTATCAGTTTGTTTCCTTGATGCAATCATCTGGAACGGGTTTGGCCCTTTATACATCTCTTCTTTAATCCGTATCTTCTTTTTCTTCCCTCTATCATATTCTTCATCCCTGCCACATTCCAATACCATTGATGTGTTAAACCAACTTCCTAATGATATTAACCAAACCCAAAGCAAATAACATAAAACCTCAAACTCACCACTCATCTGCTACGTAACCGATTTTGGTGCCTTCATTATTTCCCATCTTCTTAGAAGCTGAGACTTCTTCATCCCATTTGGCAACTGCATTAGTTATAAGACTTAACTCCATCAAAAACAATCACATAAACTAAGCTCTTTGAGGCATTATTGAAGGTTTGATTGTTCTTAAAAAAATTCAGAGTTGGAGAATGACATGGCGCAAGGCGCAAAGCTAGGAGCATATCGCCTTAGTGCGCCTAGCGCTTTTTAAAACACAGATGACAAGTGTTATCTCCTAACTGAGTTCGCGATCATTAGCTACTAGCAGTACGAATTACCAAATTTTTAAATGTCATAAGAGGAGAAAACGGGAAACTTACCAACTGTCTCCGGCAAACCCCGGGTGAGAATCGTCGGCTCATCTTTTTGCAACACGATTTGTTCATCTTTTGACGACTCTCTCTTTCTTTTGGCGATTTGGCTTGCTTTAGATAAGTCAGAACTCCTCAACGGTGGTTGTTGGTCTGACGCAAGAACGGCACCATTTTGATTAGCTCTCTCCTTGAGATCTCCAGTCGCAGAGCCAAGCAACATATTCCCATTACTATTCATATTCCTTTCATTATGGACACTGACAATGTTATCCTTCCCAGGCAAGCCAGAAGCAACTTCGCTAGTTATCTCTGAAGTTGAACGCTCTTGATCTGTAGCTCCTTTCTTGGATCGGAGCTCCTCAGGAATAACCTTAACAGCACTTGATCTCCCCCTTTTCTGTTTCATCTTTTTGCGTACGCCAAGGGCCAGCTTAAAAAGTTTTAATCCCACCTGCTGGGTTTTTGTTTTACCCTTGCGAGTCTTTCTTGCTGTGTTGAGAGTCTCCTCATCTTTATTAGCTACAGAAGTAGGCAAGTTCACAAGAATTTGAGCGTTTCTGCTGCCATCCAGTAGAGGGGAAGCCTTCCCTGGTAGTGTCGCGCATGCAGCCTTCATCTTCTCCTTTACCAAAGATCCTTCCCCATTAGCCTGTGATAGTGGCAGTTCCTTCTGAAGGTTCTCTTTGGAATTTGAATCTTTTTGGGATAAGACAGCAGTAGCACTTAGACCACATGATTTCAAGGGTGCGGCACCATTTTCCCTCTTCAGGATCTCTTTCGCATCCACACTGCTTGGGGGATCCTTCTGAGTCTCTTTGGCATTCAAATCTTTTTGGTTAAACACAGCAGGAGCACCTTGATCACATGATCTCAAGGGTGCTCTACCATTGGCACCAAGACCGTTAAAACAAGATGCTTTCATGACTGTTGAACCACTCACTTGATCATTTCTGTTAGAAGAAGATATAATCACAGAAGCTCTTGCTGTCGGAAGGTTCTCTTTCTTAACCATGGGAACCACATTCTTTGGGATGTGTTCTGTCTATCACGAACATAGAAAAGCATATACGCCTTCTGGTTGAACACATTCTTCTCACTAACTTGCAAAACCTACAGCAACAATGTAACGAAGAACTTAGTACTAGCCACGTCAACAAGCAGGTTATCAAAAGCAACCCAAAGAACGTACAACACTGATGCCTTACCCTGTTATCATCAAGGGAGTACCACATGCCACTTGAAGTGCGAACAAAACACGCATAGTGACCAGAATGGATACTTCGACCATAATGAACTAAGACACCATATAGAGTGTACTTCAAATTGCCTTCCTGTTCAACACAAGTACGGCACTGTTATAAGGGAAACCATGAAGCTCAATGATCTTATCCAAACAACTCTTAGAACATGTTTACACTTACATAGGGACCACTGACAAAAGGTTTCATGTCAACTGCAGATGCAAACTCGACTTTCTTGTCAATCTTTTCGGATCTATGCGCTTCAAACCGCTTGAGATGTACAGTGAGAACATACGGTGCTTTAGAAACAGTCAGCTCTTTTGTAGCCTTAACTTTCTGCTTGCATCTTTCGCACTGGTAAACCTTTGCACCATCATCTAAAAGCTCAACGGCAGTGAAACGCGTAAGCGCTCTCTGCAACGAATCAGCCTTCGAAATGTCTAGACTCAGGTCAAGAAACGGATCAAACTTGTCGGAAGAATGTGAGCATTGGGCGCATTTCACCTGGAAATAAAATACACAACATTAGAGAACGCTTAGGCAATTTTAAACTTTATCATAGAGGTTGTTACTTTACCTGACTACGGAGGCTACCACCGAATATTTTGTGCACCAAGCTGCTCCTGTAAGCATCGGAGGATTCACTTGACACACCAGAAGGCAGACTACACTTGTGCATGCACTCTAGGAGATTGATCATGTACTCATGTGCATCTTCCTGCCGACAGTTTCTGAAGTTTCTCGAAACGCCTAATTAATTAAGCAGGTGAGAATACTCATTAGTGTCTGATTAGTAATTGGCAAAGCAGACAAGGTCTGAAGAAACATACATCGCAGGTTTGAGACCAAATATTTCGGTGCTACTATTTTGCCAGTGGCTTGAAGAGCAGTCCTGACATGTTTCTGCATTGCACATAAAGCACAAAACCCCGCCACGTTGCCTAGAGAAACAACCACGCTCATAAATCAATCAAACCAGCAAGAAGCATAGCGTTATGAGTATCTAATGCAACTTACAGCGTCTCTCATGACCAACGTCTTGCAGGTAAGCAGCTAACGGCTCAGTGTATGTCAAGCATTGTAACACCGAATTGAGAAAACATGTGTTTCCAAGATTCTCCAAACCCGCACCCTACACACATCCACAAATCAGTTAATCTATCAAAAATTCGCACGAGAAACGAAAGAGAGGGAAGGCTTAAAAGCAACTCACGATTTTGCGGATGGTTCTATTAAAAGTAAGCTCCCGATCTAATCCATTCTCCAACGAATCAGACCCGTCTCGCTTCTTAAAGGACGGTGAGGAGAAGAAGGCTTGCTTGTTGGCAGAGGAGGAGCTGGGATTCAAAGTCTCGATCTTGAAATCGGATTTACCGTTGGAGAAGCCATTGAAGGGCTTCCTCGCGGGGTGAAACTCGATCTTTCTAAAAACGGCTGAAGCTGAAGAGGACGAAACGGCGCAGGATCCGTTACTCGCAGCCTCCATTCGACAAAATCTAGAGGAATCGGCGATTAGCGTTAAGACAAGACACACGGTTTTGTGATTTGTCGGAAGTGAAAAAACTGTGTAGAGAAAGATGATAGCTTTTACGGCTAATTTCGAAAAGAGAGTGGTCCGAGTGGCAGCTGCAACGCGCTATTAAACCCTAGCAAAGACCCATCCCGACAATACAGGCTGCCACTTGTGTTTTTTTTCATACAAAACAAAACAAAGGACACGAGCTTCTGTTTCTGTTACGGTGGTCTATACCGCGCCGGATTATCACCCGGTCAACGCAAAAAAAGTATTATAGAGTGGACTTTAAGTTAGGTTTGCGTTTTACTAACGAGCCCAAACATAAAAGCCCATTTAATATGAAAAAAGTTTTATTATGGGCCCTTAACGAGCCTCGTTTACATAACCACCTGGCGCTCGTGAAATATCAATCGGAGCATTCACTTCACGGTTACACACCGTCGTCGAGGCGTATCTCTTTCTCCGTCGTCAAAACCTAATCACCATTTGAGTGTTCTCTCGCCATTGAAGGACACCAAGAAGAAAGGTATGCTTCCATTTTCTTCTTTACTCCGCTTTGTTCTCTTCGACTTCGATTTCGATTTAGCAATTTAGGTTTTAATCAATTTGTGAGTTATTGATTCTGAGATTTCGAGTGGTTTTCAGATGAGTGTGGCGAGTGATTCACCAGTGCATTCTTCCAGTAGCGATGATCTTGCTGCCTTCCTTGAAACCGAGTTGGACTCTAACTCAGATTCTTCCTCCGAGTCATTTCCCATCGAAGATGCAGCCGAGGATGATGCTGAAGTTTCCAATCATAGGTTCAATGCTTGTTTTTTTCATATCTGAATCTTAAAGCACTAGAGTTTCACTGTGTATTCACCATGTTTCTCAATCATCTTTTAGGTTAAAGAGACGAAAACTGGAGCATCTAGAAACCGTGGATGAAGATGAGATTGAGGAAGTAGCTTCTGTGAAGTTTTCACAAGAAATCTCAGGTGAAAGTCTCTTTCTTTAGCCTTACTTTATGTATGTTATATGTTCTTCTTTCATATTGACTTTTGAAATTGCTATTTTGTTTGCAGAAGCATCCTCAAGCAAGTTACCATGCCAACACCCAGGCACCTTTGGAAACATGTGCATTGTTTGTGGCCAAAGAGTGGAAGAAGAAGAAACTGGTATTTCATTCACTTACATACACAAGGTATGCCAATCTATTCAATTTTTCTTACTAGTTTCATTAGAGCGTTAAGTCTTTAGCTTATTGTTAATGAGCTTTGGGAAATCTTTTTTCTTTAGGGTATAAAGTTCCATGAAGATGAAGTAACCCGGATGCGTGATATAGATATGAAAATGTTGCAAAGCCAGCGGAAGCTATGTTTAGTTCTTGATCTAGACCACACTTTGCTTAACTCAACCGTACTTAGGGACCTGAGACCAGAGGAGGAATACTTGAAAAGCCTTACACATTCTCTTGAAGGTAATATACCTAAACTCTTTTTGTGTGTTCTTGTGTTGTTCCACCTAGATGTTTGCATGTGTTATCCAGTTCTACTAAGTTTTTTAATATTTTTCTGTTGATCTCAGATGTTTCTGGTGGTGATCTCTTCATGCTGGAGTTCATGCATATGATGACCAAATTAAGACCGTTTGTTCACTCGTTTCTAAAGGAAGCCAGCAAGATGTTTGTATTGTATATATACACAATGGGAGATAGGCCATATGCACGACAGATGGCGAAGCTGCTGGACCCAAAGGGAGAGTACTTTGGCGAACGGATCATTTCTCGAGATGATGGCACGGTGAGACATCAAAAAAGTTTAGATGTGGTGCTGGGACAAGAAAAGGCTGTTCTGATTCTTGACGATACAGAGAATGTAAGTTTCTTTTGTCTGCTTTGTCAATGTTTCATGTCATTTATAATCATGATGTTATTGTGTTAGATTAGATTTTCTGATACTTGGTTTGAATGCACAGGCATGGCCAAGTCATAAAGACAATCTGATCGTGATAGAGAGGTATCATTTTTTTGCGTCAAGCTGCAAACAGTTTGACCACAGATTCCAGTCTCTCTCGCAGCTGAAGAGCGATGAGAGTGAACCAGATGGGGCACTTGCCACAGTTCTTAAAGTCCTTAAGCAAACGCATAGTCTGTTCTTTGAGGTATGCTCAATAATCAATATGTAAAAGGAGAAACTTCTCTCGTCTGGATTGCTTTCTGATTATTGCTACTTTTCAGGATGGAGGAGAAGACTTATCCGGCAGAGACGTGAGGTCATTACTGAAGCAAGTGCGTAAAGAGATCCTTAAAGGGTGTAAAGTGGTGTTCAGTCGAGTGTTCCCGACCAAGTCCCAGGCTGAGGATCACCCGCTGTGGAGGGTGGCTGAGGGATTGGGAGCCACGTGTGCAACGGAAGTGG
Source organism: Brassica napus (assembly GCF_020379485.1). Classification (NCBI taxonomy): domain Eukaryota; kingdom Viridiplantae; phylum Streptophyta; class Magnoliopsida; order Brassicales; family Brassicaceae; genus Brassica; species Brassica napus. The sequence continues at coordinate 5,038,697 of NC_063436.1, read as the reverse complement.
ATGAATCTGTAACACACGTGGTGGCAATGGATGTGGGAACAGAGAAGGTTCGTTGGGCGATAAGAGAGAAGAAGTTTGTGGTGCATAGAGGATGGATAGACGCAGCTAATTACCTGTGGAAGAAGCAGCCAGAGGAGAACTTCGGGTTGGAACAGCTCAAGAAGCAAGGAGCGGAAGAAAAGAGCGATGATGTACCACTTGAAAAGTAAGTAGACTGAGGAAGAAACAGATAACTTATGTAATTGGATTTTGATTATGAAAGTACGTCGAAACAAAGCAAGTTTTTAACAAGAGGCTAGTTTGGAGTCCAACCAATGTCTGTATTAGAGCTGGTATTCGGCTCAAACCGAAGTAAACCGAACTGATCAAACTGAGAATTTTTGTTTTTGGTTTGACATCCGGTTTTGCTAAGAACTGTTCAGATTCAATATGCTACTTGTAAACCAAATGGTTCGATAAACATCAACTAAATAAACTGAAATTAACCGAATTGTACAAAATTTCACCAATAAGTTATCAGCCAGATAAACCGAGGAATATAACGATTTCGGTTCAGTTCAGAAACAATATAAAATCCAAAACCGAACTTTATAAACTGAGTTTCAAACCGAACTGAACCAAAATATAGTACGGTTTAATTCAGAGGCATTTTTTCAAAACTGAAAAAATCAAAACCCGATCGAGTAAAACCGACAAAAAAAAAACGAATGCCCACGTCTACCGACTAAATTGTTGGGCCGAAACAGCCCGTTTATTAATGAATAGTGGCCCACATCTATAATCTAATTTATTGGTTTCTCTTTTGCTGGTTTGCTCACGTCGACCGGCTCTCGTTTCTTCTCACCGTCGCTTGCTAAAACATGGTGCTCGATGCTTATGCTTCGTCAAACCCTAATCAGGTACACGAGGACGTTCTTCAGAAATCTAGAGATGCTTGCTACAAGGTCAGTTATCTTCCTACTTCCTTGTCTTTTTCGGGATCGATTGCGAGATGGGTGATTAGGGAAATCGTGATCACTAATTTTTGCAGGCAAGAGATGCTTTTTACACTTGTCTGGAGAAGGAATCTGGTAAGAAACCCACTGAGATTGCCTCCGTAGGTCTTCTCTACCCTAAAGAGTGCAGCCTTTCCAGAACCGAGTTCGTTAAGAGCTGCCGCTCTTCCTGGGTATCCTCTGTTTCTCTCTCATTCTCAGTTCCTTTTTTGGGTTTGATCTAATGAATTATGAATGTAATAAAAAAATGAAGGTGAAGCATTTCGATAGGGAGTACTGTCGGAACAAGAGAGTGCAAAGGCTGCTAGATGATGGAGATGAGAGGAAAGGCCCAATGTCACTCCCTCAGCCTTACACTTTCAAGCCTTCTCCTTCTACGTAGATCCCTTCCTTTTCTGGTACAACGCAATCTTTTTACTTTGTTTCTCTATCTGTCCTTATATGACTTCTGTCTTGATTCTTTGACTTCTTTAGTGTTCTGTCTTCTCACCATTGTTTAGCTGATCAAGATTTAACCTTGTCTTTGAGTACATCGCATTTTCGCTCATTCCGGGAAGTTTTTGTTTTGTCTTTGTTGTGTAGGAAGAGGAAGAGGAAGATCACTGAGTAATCTCTTGGTAGCACTTACTGTTCCTGAAGCATATGACTCGTTTTCTTTGCCGACTTTTTTTTTATTATCCCTTAAAGTCTCTCGTCTTTATTTGAGTTGTGTAAGCCTACAACATGGGAATAATAAATGTGTGCTTTTGAAGGAACCTGATTCTTCTTTGCCTGATATATAAATGATTATTTTGTTTAAAGAGTCTGCTGAATCAGTGAGTGAGTCATTGACTTGGTTTACTTATGTATCTTCCTCTGCCTCTAATGTATAAGCCCTATTTTCACTAATGGTATTCAAATGGCCGCGTAGGTTAATGAACTTGAGCCTGAATATAATAACTTGTAGAAAGTGGGGTGCTTCAACTTGAATGGAATATTATACTGTTTCAGGTTACATTCGATTGCCCAAATGCTAGCAACGTTGACAAAAAGTAGTGGGACGCATGTCTCTTAGTTTTCGGTCCCACCAACCTCTGTTCTGTATGGTTTCTTCCTTGTCGGTTATGTTCGTTGTTGTACATGTTGTAAGTATTTTTTATTATTTAATCCTTAACAGTGAAAATAGCAGATACATAATGGATATTAATGTTTTGACTTTAAATGGAAAAAAAATGAAGAAACAATGAGAGATCCTATGGTTTAGGCCTTGTTAGAGGCAGAGACATCATCCATAGGGGAGGAGGCTTCAGGTGCAGCTGCTACTACTACATTTGCCTCCTCTGTTGCTACGATATTTGAGGTCGGGTTGAAGAGAGCTCCACGAGAGTGAGCAGATGAAGATGACATTGCAGTTGCGAGAGCGATGGGCATTAGACAAAGCCCCTTCCCTTGAAGATACTGCATTGCTGATCCCATGTCTTCTTCCATCAGTTTCGCCACCCTCTGTTCCGTTGACCGTAGGCTCTCATTGGATGATCCTGTTGCGTTTCCATTCCCATTTACAACGCCATTGGATGGTACTGAGAGTGCGTTGAGCCGTCCTCCTACCTACATTACCAAAAACCATGATGATGTTTGGTGCTATGTCACTTTACCTAACAAGCCATTAAGGAACTTAGAAACTGACCTCGGAGGTGAGACCATTGAGGCGTGGACCATTTGCTCTTGCAGCTCCCAGTCTGCTCATGCTTAGTACTTTGACTTGAAGCTGAAGGAATCTAACATACTCAATGATCTCGTCCAGCATTGATGCCTTATCCGTCTGCATTACATCATCAACCAATTTAGTTATTATGAAGATCAAAACAAATAGTAAAATCATGAAAGTATAGAGTACCTTGTTGGTGTTGGGAACCAGTTCTTGGAGAGACTTCATCCTCTCTGCAATGCGTTCCCTTCTCAACTGCCACAAAACAATACAATCAGAAACACAAACAGAGAGGAGATGGAGGTAAAGTGAATAATAAAGCTACCCGTTCAGCGATGCTGTGAGGATCAGTGGCTTGGCCTCTCCTGGCTCGCACCCTTGGCTTTTGGCGGGCCACAGGTGGGCTCGTGGTGGTCGACACTGTCCCTTGTGCATGCTGCAACCCATCTTGGCTACCCGTTGTTGGACCACCAGACTCCTGACATTGACAAACAATAACACAAAAGATGTCATTTGAGGAATCATAAACATTATTATATTTTGGTGTTTTGTAATGTAAAGGTGTGATAGTTTGGTGCCTGAGGTTGATGGAACTTGTCGGGGACGGTGAGAGCGTGGAGGAGTGAATGCGGAGGAGGAGGAGAAGGGGGAAGAGATGAGCCCCAGGGAGGAGGAAGAGAGGAAAGCATTGACATGGAGTCAAAGAAACCGTTATTGTTTTGGTTTATGAACTCTCGCTTTCCTTCTCCATTCCCATTTTCCATCTCTTCTCGTCTTCTGTCTTCTTCCTTTGCTTCCTCATGCATTTTTATCCTCATTTTCAATTATTGTTTTAAATTTTAATTTTTCAATTTTCTGGCCGTTTCGTTTTCTTTTTTAAATATTTACTCCCTTAGGTATATTTGGGATGTTTAATAATATGAGTTTCGAATCTCTCAAATATATTATCTCACAAAAGTCGTACGTAGCCGGCCTCTTTTAATATTTGCTTTTGTTGTTTAATTTTTTTTAGAACAATTTGCTTTTGTTGTAATAGTCCTAAAATCCAAATTTTGATTTACTCGAATCTGTATAAAATCAATTGTACATCATTTTTGTTTATATTTTCTAAAACACTTATAAACACATCACATTTTAATATTCATGTCAGGTAAATATTTTGCCCTTTTGAATGAATAAAATGTTCCCAGTTTAGCAGTTAGTTGTTAAAAATGTGATATTTATGCAAATCCTAAGAGAACAACATATAAAACAAAAGGCCCAAACACACACAGAGGCTTTTAGTTTTAATTTTAAGGGTTTGTAATTCTTTTTGTAACTGTGGTGGCTGATACAGTAGTAAAGGTGGCAAATAGACAGATGGATGATGGGATGGGATGGGAATGTGAATGTGAATTTTAATGGTGTTACCGTGTAGAAGTTCATGGCGGGGGATCCAGTTCCAGTTAATGCTACCAAGGAAGCCTATGCTTCTCTCTTTACTTTCTCCAAGAAGAAGTCTGATTTCAGAGACTTATTCTTTCAGATCACTCTCTCTCGGCAGGAACTGATTTCTTGACACGTGTTTTGTTTGTTTCCTGCTTTGTAATTTGTACTGATTACTGATTAAATTGATATATCAATCTGCTTTTGTAACTTCTACACTGGATAATGTCATGTTTTCACTCTTGTTACACAACTGGCATAACCATGTTTGCATACACTGTTCTAAAACTGGTAAACTGTTGTATAATCAGCTAGAATTGTAACAAGAGGGTACGTATGTAGTTTACATCAATCAACGGACAAGGCTTTGCAGCTCAATTTAAAATGTTATAGTATTAAGTTAAACCAAAACATACAGGCAAGACTTGCACACAAGCAGTTCACATAAAGCCAACAGCTCCAAGAACATGATGTGGCAACTCGTACAAAAAGTGCTCTCATTGGCTTAGCCGTGCCTCTCTTTTAAGCACCTGTGCAGCATGGATGGAAAGTAGGTACAACAGGTGAGAGATTGAGCTTCTCAAGGTAAAGATAAGTCATATAGAGAGAGATGTAGGGATACTAACCTCATCAGCAAACTTGATCAAAATGGTAGTCCGAGGGCGTTGTTGTCCTTCAATGGGTACAAAATGAGCCGTTACCACAGCAGGAAACCCTGCGTTATCCAAAACTCCCTGCATAGAGAAGATGGGGGTGGCTGCCTCATTGTCCTCTTCTTAAACCATTTATATTTCATGAAAATGCCAAGATACCACTCACCTTAACTATGCCCGCCACAAACGCCCCGCAGTTGAATGTTCCCATGTCTTTTGGAATCGAAATGAACCTACACTTCCACATTTTTTTATCACTTCTCTCGCCTTTATCTCAAGTGTTAATGGAAAGAGGTGGAGAAATCTAAACCTGTTGACGAGAAGCTCCTTTTCACTGATCATGTACTCATCTTCATGTTCTGTTCCTTTTTCAAGTGAATCAGCAACCTAATGGCATGTTCATTAAGCGCGAGTCAGGATCCAGAAACACTCACGTTCACAGAAAAACTCTTAACAACTAATTCAATTTGAAAATCACCACTCACTAACCTTCCCAAACAACACCTTCCACACGGTGCTGTGGACAAAAGACAAAATCCCAAGTAACCGTGTCTCTCTTCTGTTACCCTAATACAATGAGATAAACGTATCCATAAAACAACGAGAAACAGACTCGTCACTGAACTCTACATTGCTAAACTTATATGAAAGGACACGATGACTGACTTTTCAGTCTTTCAGCCAACAAGTCTCAGATGTGTTGCTAAAAACAAAACTTACCTTCTCTCGGTTGCAAAGAAGCTCCAAAACTCGAGATCCAACTGCATACCCAGCATCCTCTAGTCTGAGAGAGAGAGAGAGCCATCATTACCAAGAACAAAAACACATTGTTAGAATGTGAATGATTCAGAGTAATAAAAAAAAGAAAGTAAAGATCATATCTTGTTTGCTCACCTTCTTTCAAGTTCAGCAATGTTGTCAACCTGGGTTTGATTGTACTGAACTAGCTCCGAGAACAAGAACGCAAACGCGCTCAAGCTCACCTGCAATGCACGTAGAGTTTCAAAGCAACTAAATTTTCCAGAATTAAACGATCACCACAAAGAGATCAGATCGTACGCCGAATCGAATGAATGTTCTCATTTCCAATACTCTCGGTCCAGTATCTTGATTGAAGAAGTAAAGTGGATCTAGGGGGGGGGGGGGAGAGCGAGAGAGATATACCTCTTGTTTGCCTTTGCTGAGTGGCTTGTCAAGGACATTAGAGTACTGCTTCATTTTCCCTACTCCGATCATCTTCTTCTTCGCTTTTCAGAACCCTAAACACAGATTCTTTCTGGGGAAATTTACGTTTCTCCGGCGAAAGAATCTGTTTTATTACAGCCGGTTTTGTCTTTGGTTTGATAAATGAGCAAATTTAATACTATTAATTAATTTTAATTTTATCGATTTGGTTTGGTTTAGTATGGTTTGATTTGGTTTGGTCAATATAAATTAATCTTCACCGTCTCTCTTATTCTCTCTCACGGCCGTTCTCCGCTTACTCCAATGGACGAAGACGATGAGTTCGGAGATCTCTATTCCGACGTTCTCCCGCCCTTCCAACCTCCTCCTCCGCCTCCTCTCCGTTCAATCGACCTCAACCTCCGATTACACGAACAAGATGCGGCGGAGCCTAATTCACCTTCCGTCGCTAAGGTTCCCGACACCACCGCCTCCAAACCATCCACCACTCCCTCTCACGACGCAATTGGCGACGATAAGGACATGAACTTCGACATCGAAGAACCCGATGCCGATTCCACACCTGCGATTCCTGGTTTGGCTACAGATCAAGGTACGGCACAGGTTGGCGATGGAGGCTACAGAGGACAAGGAGATGATTGGGATAGCGACAGTGAAGACGATCTGCAGATAGTGTTGAACGACAACGTAGCTGATAGAAGAGCAAGGATGGGAGACGACGAAGATGACGATGATGAAGAGCCGCTTGTTATAGTGACAGACGCTGATCCGAATCAACATATGGAGGAGCAGCAGCTCTGGGGAGAAGAAGCTGTGGAAGGAGAAGCTGTGAAGGGTAGTGCTGCTGGACCGACTAAAGCTGGGTATAACAGCCATGGGTATCATCATCCGTTTCATTCTCAGTTTAAGGTCAGAGTCAATGCAACAATGTTGTCACTGGTTACTTTACTTATTGGCCGAGGTTCTTGTCGTGGCCCTTTTTTAGTTTTCATTGATTTTAAATACATATATCCATTGTACTTGTACATTATAGTCCTGAATGCAAATGCAGATTATATTAATCAGATAACATTGGAGTCTTCTGCTTCTGTTTTCTTATAACCATATGCAGAGTATGTTAATGTGAATGGAAGATAAGAACATAATTACTCCTCCTTGTATATCGCAAGCCTACGCAGCCACCAATCTAACTTTAATGAAGAACAACAATCTCTTCCGACCCTAACTTGCTTTATGAAACCAACTTACCGTCAAAGATTTCATATTTTTGGATTAGTCATACCAAAAGTTAGGAGTATTCACGCTGAGACAAAACAAGGCTTGGTATTGATCTACTTGTACATAATTATATTTCTATTGCAGTATATAAGACCCGGGGCTGCCCCTGTTTCTGGAAGTGTAGCATCTGCTGCAGGTCAAGTTCGTCCACCCGCCAACCTTGGTCCTATGGCCGGTCGTGGCAGAGGAGATTGGCGTCCAATGGGAGTGAGGAATGCTTCTGCTGCTCAGAAAGGCTATCACCAGACTTGGGGTGGTAATACAGCTGGGCGGGGACTGGACTTTACTCTTCCTTCTCACAAGTAATTTCTTTTATCTGTTCTGAAATGTAGAGATCTTATTTTTTTGTCTGATATCTGACTGTAAGCACCAAGTTTTGATTGGTACAGAGCTGCGTTTCCTTTATTTGATGTCTACCTTTTGCGTATATCTAGGACTATATTTGAGTTCGACGTAGACGCTTTTGAGGAAAAGCCCTGGAGATATCAAGGAGTTGATATCACAGACTACTTCAACTTTGGTCTGAATGAGGAGAGCTGGAAAGACTATTGCAAACAGCTGGTAATTTAATAACTGTGTTTCATATCCTTATTTCAGCCAAAATGAAAAGTACTAAGAGGAACATCTTTTAATTCTTACAGGATCAACACCGTATAGAGACTACTATGAAAAGCAGAATACGTGTTTATGAAAGTGGCAGAACAGATCAGGTAAACTGGATCTTGGCTTATATATTATGGCACAAGATTTCGTCAATAACAAAAACGGTGACATTGCATTCCTAATCATTCTCCTGTACGATAGAGTTATGATCCAGATCTTCCCCCGGAGTTAGCTGCAGCAACGGGGGCGCAAGTTGTTCCTGTTGATTCCTCAAATCTAGTGAAGCTTGACACTGCTCAAGGTGACTCGGCTAATATTCGACCTCCACTGGTATTTTTCCTCCTGTTTTGCTCTCATTTAAAGTAGCATTGTCTATTTTCTGGTTCACTATATTGTCTCATTTAAAGCTTGAGAATATTTGTTGCATCTTTTTCTTCTCTCAGCCCCCCGGAAGACCAATACCTGTGGAGACTGGTTCTGTTGAGCGTCCATCATCCATTGATACACGTGCTCCTCGAATGCGTGACCTAGAAGCTATCATTGAGGTTGAATACGATTCAAATCTCTCTTAATTTTGGTTTTACTGGTGTGGTATATTTGCATGCTATACTGACTGCTACTAACTGATATTGATTTTGTTGCCAGATTGTATGTGAGGATTCGCATGAGGATGAGCCCTCGGGTGAAAAAGGCGCAGAACAAGCTGATAGTGGCCAGACTTTTCGTTCATCATCTCCTGTTGGAGACAGAGGCACAAGGTCATCAACTGTTGATCGTGAAGATGTGGGAGGTGAAGCTGGCAAAGATGCTGAGATAGAGGAGGAGCAGAAAATGAGTTCTGCAGTCCCTCGGTCAGCGGTTGAGAAAGATGATGGAGGGGAATCAAAGACAGAGAGAAGTAGTGAAAGCAGCAAAGCAAGATCTGGAAGTCACAGAGATCATCAGCAACTGAAGGATAGCGCGGAAGAGGAAGTTATTCAAGATAGGAACCATTGTACTCGACCAGCTAGCAATAAGAAACATCACGTTAACAATGCACAGCATCAGAGCAGAAAGTATCAAGACATAGGGAAAGAAATGGAAAGAACTCGAGCGGGGAGCAAAGGTGAAAGTGGAAAGGATTTTGATAAAAGGAAAGAGCGAGATGTTGATGGGGGAGTCTGGCGCAGGAAAGAGGATGACACATTCAGTAGAAGAGGTGGGGATGAAGGGTCTAGAAAAAGGGACCGTGGAGATGATCATGTTCCTTCGAGAAATCATGTGGATGATGGTGGTTTGAGAAATAATTATGAACTGGATTATCACATCAGCAAGAGGAGGAAGGTTGAAGAATATGTGAGAAGAACTCGCTCTGAGAAGAATGAAATCTCATTTGGTCAAAGAGAAGAATCAATCAGCCGCCTGAGACGAGAACGTGGTGATAGGTTGGACTATCAAAAGAGAGACGTCCAACATAAAATCAGAGATGATATATACGACCAAGCTTCTCTAAGGCACAGAGATGATATCTATATGCAGAGAGATGGTAATGAGAGGTTGAGAGAGCGTGGGGATTTGGATAAACTAAAACTAACTCACGAGGATGGTTTATCAGCACGAGGACGAGAGAGGCAGGTGGCTGCAAGGGGTCATAGAGGTTCAGAAGACCGATCATCTTCAAGGATGAAGGATGAGTATAAAGAGCATCTCACCAAGGATACAACAAGGCAGACTAAACAGACGAAGAGAAAGGAACACCCTGGTGAAGAAAGTTCTTCCTATCACAGAGGACGCGAAGACGACATTGTTAGCAATGAGAAAAAACAAAGGCTGGAGAGGACAAGTGCTAAAACTGACAAGGTTGTGGACTCTTTAGATGGCCAACGATTGCAAGATAGAAAACATAAAGATTCTAGACGAAAGATTAAAGAACAAAGAGAAGACACAGATTCATCGAGGATCAAGCAAGGAGAACAAAATGGCAGTTCCCAAGTGACTGTATGCCTCATCAGCTTATGAAATAAATTTATTAATATCTCATCCAAGTTTTGCAAACTTAACTTAGTTATTGTGAATGCAAATATTATCTTGCAAACTTTTTTGTTCCGTTGCCAATCTTACCTATAATATATCTCATGGTTTTGTCACTTATAATATGCCTTATGGTCAGTGTTGATGTTTCTTGGATGCCTTTCAGGGCTTAAAGAGAACCAACGAAGCAAGAAACTACAGGAGTGAGATCTCACAGCAGCACAACGCCACCAAAAGACACAAGGAAGATACTTCCTCTGGTGATGAGCTACAAGATTCAAAGAGAGGACGTACGAAACTGGAGCGTTGGGGAAGCCACAAAGAGAGAGATGATGATATCACTGCCAAGGGATATTCATCCACCTCAAAAATTCAAGAGAAGGAAAAAGGCACTAATGGCCGAGCTAGCGAACCTAATCTTGGCTCTATTGGCAAGAACCGGAATGTAACTGAAGAGAAAAGTGGCCATGACCTTGCGGAGACCAAAGATGGAAGCGAGAAGGGATTAGGGGACCGGCACTTGGACATGATTGTGAAATTCAAGAAACGCAGTGAACGGTTCAAACTTCCAATGCCCACGGAGAAAGACAACAAAGCAGGAGTAAAGAAAATGGAGTCTGAGATGCTTCCCTCTGCAAAAATTGAAGGCCCTGCGGATTCAGAGGTGAAAGCAGAGCGGCCATCAAGGAAAAGAAGGTGGACAAGTAGCTGAAAGTCATAAAATGGAGTGGAAATAAAAAAAGTTGAGGAACTGGCTCTATTAGTTTGATGCCCCATGTAGCTGCTTAAACGTATGTCATGAGATTCTCTCATTCCACGGAAGCAGTTGTGACGGTATCCAGATGGAGGATCAAAGTTCAATGAAGATTTGATTAGGAGACTAGCAAGAATGTGTTGGTAGGAGCTATGTTGCGTAAGAATAGGCCATAAGGGTGACTCTGAGAGAATACTCTTGTACTAGTTGATTTTTCAAAGATTATTGGTCTTTTAGTTTTGTTCTCATACTAAGTGCCTCGAGAGAGCAGGAATATCTTAAAAATACTTAACGGCATTGTGTTATATATACTGTATTAACTTTGTTACTCTGTTCTTGTAAACTACCTATAAAGACTTGATCATTGGTGTTTGCCTTTTTGCTGTTTACTATGTCTGAGACAGTATAAAAGTAGAGCGAAGGTTTGTAAATGGAATATGAGAAACTATCAAGATTCAAAATTTGTACTGAAATCAAACCTTCATATCACAAACAAACAAAGTTTCTTTAGAGCTTTAATCTATAAACAACAAATCATTTTATGCTTAACACGAGGAAAACATAAAATAGCCTGTGTGTCAGTCTAGAATATGCTGAGGAAGAAAGAACATGCTACTCAACCTATGAAGTTATACCGTGTGATCAGTCTTTACTCAGCAGCAAAGAGGAGTCCCAAGACAAGTATTGCAACCAAGGAAAGGCCAAGATCAGCAGTGGTGGCAATGGTGCCTGAATGACCAGGAGCTTCTCCACTTGCATTAGCGGAGACAATGTTTGCAATAGGAGGGAGAGGCGGATCAATCACGTCTCTGGCGTCAAGAGGTGGGTTTGGAGCACTAGCTGGTGGCTGTGCTTCCTTGGCCGCCACGGAGAGTAAAGCCCCAGCCTCTACTGGTAAGATAGCATAAGGCTGCTCTTTGTTCAAATCTGAGCATGGACTCCCTGCATTTACATCACATAAATATCATCAACCTTATCTTGATTATATATGTATACTGTTGTCAGGCCCGGTCCTGGGCATAGGACAGTCAAACATTAACGTAGCGTCCAATTTTTTTTAAATAAGTTTATTAATTTTTTTTATTAAAATCTTTACTAAATCGTCTAGAGGTTCAAAACTTACTCAAGTATCTGGTGGCTGTGACAGGGAACTCTGTGACGACTCCATCAACGCTATTCCCTGCGATGAATGTGGCAATCTCTACCGTGGGATCAGAGAAGTAGTCAAACGCTATGGATAGATACTCGTTTCTTAGAACCGAGACGTAAACAGATACATTCCCTTTGTGCATTTCCTCCACTACGTTAGTCTTCCCTGTGGCAAAGTTTTTAGAGGTGGTGACTAGAGAACTTCTCTTGAGATTGACAGCTTCTGCATGCTTCTTGATTTCGTCAATGGATGGCTTGGGAGCATCTCCTATCTCCTTGTCAATGGTCAAGACTCTTGTGTAGGGAGGAACAGCTGCGAAACTGGACAGAACAGAACTGTCGTCTGACTGAATCAACACTTTTTGGGTTAGTTGCTTGTCGAGTGTGGACTTGGTGATTGCAGACTGGACTGTATCTACTATTCCTAGTCCTTTCTTTGAGGCTAAATAAGCAGCATTCTGTAAACAAAACAAAGCGTCGTCAGTGAAGTTGTCTTGAAAAGTGTATTTTTGAAAAGTAGTATCTAACTTATGGTATTTCAAACAATTTCTCAAACTGCATTGAGTAAGTTAAAGAGCATTTAAGCCTTTAAAGTGAAAAGACTTGCCTCTATGTTGATAAGAACTCCAGTGACAGCCTTTTCTTTACTGAACTCAAGAAAGTCAACGAGAGTAATGAACTTCCCAGCATTCTTGTTTGCTGGATTTCTCTGGAATCCCCCTTTGGTTAAGAAGGGGCTCAGGATTTGAGCTGGAGACACAGACATACCAGTTAGTTTCATGAAACTTTAGAGAACAGATCAGTTACTTACGTTTTAGAGACTGAATCTCAGCCCAAGTGAGATCAAAAGAGAAAATGCCATTGGTAGGCTGGATCTCAGGAACGCTGGTGGCACGTGACATGAACGTGGTCATGGCTGTGGTACTTGTTGTTAAGTCTGCAGAATCATGACAGAAAGCAATTCCATCTTTGGACATTTGGACAGAACAGTCTATCACATCTGCTCCATCGTCGACCGCCTTTTGATAAGCAAGATCAGTGCAGCCTGGATAGTCTCCACTTGCTCCATTGTGAGTTATGACCAATGCATGGTTTGCTTTAGGGAGATTTCCCTGTTGGTGAGACAAACAACCTGCAAGAATACAAACACATGGGGCATGAGAAGACATGTGCATATGTGTATGATGTGTATCTATATACAGGGTCGGCCCTGAAGTTTTGGAGGCTGTAAGTGATATAGTAAAGATTTTAATAATTTTTCTTACAAATTTAGGGTTTTGTATTTATGTAAATTTTTCAAAAAAATTGGAAGCTAAAAACAACTGTTTCATTTGGCTTTACCAAGGACCGGACATGTCTATATATGATGATGGTGGATGGCAATTTAACTTACTGATGGCTTGTGATGCTGTTGGCGGGAAGTCAGTGATGAAACCATCAACAGAGAACTGTCCATTGTCCACAAACTGAAGATACTCAGCGGAGGGATCATAGCTGTAGTTGAAGCTTGTGCGCAAATCATTGGCAAAACCAGAAGCATAGACCTCTAGACCAGCCTTGTGTGCATCAGCTACAAAGGTGGAAGCGGGCTTAAGGTAATTAGCAGAGTCAAGTGGCCAAATATAGTCTTTGGGGACAAGAACGCCTGATGCAAAGGCCTTGATGGCTGCAAGGTCCAGAAGAAACTCGCTGTACTTCTTGTTGGTGGTTGGCTCAATTGCCTCGGGGTCTTTGAACTCGAATATGAGCTTTGTCTTGGACATTCCTGCGTCCATCCCTATGCTTTTCAAGAAAGCTATTTCTGGAGATGAGATGAAAGTAATGCCACGGAATCGTAAGGTTTTCAGGTACTCAGCTGCACTCAGCTTGTGTTCCACGTAGAAGGAGTCGTACTGCACGTTTAAATCAATGTTTGTTTCTTTTTTCTAAGAGGTTCAGCCGTAGTCATTCTAGACCCGAAACCACATCATGTAATATTAGTTTCGTCTCAGACTCGAACTGTGGACCTCTCACACAATGGCCATGAATCTTTTCCTACTGAGCTAATATTTATTTATTTGTTGAATCAACAATGACTTTCAAAGAGAGTAAGAAGAGAAACCTGAACGCTCAACCAGAACTTGGGAGGCTTGGTTCCTAGGACGTCCTCCACGGCAGATATTGGCATCTGACCGTTGAAAATGCTGGGTCGAGAGAAGATGTTCTGGACCACTGTTCAACAACACAAAGCATCAAAAGCTGTGATGGTGTTGGGGAGCATTGGAAGGGAGGAAAAGAGAAGAAGACATACAAGAGACATTGGAGAAAATAGTGTCGGCAGAGTAGTCAAGAGCAAACCAGCCTTTGAGGTCTTGACCGTTGACCTTGTATGTCTTCTGAGCTTTAGGGAAGAGCGTGGAGATGGTGGTTGAATTGTCAAGCCTGATATCAGGCAAGCAGATACCAACACCGTCCTTTGTCATCTGAAGGTTGCACAACATAGTGAGGCCAGGGGAGCTGGTGCTAATAGCGAAGGCGTTCGCGGAGGCGCTTGACTCAGGGAAAAGACCTGAAAAGCCACCTCTAGCCACAACCCCAGGCTCTTGTCCTAAAACAAAGATCAAGGATAAAACAGGCATGAGCTTTTACAAAACAAGTCATGATATGGGCAGTTTCATATATATATATTCGTTAACTATGAAGAGTTTGGATCTTAGACCATAATCTTCCTCATTACCCGAAACCATCTTTTGTTAAAATCAATAACACGACATATAACATTCATCCCACCGAATTTTGAATTAGGAGCACAGCATCACCAACATTTGCGTTTTATTACTAGCCTACTATGTCTAGTGGTGTAGGGTAATGGATACATACCGTTAAGAGTGAGCCATTTCTTGGCAGGAACAGCCGCAGCAGCAGTTGGAGTCTGGGGAGCCGCAACACAGGAGTGTAAGAAAAGTGAGAAAATAATGAAAGACCTCAGCATATTTGTCTGTTTATTTGATTGATCTCCTGCTCCTGCATGTGTGTACGTACGTACCAAAGTAAAGTCAGATACATTCACAATACATAATCTATATACGTTTCAGCAAATAGAAGTGAAAGAGATCTCACAGCAAAGAAAAGAAGAAGAACATCAATCTCTTCTTCCGCTTGTTTTCCTCGTCGTTATGTTTTGACAAAACGGAAAAGAAGCGAAGAAGAAAAAGAAAGATGGTCAAACAATTTAATTAATGTGGTAAAAAAAGTAACCTGCTCGTATCATCTCATTTATAGCCATTTACTACTCTCTATTTTTATCACTTTACCCCCTCCTTTCGCTTTTAACTGTTTTCTTGTTTATCTAGACATTGACATTTGTAACTAAATCCGAGATTTAAACTTTCTTAGACCTTAATAGAAAACTCAAATACTTTAAATTCATCTCTGATTTGATATGTATAAAATTACTTGAATGATTTTGTAAGACAGTATCAGACCTGGTTTGTGGTCTTCACCAAATTTAGTGTTATTAACAAATCTAAAATGAATTCGAGTAACTTTTTTAAAAATGTGTGATAAAATCTTCTCGAATCCAGATAATAATTTGATCAAATTGGTCCGACATATATATCAAAACCGTATGCGAAAACTCTGAATATCTGTTCTTTGTTACAGCATAAAACTATTGATAGCGTTCTAGCCCGTGGTGAGAAGCTAGACAGCCTAGTGGAGAAGAGCTCAGATGTCACTTGTTGGGTTTAGAAGAAGATATATAGAGGATGTATATGTGACGAGAAAACTGATTTTCAATCCGTCTTTGTCATATTATATTATTGCTTTAGTTGAAGTTTTCTTGTGGTAATTAATGTTTATTACACATTCTCTGCCTCACTTTTTACTCTGTTACGCAAATAGATTTAGATGCCTAAAACAAACAAAAGTAGAACGTTCATTACTGGAGTAAACAAAAGGGGTAGTGTAGTATATTACACAGACAGAGCAAGTAAAAGGAGGTGAAACAAGTCTTTTAATGTGTCTGGTAACTATTTGCCGAAGATAGATTTGAGCCACCAAATGCCCTTGGTGTCGTCAGGAGCAGCGTCGGACTCGGGTGGTGTGTCACTCTGAGCTGTCTTGTGAAGCTTGCTAACATCATACCCTTGCTCCACCGCCTTCTCCACCAGCTGCTTGTATGTCTCTTCCTCCACGTGCGCCGTCCTGCTCAGGATCTACACAACCCACATATAGTCAAATATCAATCCTTGTTAGTTTTTTTTTTTTTATTCATTATAAAACAAAGAGGCAAGAAAATCTACCCAGAGATAACTCCTTGAAGGCTGGCCAATGACAGCATGCTGGTACTCAGGATCGATGTACAACACCCAGTAATCACCAGTAACGGGAATGATTGGAAGGAAAGGAGGAACGTAGAACCTGACTTTGAACTTGGCCTCATCGCTCTTAGGATCGGTTTTGAAAGCTGAGCCTTGGATGAAACCTCTCTTGCCTCCGTCCCACGTCTCGTTCAAGACTTTGACGGTGCCGTCGGGGTTAAGGGTGTAGGTGGCGCGAGTGTCTGCACCGTTCTTGGGTTGGAACCTGGAAGGGAAAGAAGCAATCTCGTACCAACGGCCCATGTACCTCTCCAAGTCTAGACCTTTCACCACTTCCATCTCTTTCTTCTCGGTCGTCATCTTCTCTTCTCTTTTCCTTCTTCTCTAAGATTCAAGATATTTTATTTCCTCTGAGGTAATGGGATAAGAAAGATGGGTTCTATTTAACAAAGGAGAGGTTGACACGTGGGAAGCGTGTAGGGCAGAGATGGTTCTAGCAGAATCAATGAGTTTCAATGTGAAAATAGGACACACATGTCTCTTTTTCTTTTCTTTGTTCTGTGGGGTAGGATACAATACAATGGGCGAAAAATTACAACAATAGTATGCAGCTAAAGAAAATAGATGCAACCGGTAGAGAGGGCCATGGAACTAAGGCGGCAGAAATGAATCAAAGCCCAAATCTAGCAGAGCCATTGACACCATTCCGTTCCTGCAACAAAACGTAATCTTATAAATTAAAGTCACAAGGATAAAGACATATTTGACCCGAAACGTAAGATTTTTTTTTTTTTTTTAAGACTCAACTTCAAACTTTTCATTCACCAATTGTAACAGACTCTATAGGCATATCTGCCTCTATTATACCCGAAACCTAAGATTATAAAATATATTTTGTCCTTTTTCTTGAGATAGGGTAGGTAACGTAAGCTTGAGAATGAAATACTATTGCTACTAATAAGCATATTCAATTCCTCCTACCGGTAACATTGCCTGCTTCTTTTTTTACCAATCTAGTTTTTATTGGTGCTGAAAAGAGGTAGTCACATTCGTTGGTTGGAAGCAGTTTGCTGATGGGAGAAGTTGGCTCTTGCGCTTATTGTAACAAGGGATAATCGGCTTCATTCGTATGTGGCTAGGGATGGTCCGAGGTGGCTCAGTTTAGCTCTTCGCGTGGAAGCAACGCGAGCTAACTGATCCCCATCATTCGGACGGGCAAGTCTTAAGTGCTCTTTGCAATTTGACGTTGCCTTTGAATTATCTGCCCAATCGTTTGGGTTTCCATTTTGATTTATTAATCAATTTATCTGTTTGGAAACATCTGAATAATCTAGTCATCGAATATCTAAACGGTTGTGAAAAAATATCGGATATCCCACGCTGTGTTCAGTCCTACAAACAATCCGCAAGTGGATCTGAAGGATGGGGACTTTCTTCATTAATGTTACCTTCCCGGAAGCTGCTATGTTCAGGTTGAAAAGATAACATGGACGATAATAACAACAAGACTGACTAATAATAATAAGATTGAAACAACCTTCTTGTGTTGGGTCACGAATGGGCCTGACGAGAACAGCAAGCACTATCTTCAACTAATCTCGAAATAAACAAAAGAATAGTATGAAAATAATACAAGACTTGGATCTGAGCCTAGAGGAGAAGTGAGAGTGAAAGTGAAACCATGGAGCGAGAGGGGGAGGAGGAGAAGAAGAAAGAGGGATCGTATAGGTATTGGGTGAGAGAAGCCACATCAGACGCAGCTCCTCCTCCTCTTCCCCAGAAGCTCACTAACAACGACGTCGTCGCTCCCAATGCTCCTGCTCTCGGCTCCCTCTGGAATCAGGTTTTGCTATATTTATTTTCATCTCTCAACATTCTTCTTCGCCATTCTTACATCTCCTTTCTTGTTTCTACAGGCTGGCACTTGGGAGGAGAAAAATCTCACTAAATGGGCCACTGATCGATTAAAGGTTTCTTTTTTTCAGTGTTCTTTTGTTCTTTCTATGGCAAAAGAATTAATCTTTGGTCCTTTGAAATCGAATCGTTGCTCGCAGGAGCTGCTGGGATCAGTGGGTTCTTTGCAGTTTTCTTCTGGAAAAGCTGAGATTTTTGATGTTAACAGATGTGTTGGAGATGTGAGTTTTCTCATCATTGTATTTATTCTCTATGTTTGTTATGGAACTGATGATGATGATGATCCCTTCTTCCTCGCTAGGCTTTCTTGGTGACAGTTAGGAACAAGAAAAGAGTTGGCTATACTTACGAGCTTTCCCTCAAAGTCCAAGGTATCACTCTCCACTCATTCACCATTGTATGTTGATAGTCTTTCGATTAAGATGTACTGCATTTTGAGTTTTCTAGTTCCTACAGTTTGTCTTTACTCATGTGAACTACATCTTGTTTGCATACATGATTGGTGATTTACTTAGGAGAGTGGTCATTTGAAGAGGATATGAAGAAGGTTAAGGGGAGTCTCGACATTGCTGAGTTCTCATTTGGCGAGCTTGATGATCTTGAGGTAAGGCTATCTATGCGTAGCGACTTTGATATGATTAGGGAAGGATGATTGGATGGTGATACATGTATGCACTTTGTGTAATGAGCAGGTGGATGTGAAGCTTAGCGATGACAAAGAGCTTTCCCAGCAACTGAAGCAGCGGATTAGGCTGGATTTGAAGCAGTTCTTGGAGCCTGTACGCCTGAAACTCGGCCAGTTCGAGCAGGATCTCAAAGATCGATAGTGGTTGGTTGTTCTCATTGGCTACTTCTTTCCATTTCATAACAGCCATTTTCAGTTAATGTCGAGAACGTGGCTAGACATTGTATTACATCTTAGCAGTTCTTCTTTTGTATTCATGCTACATCTGTTTACCAACACGTCTCCTTTGATAGTCATTTCAGTTTAATCAATCAACTTTTAGTATTTTACCTAATGGGAATGGTTTCTATAGTGTATGTCAATAAGTTAAACAAAACAGAGTATCAAGCACAGAAACAACAGAGAAATATATAATTTGAAGAGTCTTCTAATCTATATTACAGTCCAGCTTTATCTTCACTTCTTCTATTTCTTTTGGGCTCACTCATACCTTCTTGGCCTTTTCCAAATCTTTGAAAGAGTTGAGTAATACTGAATGAAGCTTTCTTGTAGCTGACCATCTGAGCCATGAAGAACCTCCTGCTTCCAACGGTGCTTTCCCTGCCTTTTCTTCGTTGAAACTAAGCTTTCTTTTTCAGCATTCAAATCCTCTGCTACATCCTCATCCTTTTCCATGTTCAAATTGTCAATCGCACCATCTCCCTCGATAACACCACGCAAGTTGCAAGAAACTAGATTACGCTATAATCACTGCCGTTTAGACAAGTGCTTCAGTTTCTTTGTTTCTTTCCCCCCTTAACTTGTACATCTTCATTAATAAAGCCCGTTATTGAAGGCTTTAATGGGGCTTTAAGCGGGCAAAGCTGAGGCCAGTAATATCCTGATGAAGTTTCTTGTTGGGGGGTCCTCGTTTATTAATTCAGCATTATTTTGAAACAGACAAGACGATGAATTGACGAAAGACAAATCCTTGTTTCGTCCTCTCCGAAAGCATCTCGGTGAGAAGTTTCGTTTTATTAAACGTGTTCATTTTCCGTCTAGTCAGATGGCGCGTGGGCTACTACAACACTCGTGAGTTTACTTACTGGGTTCTAACTTTTTTTCACTTTCTGCTATGTCGGACTTCTTGTTTATCAAACAGTTACTGTAATGAAAAATAGATGTAGTAAAACTTGTGATGTTAGAAGAAAAATGCAAGGAAGAGGAAATGATGAACATGAGTGCACGTATTAGAGCAAACAGAGTGTGTGGTCCTTTTATATGAGAGATGGGTCCATGTGAGTTTTGTATAAAGATAGCGATATCTATCCTCCCAGGCTTCCGCATTATCGCTCATTTGCAGCCTCATAAACATGATTGTTTGAAAAAAAAACATACCATAGGTTAGTTAGGTTCAGTGCAGTTGTGAGTTTCTTTGTCCCCTTTTAAAACAATTTACTATGTATCCATGAGCTGCAGCTCATAAAGCTACACGTCTAGTAATTCTTTTTTTGTTTATTTTATTACCAACTTCATCTTCTTTAACGTGTTTCTTGATCACTTTAACGGCATTTATTGGCTGTTCCCGGTACCTGCAGGTGTGATTTCCCCATCCATCTACCTAACTCTTTGTTAAAACTTGTCTGGTTTTGAATTTTACAGCCAATTCATTACTCTAAAGAAACGATATGGAGATGCCAAGAGCCCGTCCTTCTCCCTCCACCGATTTGGAGCCATTAAGTGAACGCAGGTCCCTTGAGGTCTTCAACCCCTCGAGTGGATCTTCTTCTTCATCAAAGCCTTACGATGGAAACAGCAAAATCAGCAGCAGCAGTAAGTGGATGGAGTTTCAAGACTCTGCAAAGATAACGGAGAGAACTGCTGAGTGGGGATTATCAGCTGTTAAGCCGGAGCCAGGTGAAAATGGCATTAGCTTCAAGCTGTCTACTGAAGTTGAACGAAGCAAGATGTCTAGGAGGTCATCGGAAGAATCAACGTCCTCTGAATCTGGAGCCTTCCCTAGAGTATCCCAGGAGCTCAAAACCGCTCTATCCACCTTGCAGCAGACCTTTGTTGTCTCTGACGCTACACAGCCACACTGTCCCATTGTGTATGCCAGTAGTGGATTCTTCACCATGACCGGTTACACTTCCAAGGAAATTGTTGGAAGAAACTGGTACGTTTCCCCTCTCATATGTCTTTTTCTACTTTCATCCATGATTGCTACTTAGCATAAGATTGATTTTTGAAACCCATGCTTAGCCGGTTTCTGCAAGGGCCTGAAACAGACCAGAAAGAGGTTGCCAAAATCAGAGATTGCGTCAAGAATGGAAAGAGTTACTGTGGAAGGATCTTAAACTACAAAAAGGACGGAACTCCCTTCTGGAATCTTCTCACAATCACTCCTATTAAGGATGACCAAGGCAACACCATCAAGTTCATTGGGTACCTTCCTGTTTTTTTTTTCCTTATTTAAACGAGTGTCTCCTCTATCATTCCTTTTCACACTTCTTTTGCATTGTTTGTATGCAGGATGCAGGTTGAAGTAAGCAAATACACAGAAGGTGTAAACGATAAAGCATTGAGGCCTAATGGACTCTCCAAGTCCCTTATCCGATATGATGGTTTCTGCTTCTCTACATCTTTCTATAGAATTAACACTTCGATATACAAAATGCTAACATGTCTTGTTCTTGATATTGGTATCAGCTCGCCAGAAGGAGAAAGCTTTGGATTCCATGACAGAGGTCGTGCAAACAATAAGGCATCGCAAGTCTCAAGTGCGCGACTCCGTGAGCAATGATGTTATGGTTAAGCCAGATAGTGCTACTACTACTACTACACCTGGTAGACAAGCTATACAATCAGATGAGGCTTCAATGTCAGTCAAAACGCCTGGACGTGTTTCTACTCCAGCGAGGTGAGCCTTTTTCACAAAAGTGTAACCACTGACATGGATTAGTTAGTTATTTCTGAAGCTGTACATGTATACCCTGAATGATATGTTGATGAATCCTCATGCAATGTGCAGGTCAAAGAGCAAATCACTTAGCTCGAATAAAAGACATGAAGATGTTCCTAGTGTGGAGCCTGAAGAGCTGATGCTGAGCACAGAAGTTATAGAGCCTAGAGACAGTTGGGACCGTTCAGAAAGAGAGAAGGATATACGCCAAGGGATTGATCTAGCGACCACTCTTGAGCGCATAGAGAAGAATTTCGTCATTAGTGATCCTCGCCTTCCTGATAATCCCATTGTATGTTTATTTCAGTCTGCTACTGTGTTTGGTGCATACATGTGGTAAGCATGTAACCTTGAAATGATAATGCAAACTGATTCCTATGCAGATATTTGCATCAGACAGCTTTCTCGAACTGACAGAGTATACACGTGAGGAAATTTTGGGAAGGAACTGTCGGTATGTGAATATTCTTCTCGGATGTGTTTTTCTTATTGTTGTGATATGAATCTGTGCAAATTTGTTGGTCTCAGGTTTCTTCAGGGGCCAGAGACAGATCAGTCAACTGTCCAGAAGATAAGAGACGCAATTAGAGATCAAAGGGAGATAACTGTACAGTTGATTAACTACACTAAGAGCGGTAGTTTTCTGATGCTGAACATTTTCAGTTTTTCAATTTGGTATGCTCATCAAACCTCTAAATCAATGCAGGAAAGAAGTTTTGGAACTTATTCCACTTGCAACCTATGCGTGATCAGAAGGTCGCCATGAGATTATTGTTATGTCTAGATTCAGTTCCTTGGAAGAATACTGTGAAGTGTTTGCTGACTACATGAGTTTTTTTCATCATTAGGGAGAGCTTCAATACTTCATAGGTGTGCAGCTTGATGGAAGTGACCATGTGGAACCCATCCGAAACCGTTTGTCTGAGAGAACTGAGATGCAGAGTTCTAAACTGGTACGTGGTTCATCACCTACTGCACTTTTAAAAAATGGTCTTCTCCATCAAAGGAG
This sequence comes from Brassica napus, assembly GCF_020379485.1. Lineage (NCBI taxonomy): Eukaryota > Viridiplantae > Streptophyta > Magnoliopsida > Brassicales > Brassicaceae > Brassica > Brassica napus. The sequence continues at coordinate 5,016,108 of NC_063436.1, read as the reverse complement.
CCTCTCACATTGGTCACAATCCAGGTGAAAGCTACAGCAACAAATGTAAATGAAGCTGTCAGAGAACTTCCAGATGCTAATATGGTAAGGTATACTAATTCATGATTACTTTACAAAAGATGTCAAACATATAAACTCAATGGATTTTTCAATGTGCTTAAGACGCCGGAAGACCTATGGGCTGCACACTCAAAGCCTGTCTATCCCATGCCTCACAAAAAGGAGAGTGCTTCCTGGAAAGCAATACAAAAGGCATGCATCAAAAACCACATTACTTTTGACTTTTGTTTCTCAGTCATCCTTGTTTTGATTGCAATATTCTCTTTTGTAGATCCAAGCGGGTGGAGAAACAGTGGGACTACATCATTTCAAGCCAGTAAAACCTTTGGGGTCTGGTGATACTGGCAGGTACCATCTCCATTGTATTCATTTAAACTTGAAATCAAAACTGTCCTTATACTTAAATGATTTTACTATTTTTTATTGGTTGCAAAGTGTCCATTTGGTTGAACTTAAAGGCACAGGAGAGTTGTATGCCATGAAGGCAATGGAGAAAACCATGATGTTGAATCGTAACAAGGTATGTGATGGAGAATGAGTTCCAAAAAAATGAAGTTTATATTATATCTCTCTCATTGACAAGGTGCAGTTTTATACAGGCTCACAGAGCACGCATCGAAAGGGAAATCATTTCCCTTCTGGATCATCCTTTCCTTCCCACTCTCTACGCATCCTTTCAGGTATATATGTTTTTTTCTTTCTTTTTGTTTGTATCAGTTCAGTTCTTGCGTCTCATTGCTAAAGCGTTTTGTTTCTTTCTTCAGACATCTACGCATGTTTGTTTGATTACAGACTTCTGCCCCGGTGGAGAGTTGTTTGCATTGCTTGATAGACAACCCATGAAGTTTTTGTCGGAGGATTCAGCAAGGTACTCTATTCTTCTTCAATCCATATGTTTATTACGTGTATCACAAGATACACTGGTCAGAAGCAAATATCAGTGCGGTATAATGACTAAATAGGGGCACTATGACCTCATGAGTTACTCTTAATCAATTTCTTTCTCATCAGGTTCTATGCAGCAGAGGTCGTTATTGGCTTAGAATATCTTCATTGCTTAGGTAATAGTCCTTATCTCTGTTGGCCTAAACATCTCTTGCTCATACATTTAGCCACACGCCTTGAGCAGCCTCATCCTTTTTACAAGCAGTTTCATTGTATATATGGTCCATAAAACAGGAATAGTATACCGAGACCTGAAGCCTGAAAACATACTGCTTAAGAAGGATGGACACATTGTATTAGCAGACTTTGATCTATCATTCATGACGTCCTGCACACCCCAGGTTCAACTCCATTTTTCTTATAGTTCAATTCCATTTGTATTGGTAATATAAAGAAATGTGATGATCAAGAGAATAATGGTGTGTGCAGCTTATTGTTCCACCTGCACCTAATAAACGAAGGAGATCATCGTCATCCAAGAGTCGGCCATTACCTACATTCGTTGCAGAACCAATCACCAAGTCAAACTCTTTCGTTGGGACTGAAGAATACATTGCTCCTGTACGGTGATGCACTTAATGTTTATCTCTTGAAATCTTCGTTTATAGCTAGGTTGCAGCTGCATCTTCAATGTGTAAGATTTTGAGTATTGTGTTCATGGTTTGCCTAATTATTTCAGGAGATTATCACAGGTGCTGGTCATACAAGTGCTATAGATTGGTGGGCACTAGGTATCTTGTTGTATGAGATGCTCTATGGTCGTACACCTTTCAGGGGTAAGAATAGGCAGAAGACATTTGCCAACATCTTGCACAAAGATCTCACCTTCCCCAGCAGTATCCCTGTGAGCTACCTATCTTAAAATCAACCTGTGTCTCTCTCAATGCGTCCAATGAATATTTTTAACCAATTTAAAACCATATGCTTGTGCAGGTAAGTCTTGTAGGTAGACAGTTGATCAACATGTTACTAAATAGAGATCCAAGAAAACGGTTAGGTACCAAAGGTGGGGCAAATGAGATAAAGCAGCATGCTTTCTTCCGCGGGATCAATTGGCCTCTCATACGGGACATGGTAGGACTACCTAATATAATATAGCTCTTATATATCAGCTCGTGTCACACACTTGTCTTTCTTGGCTAATGTATGTAGGGTGGTTGCAGGTCCCTCCACCATTGGATGCACCATTGCGTATAATAGAGAAAGATCCAAAAGCCAAAGATATAAAGTGGGAAGATGATGGGGTGCTTGTGAACTCTATGGACATTGACATTGATCTCTTTTAAACACCAACTCTTGTGCCTTTGAATCTCATTGTACTGCAAAACTCTTCTTCTCAATAAAACAAAGGTGTTGTATTCTCTAGTTGCTTACATGTAGATAGTGCACTCAGACATAAATGACTCTTTCATGTTCACACTAAAATCTTCAAATGATCAACAAATAGAACATACATACTTTATGACCATGTTAGTATTGTCAAGTGTGACAGTATGTTAAGAGAGTATCACACAACCTTCCACTTCTAATCTCCAAATCATCAACAATATAATACAACCTTTATAACCAAGTTAGTATGTAATTGTGACGCTATGAGGGCGAAATGTCTTTGAGCAGTCCAACCACCTGCTGCATTGTGGGTCGCTTCCATGATAGATCAGCCGTGCACAAGTAGCCTATCTTCACAGCTTCTGCAATCTGCTCCACCGGACCAGTCCCTTGCAGCGTCGGATCTATGGCACTAGATCCTTCTCCTTGCCTCACCAACCCTCTCACCCAATTCACCAAGTCCCATTCCGCCTTCTTCCCGCTCACGAGCTCAAGCAGAACAACTCCAAAGCTGTACACATCTGATTCTAATGTAGGAGAGCCATGTTCCTCCAGCTCTGTTGGCGTGTAGCCGTCTAAATCACCGAGAAGTCCCTCGTTCAAGAGCTTGGCCAAACCAAATTCTGCTAGTTGAGGCTCCTGGCTAGAGTCTAAGAAGATTGTTCCAGCCTTCACTTCTCCGTGCACCACCGGAGGAATACAGCCATGGTGGAGAAAAGCCAACGCCCTCGCCGTCCCCAATGCTATTTTATGCCGGAGTATCCAAGATAAAGAGTCATCATCCGCGGTGTGAAGTAAAGTATGCAAGTTTACATACTCTAGGTGCTCGTAGATCACTATTCTTTGCTCTGTAGCTATACAGTATCCAGAGAGCGGGACAAGATTTGGATGATTGATTCGAGCAAGGCGTTCAAACGTAACCGAGGCTTCATGATCACTCAACGTGCTTCCACTTGAGACAACTTTCAAAGCTGCTCTGAATCCACCGGGTAAGACCGCCTCATAAGTAGGACCAGACTTGCTTTCCCACAACAACGCGCCACTATCAAAGTTAAGAGTCGCAGCCTTAAGGTCAGCAAGCGTCATCTTCATCAACGGCTTGTCAATCATCACAACAGGGACATAAGTTGATGAATCCCCTTGGTCTAACAAGTTTGGTTCCGCTGCTTGCTTCGTCGCCCATGTTCTTGATTTTCTTCTACCTCTCATTGCCACAAGTATGACCAACAGACCAACAAGTAAAAACGCCATGGAGATAGCTAAAGTCAAACCAATCTTAAGCCCGGTCTTCTTCTTGCTCACACTCTCTCCCTTTAAAACATTTGGCTTTGCAGCAAAGGGGCAGTTGTTTGTGGAGCCAATGAAGGATGTCTGAATCATCCCTTGTGAGAGGTTAGGGTCACAAAAGGTTAGATTGTTGAAAGAGAAGTTAAACCTCTCCATCACAGGGAGCTTCTCCAGAACCGTCCTCGGAATGTCTCCGTCTAGCTTGTTGAGCGAGAGATCAAGTACTTCAATGTTCTTGAGAGGTAACAAAGGTACATTCCCATTGAGGTTATTGTAGGAGAGATCAAGAACCTTGAGCTGACTCAGCTGAGTGATTCCACTAGGAATGGAACCTGCCAGATTGGTTCTTGACAGATTCAGATAATATAAACCTGAAAGCTTTAAAATTTGTGGGAACTCTTGTACTCTGAAACGATTAGACGCGAGGTTGAGGTGTCCCAGCTTATGAGCTGAACTCAAACCGTTAAGTATATGCCCCACAAAGCCATTCTCAGACAAGTCAAGATAAATTAAACCAGACAAGTTGTGTTTACGTCCAGCTATTAAATGCAATACATGCCCATCAAAGCGATTTTTACTGAGATCAACTGTCTCCACGTTTCCACGCAAGACTCCGTTCACCGAGCCTTGGAACAGATTACGCGAAAGATTCAGACTTTTCAGCTCCGGGAATGCAGAACCGAACTCAGCAGGGAGAGACCCGGTGAGGCGATTCGAGGAGAGGTCGATGGAGACTAAAGATCTGCAATTGAGAAGTCCCGGAGGGAGAACAGACTGAAAGGCGTTGTTGCTGAGGTCGAGAGCTGTGAGGCCGACGAGGGAGCTTATGGAAGCGGGGATTTCGCCGGAGAAGGTGTTGAAAGAGAGATCGAGGGTCTGGAGCGAGACGAAGTTGCCGATGTTGCTGGGGAGAGGGTCGGAGATAAGGTTGGAGGAGAGGTTGAGATGCTTGAGGGAGTCTAGACTCCAGAGGTCTGAAGGGAGAGAGGTGATTTTGTTGCGGCTGAGATCTAAAGATTGGAGCTTTCTCATTTTGCCGATGGTGTTGTCGGGGATGGGACCGGATAGGTCCGACCCGGAAGCTGAGAAGTAGAGGATGTTCTGTTTTTGTCTGTCGCAGACTACTCCTGGCGAAGAACATAACGAAGAAAATGTGTGAGCTTTGGGTGAAGAAGAACTCATTTGGTTGAAGAAGTTAGAGAGATGAGAGGCGTCAGTGTTGGGATCTTGGCTCTTGGCTTGCTTGACGAAGAGGGAGAGGAGAATGAGAGTTCTCCATATACACAAGCGGCCCATGTTTTTGGAGTTTGGAGAAAGGTGGGTGAGGATGATCTCAGATTCTCAGAGAGAAGACAGACTGTGTGAATGACATAATGGAATCACGAGGTGGAGAGATGTGATGGTTTGGAATACATTTTAGATACCTTTTCACGTGAACAGCTTCAAGAAACCAGAGGTTAGTCAGAAAGAAGATAAGGGGTTGAAAAGGTTTTTGGAGGAGAGAGTTCAGAGTGAGTTTGGCTGTATCCTCCTATAGAGAGGAGAGAGAGAGTCTTTGAAAGTCAAAAAAAAGATTTGTAATTAGGTAAAGTTTTTTTCTTTTTCTTCTTTTTGGTAGAGAGAGTAAATGGAATCTGTCTCAGAGTTTGAAATCCCAAAGTTGTCAAATGGATTTGGTTTGAGTGGGAGAGTGGGTGGTTGTGGTCTCTCATTTCCGCAGAGAGAGAGGATTTGGTGGGTTTCTTCTCTCTAGTGTTAAAAATATCACACCCTTTTTCAGTGGTTTCACACCTTTTTTATTTTGACTCTGTCACGCCCCCTCCCCTTGGAATCATTCATCTCATTAATCCCTAAACAAACGCCTAAACATGCGCCAAAATAAGAAGTTCATTTTTTTCAGTGGTTTCATTTTCTGAGTGAAAATAGCAGAACCTTACTATTTTAAGTTAAACTTTATGCCAAAACAGATCTCCAACAGTTAGTAGAAGTTGTTTTTGATAGGGTTTGAAGTCTGAAAGTTCAACGCTACACCGCCATTAGAAAATTCGAAGCAAACAAAAAAATTGTGCAAGATTTGAGGTTTTTACACAGACCTGTTCTGTTATAAGTTAGAATTCAGACTCTGTCCGAACTAAACAGAGCAGAGCAGAGCAGTGACAAAGACTTGAGTTTTGCTCTTTTGCGTAAATGGGCTTTATACCGAGCCTAGATGAAAAGCCCATTAATATGAACTGACTCGTAGAGATCAAATGACGGTTCTTTTGTAGATGAGAAGACACGTGACAAATCCCGTGGAACGGAGCGATCCAAGTCGTAAAAACGCGCCAACTGACCTTTTATTCTTCCTCTTCTTCCTGGATACAACACACAACATCAAACACCATTTTAACAGATTCAAAAAGGAACGTGGGAAACAATGTGTTTCATTGGATATGAGAACTTGGTCATAAAAAAATTAATTATGTCCTACATGGAAGAAACGTGGATGCTTTGGTGAAGATCCAGCTAAGTGCCCTTTTGAACAAGGTATGCATATACAAAACTTATGTTTTGCTTAATGGGAAACAATGTGTTTTCAAAAATGTTTAAATCTAGCTAGTGGTTGTCCTTGTCCTTAGATAAAGAAAGCCTGAAGCCCTTGTCCTTGGAGCAACAAGTTAAGGAGACAAAGACAACAAAGATAAATGGATTAGATCAATAAATGAAGGAGCCACCGGAGAAGACACTGCTGCATGAAAATAAAAATTCTTCATACTTTTTTTTTTTTTTTGGACAACAAATTCTTCATACTTCTAAGCACCATATGTTCTGAGGAAAAGTATTTGAGATATTCAAGAGTAATTTGATCATTGTAATTGATTTATGTATATTTCTTTTATATAATTGTAATTTCTTGATATACATAGATCTTTTTTTTTTATATTTTTAGAGCATCTTCAATGTACATCTTTTAATTTTCTCTTAAATTGTTATTTCTATTATATAGTTGATTTTGCTAAAATATATAACTTAAATAATAAAATTTCTTATTTAAAAAAAAGTATAGAGAAAACTTATTTAGAGGTAAAAATATGATTTCTTTATATTTTTTTCTATTAATAGCAAATCTTATTATAAAGATAACATCTTTTCATTTCGTTAACAACGCTAATATATAGATCCAGTTTTTATGAATTATTTTACAGGGATTGCACTCTCTTTATCTTTGAAATTTCATGAAAATAGTAAGGATAGAAATTTTAAGATTAGAAACGGGTTCGAACTTCTCCTAGAATCGTTTCCGATAGAAAAATGATCGTCCGTCGCATTTTTATTTTATTTTTGGAAAAAAGTTTCTAAGCTACACCAAGTATGGTGTAATATGGTGAAAAACATCTGAAATATTAAAATATGTCAATACCATCACCAACTATATGATAATACATACCACATGTACAAACAAAATAATTATATGGTGTAAACTACATAAATGGTTTTAATTGATTTTGTGATTTATTGATGGGGTCAATCGGTAATTAACAAAAACTTAATTAAAAACCTAAGAACCCAACCCACACTAAGTCTATGAATCCGACCAAACATAAAGAACATGACTTAACCCGAAAATGAGAGGACTACAATTTTAGTATTCGTAAAAGACAATTGATTTGGGGATTTTTTAACACGGTAGGAGAGAAAGAGACAGAGAGAGCAAGAGAAAGAGATCGACAGAGATTGCGAACCCTAACAATATCATTTCGTTTCCAGATATGGGGGAGCCGTTGGTGAAAGAGCCGCATGAGACAAGGGTAGCTCCGGTTTGGATAAAGCAGTCATACATGGAGACAGAACAGACCTTTGCTTGAAACAAAGTTTTGAAACATCATTAACAAGAAGCAAAAGAACAAAAGGAAGAGCTTTTTAAATTTCTGAAGTCGTTGCTAATCTATTACATTTGTTGTTTTAAATGTTTCTTTCTTTAGAATAAGAATAAAAAAAAAATCTTGGGAACAAAAGAGAGTTTTTTTGTCTCTATCTTGTCTACATAGAAAAAACAGGTGATTAAGGTTTCTAAAACCAAAAAAAAAAACTTAACTCACTTCACTTCTTTGATTCTTTAATATTCACAAAGAGTAAATTAACTTCCTTTCTTTTAATTCTTGGTAAATAGTCACTATGTTACGGTGAGACTGTGTTCTCTGTTTCCTCCTTCCAACTTTTCGAGCTTTGAAGCTTCTCTGTAAACTCAGTTTGACTCTTCAAGCTCGGATACAGTGAGTCTGCAAATCATGTGCGACATCTCTTGGTAGTCATGAACTCGGATTTGTGACTCTCTTGGTCTGTTCGTCATTAGAGTGTGATCTTCTTGAATTGTTTCATTGCTCATACCAGATTCGAGTACTGAGGATAACCATCTTCTTGAAATGTTCTCTGTTACAAGGGAAAAAATATACTTTTAACACAAGAAAATAACCCAAAAGCTGATATGATATCTCAATTTTGAATATGAAGAGTTATCAACCACGTTCCGGAGTTACTCGAACATAATCAAGAACTGAAACAGGGCTCGAGTCGCAGCTTCTACACTCTTCTTCCTCCTTCATTGATTTCACTTCACAGGTGACTAAATCTCCATCTCTGGAGCAACGACCATTGTTCTTGATGTTCTGTCTCATCCTTGGCTCTTTCACAATTTTTGGGTGAATTCATGTTCTTTATGTTTGGTCGGGTTCGTAGACTTAGTGTGGGTCAGGTTCATAGGGTTTTAATTAAATTTTTGTTAATTACCAATTGACCCCATTAATAAACCACAAAATCAATTAAAACCATTTATGTAGTTTACACCATATAATTATTTTGTTGGTACATGTGACATGTATTATCATATAGTTTGTGATGGTATTGACATATTTTGATACTTCAGATGTTTTTCACCATATTATACCATACTTGGTGTAGCTGAGAAACTTTTTTCCTTTATTTTTTACAAATGAGCCAACGCGCGAAATGAGAAAAACCGAAACGACGCGAGTGGTTCGAATTGTAGTGATTGGTTGGGGACATTGAAACACAAACCGCCTTAAAAAAAAACAAAAAGCGAATCCTTAAATACTGGGCCCCGCGACAGTGATGCAAAGAAGTCTTTTTAAAAAGAGAAAAACCTTTTCCTATCTCTCTCGCTCTCTCAGATATCTCTTCCCTCTTCTTCAATGGATCATCCCGCTTCTTCCAGAAACCAGCACAACGGAACCGTCTCTTCCGGTACACTCTTCCTTTCCTCTGCTCTCTCTCTCTATCGCAATGAACAAAATCCCTAATTGGACCAAAACCCTAGAGAGAGCCGTTAATTTCTCTCGAAATTGTTCGTTAACGAGTTATGTTGATTTCGCGCAGGCGTCAAGGGCTTCGTTGAGCAGCAGATATCTCCTGGAGATGAAAGGATTGTCTCTTCTTCTTCTTCTTCTTCTACTTCCCTTGCTCATCCTCCTGATCCCTCCCTGTATTATCAAAACCCTACCAATCTCTATCCTTACGGTTGGAATGTTGCACATTCTGGTGATTATGTCTTCTCTCTCCTCTTCCTATGTTAAAATAAAACAATGTTGGTACTGTGAGTGCTCAATTTGCATTATTGATTTCTAGGTTATCCTCAAGGCATCAATGCTTGGGATGGTTATCCACTTTATGCTACTTCCCCTGAAGGTCTGCATATCCCACAGGTTTGTATGACTTCCTCTATTATATCTTCTCTATCTTGCTCTCTTGTTATATAATCTTTTTTTTTTGTTCTTCTCAGGTTGTCTACAATGAAGATTCGTCTCTTATGTACCAACCTGGTTTTGCTTACAACCCTTACCCGTCTATGATGTTGGAGGGCCAAATCCCATTCTCCCCAGCTTATTACCCACAGTTTGGGATGCATTTTAGCCACTCAGAATTTGGTGGTGGAAACGACCCAACATCTGCTTATATGATACCTTTTGATGGATATGGGGGAGGCAACTTATCTGGGAATCAAGGGGCCAACTCTTTAACATATCCTCAAGCGATGGGTATACTTGGGCCATACGACCATGATGCTTCACAGGTTATTATTACTCTTTCTATTTGCCTCTTTTGTTAAAAATAAATTTATGTGGCTCATGTACACATCTTTTGGTTAGGTAAAAGTTTGTTTTCAAAATAAATAAATTGCATTAAGTGTCACTGCAATAAAATATCACTAGGGAGGTTCTGCGAGTCCATCTCGTCAGCTTTTCCCTGCAAAACTATGAAAATATACAAACACAAAATTGAGAAGTACCATTAAAATTTTGTTGTTCTCAATATTAAGTTTTTTATTCCATTTAAAGGTTTCAGAGAAAGGTAGCTTTGGCATACTCATTTAATTCATGTTACTTCACAGTTTTATGGCTTATCACAACTTTTTTTGGTACCTTGTATCAGTTACCGTTACATGGGAATGGAATTTCTTCAAGCTCTTCTTTGGGAGGATATTATCCTGTAGGATCTTACCAGAGTCCAAGCTCTATTGCCTCATACCATGAAGCTGATAATCCAGTCAGATTAGCCTCTGACATTGGTAAAAGGCGTGAAAATCAGTACAGCTCTGTACTTACCACCAGTGATCTCTATGGTAATCGAGGACCAAGATCGTTCACCAGGGTAAAGAGCAAGAACGGTTCTGGACTTATCTCTTCTGCTGGTGATGCAACAAATGATTCAAGCACAGCTGGAACAAACCCCAGTTTGTACAACCATCCAGAATTTGAGACAGATTATAAGAATGCTAGATTCTTTATCGTCAAGTCGTTTAGTGAAGACAATGTCCACAGAAGCATCAAGTATAATGTCTGGGCCAGCACTCCACATGGCAACAAGAAATTAGATACTGCTTATGGAGATGCTGAGAAGATGGGTGGAAAGTGTCCAATCTTTCTCTTCTTTTCGGTATGGCTTTTGATAAGTTTTCTTCATATATAAGAAGATAATCTTGAATAGTAAGCTTAACTAGAGTTTGAATGTTGCAGGTAAATGCTAGTGGACAATTCTGTGGTGTTGCGGAAATGGTTGGACCTGTAGATTTTGAAAAGGATGCTGCTTACTGGCAGCAAGGCAAGTGGAATGGGCAGTTCCCAGTGAGGTGGCATATTGTGAAAGATGTACCGAATAACCGGTTTAGTCATGTTCTCTTGCAAAACAATGACAACAAGCCGGTGACACACAGCCGAGACTCTCAGGAGGTGTGTACTTGCTTATGTCATAACCTTGCATGTGTTGTCTTATGAACATTTAATTAGGGCGGAAGTGACTTAGTTGATTTGATGAAATGTTGTAACAGGTGAAGCTACGTCAAGGGATTGAGATGCTGAGAATATTCAAAGAATACGAGGCACATACATCAATTCTCGATGATTTCGACTACTATGATGAAAGAGAGAGTCAAAAGGTGGGAGAAGATGGAGGGAGGAAACAAGAGACCTCTTGTGTGGAACAGTTATCAGAACGTCTTCAGGCTGTCTCAGTAGAAGATGGAAAGGAGGGGGAGAAAGAAGACTTGAAAGAGAAGACCTGATGTAGATGATAGATGCAGCTGCAGCAGATAGTAGCTAGAAGCATTCTTTTGGTAAAAAAGGGAGGTTTTATGTTTTGTTTTTTCTTGGTTGGGAGTTTATACTAAAATGTCTGAAAGATAACCAATCCATTTCCTTGTACTTTTGTAGCATTATGCGTTTTTTTCCATCTGTGAACATCTTAGCTACTACATCTCTATTGTAATCGGATTCAGCATATGAATATGAAGATAACTAAGATAAGCAACAAAGCCATAGAGTTGACATGATAACATGTTTCTTTTTCCCCTCGAAACGAACAGAATACTTCTGGTCTGTTTCTCTTGTCGGAATTGCTGTTGTCGGAGGCGTTATTTCCTCTTGAATCTCTTACACCTTTTTATTGTGTTGATATATTGATCTTCTTATTCTGTATAAGCATAGCTTCTACTTTCTAGGATATAGATGAATATCAAAAGGGGACAAATAAATACAACGATTCAAGACCGGCTCGTACTGTTGGAGAGCTTCCTTTTTTTTGTGGGGCCCACCGCAATAAAAAGGATAAATTACTTTACGGGCACGCAAAATAGAGAAAATTCGATGGGCCAGAGGAACGAGCCCATTTAGTTTAAGGTCCCGATCTATTTCTGAAAAGTACAGACGAAACCGGAACCCTACTTGTCGTCTTCGCCGTGTTTTTAGTGTCTCCTCTTAAACCCCTGCAACCTTCTTGGTCTCCGACGGTGGTGATTGATTCGTATCTGGAGGTGAGTCTCTTAAAGGTCTTTTCTGTCTCGATCCAAAGCTCAGATACTCATAAGATGAATTATAGAAACTAAAACTCTACTTTGATCAGTTGCTACAATAATCGTAATAGTATTTTGAGAATCTCAATCGAAGTTTTTCTTCTCATGTTTAAGGAAACGGAATCAAGTTATGGACTTGTTGTCGGAGTTTCTATCTTCGTAAACGACTGAGTGTGCAGTGATGATTCTGAAGCATCTTAAACAACTCACATGTAAGTAACATTAGCTACTCATTTGTTTCGTTCAAAATGTCTGGACTGATTATATGTTTTGTTTGCAGTGTCTGCTACGCGCAGAAACGCTCATCTCCTACGGCTTCCAAGGCTCTACAGCTCTCCTGCTGTTTCTCAGTCTTTAACAACCTCCAAGCCTTCTAAAAGACTATCGAGAGATGATCGACGACTTGTGGTTGAGTCTTTTGTCTCCAAGTAAAATTCATCCTCCATTGGCTTTCGTTTATGTTTGTTTATTATGCTTCTCTTATGTATGTCGACTTGACTAGATAGATATCTACTGTCTTGTATGCAGATACAGAGCAGCTAATGCTGGAAAGTTCCCTACATTGAAGGTTACTGTCAAGGAAGTGGGAGGCGGTTATTACGTTGTCAGAGATATCCTCCAAGAGCTTAAACTCAGACCAAATGCACCAATCTCACGAGTCCCTGCTTCTATAGCAAATGATGCTTCCTCACTGAAGCAGGATCATACATTAGAGCCTTCTCATGTCAGAAGTGAAACCGTGACAGCTTCTCTGGACAAAGATGTTGACAGTAAATGTGATGGCAGTCCTCCAAAAATTCAAACGTTGAAGGTAGCAGAGGAATGTTTGAAGAACTCAGAGACTGAGGAAGAGGGATCATTGACACAGATAGCTAGTCAAGAGCCTAAAGCAGACCATCTTCAAGAAGCCAATGTTTTGACTACACATGGCACAAGAGAAACCGAGACAGCTCCTCCTAGCAATGACGTTGACAGTATATGTGATGACAGTCCTCAACTTCCAGAAAGTCAAACGTTGAAGGTAGCTGAGGAGTGTCTAAAGAACTCTGAGACTGCGGATGAGGGAATATTGACGCAGTTAGTTAATCCTGAGCCTAAAGCAGACCATCTTGAAGAAGCCAATGTTTTGCCTGCAACACATCTCAAAGGAGAAACAGAGACAGCTCGTCCTCAAAATGACGTTGACAGTAAATGTGGTGGCAGTACTCTTCTCCCCGACAGTCAACCGTCGATGCTATCAGAGGAATGTCTAAAGAATTCAGAGACTAAGGAAGAAAGAAATTTGACGCACTTAGGTAGCCAAGAGCCGAAAGCAGAAGACTGTCATGAAGGAGGTGCGGCTTCAGCCAATGTTTTACCTACTGAGACCAGGTATCATGTGCATAAAACTAGGTCTCTCCCTAGCTGATTGGATACTTACATTATACAGAATAACTTAGTTCATTTGATGGGTTCTCTTGTGTTTAAGTCATAGAAACAAATCAGTTGAAGCTGATCGTATTGGCATAGCGTCACTTTGAATTCTTGTACTTATGTTCTTTTTGCAGACAAGTTCCAGAGGAAGGGGATGGTGAGGTCAAAACAGGAGAAAATTCAAGTGCTTGGAGCAGTATAGTTTCATTTGCGAAAGGATTTGCCAACTTTTGGAGGAAAGGGTAGATAAACTAGATATCATCAAGGAGGTGAAATAGCTACTTTAGTGCAGAAACTTAAGAAACCGCTTGTTCCTTTTGACCATTTTGTAGAGGCTATATGTTTTGTGGTAGAACGTTTTGTGAAAAAGTCGGTTCAACAAGGTTACAATACCAAAGAAATACACAAAGATTTTATCTTATAGCAAGCAATATTGATAGATAAGGTCATAGATAACAAGACTAGACGAAGATAGCTATAAAGGTACGTGCTTGTACTCCATAGACACATACTCAGAGATATCAAACTGACTCCTCCACTTGTGCAAGATGCAGGCCTACTAACTGGGCCTTTCATGGGCCTTTAATGGACCTTTTACAAACTACATTATGCGCCGTTAATCTCTTTCTCCTTTAACTTCATCTTCTTTAAATAATGACAAAAACAGAAGCTTATGTAGTTTCCACCACTTTACACAGACAAAGAACCGATCTCTTTGGTTCTAGGGTTTCGCCACCATGGGGAAAGACGAAGAGGAGATGCGAGGAGAGATCGAGGAGCGACTAATCAACGAAGAGTACAAGATCTGGAAAAAGAACACTCCTTTCCTCTACGATCTCGTCATCACTCACGCCCTCGAGTGGCCTTCCCTCACCGTCGAATGGCTCCCCGACCGCGACGAGCCTCCCGGTAAAGACTACTCCGTTCAGAAGATGATTCTCGGCACCCACACTTCCGAGAACGAACCCAATTACCTCATGATAGCTCAGGTTCAGCTTCCCCTCGACGACACCGAGAGCGAAGCTCGTCAGTACGACGACGAACGGTCCGAGTTTGGTGGGTTTGGCTGCGCCACCGGAAAGGTGGGAACTTTATTGAGTTTTAGAGTTCCGTTGAGTTGAATGATTATTAAAGCCGATTACTTTGTGTGTAGGTGCAAATTATCCAGCAGATAAATCACGAAGGGGAGGTGAACCGAGCTCGGTACATGCCTCAGAACCCTTTTGTGATTGCTACCAAGACGGTTAATGCGGAGGTGTATGTGTTTGATTACAGCAAGCATCCGTCTAAGCCGCCGCTTGATGGAGCTTGTAATCCGGATTTGAGGCTGAGAGGTCACAGCTCTGAGGGGTATGGTTTGTCTTGGAGTAAGTTCAAGGCGGGGCATTTGCTTAGTGGCTCTGATGACGCTCAGATCTGCTTGTGGGATATCAACGCTACTCCGAAGAACAAGGTCATTGATGCTCAGCAGATCTTTAAGGTATATGCTTTGATTCATGTACAAGATATTGACTGATATTAAGTGTGTTTTCGGTACTGATTAGTTGTTTGATTTTAAGGCTCATGAAGGGGTCGTGGAAGATGTTGCATGGCATATGAGTCATGAACACCTGTTTGGATCCGTTGGAGATGATCAGTACCTTCTTATATGGGATCTGCGTTCTCCATCTGCCAGTAAGCCAATACAGTCTGTGGTTGCTCACTCCATGGAGGTGCGTCTGCAGTGAACTGACTTTTTTAAGTGCCTGAAACTAGTCTGCTTAGTCCATCGTATCTCATTAGTGAACTGGTCTGTATCATATCTTTGTTTTGTTTTGAAATGCCGCAGGTTAACTGTTTAGCCTTCAATCCAATCAATGAGTGGGTTGTGGCAACAGGGTCAACTGATAAGACCGTTAAATTATTCGATCTGCGGAAGCTAACCAGCGCTCTTCACACATTTGATAGCCATAAGTGAGAACACTTTACTTTCATTATCTGCTACTAAGAACTATTTAGTAAACGCAGCATTGCTAATAGATATTATTTGCTTTGATCCTCAGAGAGGAGGTTTTCCAAGTTGGATGGAACCCGAAGAACGAGACTATCTTAGCCTCATGTTGCCTTGGTAGAAGGCTTATGGTTTGGGACCTTAGCAGGTAGACTTCGTTGCTTGGTTATAGAATGTTCTTGTTTCCTGATGAAAGAACAATATTAATGTGTTTGAGGGTGTTTTATGACAGGATCGACGAGGAGCAGACAGCAGAGGATGCAGAGGACGGTCCACCAGAGCTGCTGTTCATCCATGGTGGCCACACCAGCAAAATATCAGATTTCTCATGGAACCCATGTGAAGATTGGGTTATTTCCAGTGTGGCTGAGGACAACATACTCCAGATATGGCAAATGGCTGAGAACATTTATCATGACGAGGATGATGCTCCAGGGGAAGAACCAATAAAAGGTTCTTAGCTTTAATGTTAGGCTCCCTATCTTATGTGACATTAATTTTCTTTTACTTATCTCTCTGCCTTTGATCTGTTCATCTGTTCAAGTATTTAGTGTAAGTTATGTAAAACGAGACATGAAATGAGTTTACCCTTTTTTCTTCAATCCACATCTTGCTTCTTTAGAAACCAATTTGTTTTGCAACTTACCAAAGAGATTACAAGTTAGATCTGAAGTCTCTAACATCAACCTCAAACTGTATTTTGAAGCCTCTTTGTTTAGTAGATCAAGCTTCTGCTTCAGTTCCTTCTCATCGACTACAACAAGATTAAGATAGTCACTGCACACCTTTCCCCTCTCTTCCTCATGTGTTACAAAGGCCCATTAACACTACTTGGGCCTTTATATGTTAGTCGTAGGCCCAAACAACTTATTTAATCAATTATGGGAAAGAGAGAAGATGATAGATAGCAAAAGATAAGATTTTTACAGATTCTTCTCGATCAAAGTCAAAACACTCTAGTCAGCAATGTGGAGCGTCACCGGAGCTTTGTGCGTGGCGGTGCCTACCGCCGCCGCATTCCGTCCAAAACCCTTTCTCGTCTCCTCTAACCTTCTCCCCAACCAGACGAAGAAGCTCCATCTCTCTCCTCGGCAGCCTCCGGCTCTATCATCACATTTCTCCTCGTCTTCTTTCAAAACCGCCGCTACTTCCGTTCAACAACAGTCAGATGATAAAAAGGTTTCTCCTTTACACTCTCTTCTCATTCTTCTTCTCGACACAATTAAACCAAGAAGCTTGCGTTGTAAGAATGCAATGTGATCGTTGATGCAGGGGGAGAAGGGCACTAAGTACTACTTCCTTGTTGCAAACGCTAAGTTCATGCTCGACGAGGAGGAGCACTTTCAGGAGCAACTGTTTGAACGTCTTAGATACTACGGAGAGCGTGACAAGGAACAAGACTTCTGGCTCGTCATTGAGCCTAGGTTCCTCGACAAGTTCCCCAACATCACTCAGAGACTCCGTCGCCCTGCTGTTGCTCTTGTTTCCACCAATGGCCCCTGGATCACGTAAGAGACCCTTCTAAATCCCTAAGTCTCTCTCTCTCTTTACAAAGTTACATCCTTTGTTGTTATTGTCAGGTTTATGAAGTTGAGATTGGATCGAGTTCTAGCTGAATCATTTGAAGCTTCATCTCTGGATGAAGCCTTGGCCTCTAGTCCTACAACTCTAGAGTTCGACCAGCCTGGAAACTGGGTGGCTCCGTACCCAAAGTATGAACCTGGATGGTGGGACACCTTCTTGCCCAAAGCAAAACAAGAATCTCTAGCATAGAACTTTGTCCACCTTTGTCTTAGTGCTTTGTAGTTTGTATTACTGAGCTTCTTGTGTTATCCAAATATGATTGCAACTCAACTGAGTCTACTGACAAGAACTGATGAAGGCCTATTTCTACTTGGTGTGTGTTTCTGATCAATCAAGGGTTCTGAGTTCTGCGTCTTGATCGCTTTTGTCCCATCAGTCTTGCTATGACAAATCATAATGGAGATTATACTTTAACTACCAAGTTGCATGCACAAATTTTCAAATTTTACAATGTGTTCCACATTACAGTTGCAGGAGATGGTAATCATGATAAACTAATACATGGTAAGCTCTCCGTTGGTGCCTGAGTTCATTACGTTACTCTTGTGCAGCTAGTTCTGCAATTTCTGCAAGGGGCTTCCACATGAACTTTCTCCTGCAAGGGGGAATGAGTTAATGTGGTCATGCAACATGCAACCATAGATGACTGATTATATAAAAAAAGGATAATATATGCTTACCAGTTGCCACATTCAGCAACAACCCTGACATTAGGACGGAGAGAAGGTAGCAAAGCGAGAAACTGGAGTTCAGACTTTGAGAGGACCTGAGTTGTTGATAAGATAAAAAGTAAGATGTAGCAGACAGATTAAATCAAATGAGAGAATACACAAACCTTCGCTTCGATGATCCAGACCACAAGTCCCTTGGCACTAGGAGGAAGAGCAGAGAGTCTGTAGTCGACTTCTGGTGGATAGTACCACCTTGCTATAGGTTGTTTCCCAAGGTGAGCCTACAAGAAGAGAAGACAACAAGGTTCAAATACTAAAACATCGAAACAAGAAGATAGATATGAAGAGGCAGACTTACAGGGCAAACAGGGTAGGGGTTAAGGAGTGTTGTCTCTGGATCACCAAGTCCTCGAGCAGAGATGTCAAGAAAGTAGTATCCTTGTTCTTTGAGACGGTTAAGATACCTACCTTCGTATCCACCCTCGTGAGGAGTGTAGATGGCTATCGCCTTGTGTTTTTCCACATCTTCAAGCCAACGACCAATGTCTGGCTTCACCAGGTCTCCTCCGATGAAGTCAACGAGGCTGCATCTCACGCCACTGCTTCTTCTTTTCCTTCTAGTAATACTCACAGAAAAAGGACTAACTGTTTTGCTCTGGTTCAGTTGAGAGGCTTCGAAACACGGTGGTGCCAGACGTTGAATGCATACTGCATGGCTTGCCATCTTCTTACTAGCAGTGGTGTGTTTGAGTAGCGTGTAATAACCATTGCTTGATGATGATGACGATGATGAAAGAATGGTGGAGAAATGATCACTCACCCGACTAGGGGATAGACCTTAATGGGCTTCAAAACTGTTAGGCTTTGATTCTTAGGCCCATTTATCATGAATGGTCATTTTCGTATGACACTTAGTTATTCAGTTCGGTTGAGATTGGTTATTTAACACAATTCAAATGGAGTTTAGAAGTCATTTAAGAACTGAAGAAAATTTGGCATGGATCATCAACTCAGATTAAATAGGTTTGGATAGTTTTCGGTTCAGATAATAAAATTAAAAACCGGTTCGAACATTGGATAACTTAGTTCATACAAGAATATCAAACAATTCATATTATCCTAGATAAAAATATTTAAATGATTTTGAACAATGTTAAATAATGCAGCTTAAAAATATTTTGTTATTTTAATTAAAAATTACATTTATAGATTTTCATTATTATATTTGAAAATAATTAATTTAAGTGAATGAAAATTGTATTTTATGAATTTAGGTATTCATCAAGTTTTTTTTTTCTTTTTGGTTTTGGAAAGTATGAATATAGAAATAAACGAACCGTTTGGATATTTGTAAAGTTTTATATTTCTATTTTTATGTTTTTCGGTTTGGTTATTCGGTTCAAATAGTCAAAGTTGTGAGAGAGAATCAGACACGAAAGAAATCTTACCGGAGCAAACTGTCTGAAACACTTTCAATCGAAGAAAGAAAGGGATGTCGAGAGGATCTCGGCTCCTAAGGGCACCTAGCCTCCTACTCCGTCACGCTTACACACGCACTCACCCAAAGCCCCCTTCTTTCTCCTACAGTCTTCGCTCCAATTACCTTCTCCACCATCACCATGGCTTCTCCAGCTTCACCAGACGTAGCTCAATCAACGCCTTCCTCTCCGATCCCTCCCCATCCCCATCCCAATCACCAATTCGCTTCGTTCAACGGAGCTCCATGGTTAACAACAACCGTCTCCTCTTCTCAACTTCCCCTCCCAAACCCGACAAAGAAACCGATAAGCCTAAGCAAATCAAGACGGTGGCGAATTCGGACATGGCTGACATGAAGATCCTCCGCACGCTTGCGGGCTACTTGTGGATGAGAGACAACCCTGAGTTTCGGTTTAGGGTCATAACCGCCTTGGGGTTTCTCGTGGGTGCTAAGGTCTTGAATGTTCAGGTTCCTTTCCTCTTCAAACTGGCTGTTGATTGGCTCGGTTCGGCTACTGGAAGTGGTGCTTCTATGTCAACCTTTGTGGCTGCGAACCCTTCTCTTGTTGCTGCTTTTGCTACTCCTTCTGCTGTTCTCATTGGATACGGCATTGCTAGGACGGGGGCTTCCGCTTTTAATGGTAACACTCATCTGAACTATCTCTGTTCCTTAAAAAAAAGAATGGACCTTTGACTCTTGTTTCTTGCTACTTTCGTTACTGCAGAGCTTCGAACTGCTGTCTTCTCCAAAGTAGCGCTACGGACAATACGATCTGTTTCTAGAAAGGTGTGATCTTGTTTCTCTTATCAACCTTGTTCGATGCATTCTTTGTTGTACTAATCCTTGTTGCCTTTGCAGGTGTTCTCACATTTACATGATCTTGACCTTCGTTACCACCTGAGGTAACTGTCTCTCATCTCCTACTCTTGTGAGTAACAGTCTATTTCGTCACATTCGTAACTTTCTTACTTTGTTGCTCTTGTCCAGTCGAGAAACCGGTGGTTTGAATAGGATTATTGATCGTGGTAGCCGTGCAATTAACTTTATCCTCTCAGCTATGGTTTTCAATGTTGTTCCTACCATTTTGGAGGTAAAAGCTTATCACACCGCTTGGTGGTTTTATTTTGATCATCGTTTTGACTAATTTGATATCGGTTTAATAGTGTGGATTACTTACTATTCCTTTGTCTCTCTAAAAACATTCGACGTAATTAATATATATCTTCCAGATAGCTATGGTATCAGGTATACTAGCGTACAAGTTTGGAGCGGCTTTTGCCTGGATTACTTCTCTTTCTGTTGGAGCATATATCGCTTTCACCTTAGCTGTCACACAGGTACTGTGCATTCTTCAGCATATTCCCTAATCCCTATGATGAAAAACTTGCGTTTTTGTCACATTAATCCAGGAGCACTGACTGTAATAATATGCTTAAGACACTTGAACTTGTTATTAAGCTTCTCTGATCTTAATTTTTTTGGCTGAAAAAATCATTCGAGCTGTGATAAATGGGAAATTCTTGTAAAAGGATGATTGTCTCGTAATATTCTATTCATTTCATTTATTTTATCCAGTGGCGAACCAAGTTTAGAAAGGCTATGAACAAAGCTGATAATGATGCTAGCACGAGGGCCATTGATTCTCTGATAAATTATGAGGTAAATTTTCATTCTTTTTAAAGTCATTTTTGCTTGAATAACAGTTCTGACAGAACCTCTGTTTCGTTTCAGACGGTTAAGTATTTTAACAATGAAGGTTATGAGGCTGAAAAGTATGACCAGTTCTTGAAAAGTAAGTAACTTTACTAATTGTCCTAGCATGTGATAAACAAATTTATCTTAATTTCCACACAATCATGTTTTATAGAGCGTTCTTTGCACTAGCAAGAAAACATATTTTGATGCCTTATCATAATATACCATTGATCAGTCCATTTACCTTGTGATGATTCTGCTGCTTATATCAGGATATGAAGATGCTGCCCTGCAAACTCAAAGAAGTCTTGCTTTCTTAAACTTTGGGCAAAGTATCATATTTAGTACTGCTCTGTCAACAGCAATGGTGTTGTGCTCTCAGGGTATCATGAATGGCCAGATGACTGTCGGTGACTTGGTCAGTGCCTCCTTTAGTTTCGCCTCTCCACTGACACTTTATGTTTCTGTTAAGTTCCTTCTGCATTTTTTCGACGCTAATTGTCATCTAATAAGTTTATTTTTCCATGTTTGGGGCGTTGCAGGTTATGGTGAATGGACTTCTCTTTCAGTTGTCCCTTCCTCTAAACTTCTTGGGTAGCGTTTACCGTGAAACCATTCAGAGCCTTATAGACATGAAATCAATGTTCCAGTTGTTAGAGGTATATGATGATGTTATAAGTGTTGAAGTGATATTCAGATGCATGCTGTTTAGTATGTGGACTTTTGGCATGTTGAATTGATAATTTGGTATTCTCTTACTGCTCAGGAAAAATCTGACATCAGGAATATAGATGACGCAAAGCCTCTTGTTCTGAAAGGTGGAAACATTGAGTTTGAAAATGTACACTTCAGGTAGGTGTTGATTTTTTGTGGAACATCATCAAAGTGCAGGATACATTGCATGATTTGGATATTAGCTTCATGTTGTGCTTGAATACTCATGTCTATTGCCACATAATCATTCTCTTTTCTACTATTACAGTTACCTTCCAGAGAGAAAAATCTTAGATGGAATTTCATTTGTCGTACCGGCAGGAAAGAGTGTGGCAATTGTTGGTACTAGCGGCAGCGGTAATACCTAAAACTTCTTTGTTACAGAATGTAAATGTAATTCATTATGTTTGTTATACCAATTGCAAATGTTATGATATGATTTGTTTTATGGCAGGCAAGTCAACAATTCTTAGAATGCTTTTTAGATTCTTCGACACAGATTCCGGAAGTGTAAGCATCCTTTTCATTTTTTTGGAAGCATTGTTGCAATTAAAGATTGGTTTCTAAATGACTTATTATCTCATTTTGGTTAACAGGTGAGGATTGATGGGCAAGATATAAAGGAAGTGAGACTAGATAGCCTCCGAAGCTCTATAGGAGTTGTGCCTCAAGATACTGTAAGTTGGTGGTGTTACTATATTTTTCTGTTTATAAATTATATTCAACACAATGACCTCTACTGTGTATCGTCAGGTGCTTTTCAATGATACAATATTTCACAATATTCATTATGGACGTCTTTCAGCTACAGAAGAAGAGGTGCCTACCATCTTATTATACACAGTGTAGTCGTTAAGCTAGTTATCGATGATTCTTATATCTAACACAATATTTCAATCCAGGTGTATGATGCTGCTCGTCGTGCTGCAATTCATGATACCATTAGTAATTTCCCTGATAAATATTCCACCATTGTTGGAGAAAGAGGGCTCAAGTTGAGTGGTGGAGAGAAACAGAGAGTAGCACTTGCTCGGGCATTCCTGAAATCCCCTGCGATTTTGTAAGTAATTTTGAAGAGAATCAAGCATTGACTTTTGCGTATGTGATTAAGTAGGCGTTGAGATTCCTCACTACATACATGAGAAAATTTGAGATGAGTTGGTGTAAAATTTGGCATAGGTTGTGTGACGAGGCAACAAGTGCACTGGACAGCACAACAGAGGCAGAGATACTTAACGCATTGAAGGCACTGGCGAGTAACAGGACATCCATCTTCATTGCCCACAGGCTGACCACAGCGATGCAGTGCGATGAGATAGTAGTGCTGGAAAACGGGAAGGTGGTTGAGCAGGGTCCACACGAGGTGCTGTTGGGGAAGGCAGGAAGATACGCGCAGCTATGGACACAACAGAACAGCACTGTGGATATGATCGATGCGGCTATCAAGTTGGAAGAGTGAATTCCAGAGGCAAAAAAGAGTGTATAATTGATATTTTATTATCTCAATTGATTCTTTTAGTCTTTGAATGAATGTAGTTAATACGTTTCCCCAAAAAGACAAAACAAAGAAATATAATAATGTTGAATGACAAGTTTTGTATGGATGATGGTGAGAATTAACGAAAGCAAAGCAAAGGCTAAACATTATGTTTTACCCTCAGTTTTGGTTTCTAGGCGATGAACTATATATTATGTTTTACCCTCACTTTTGGTTTCTACAAGGTTTTGTTTTGTCCTGTGAACTGAACTGTGTAAACTGCTAAGTTTCTTCTCACTTTGGCCTCTGTTAGCGCAATCTTGGGTTGATTTGGCAAAATGTTTTCCAAAGGCGTTTGTTTTGGTTAAGAAACATCTCACTGCTCTACACTACCAACTCCCTCAAGGGTCTCAACACCTCTTTTAGCTTTCAGGTCTCGTAGCTACCAGCTGTGACCAGGGCCGGCTTAGATAGGGGGTGAGCCGACCGTTCCGGGTCTAATCTATTGTCTTCCTATTTTTTTAATAGATAAGAGTCCGATTTTTAAAAAAAAATACATGTATTTTTATATTAAAAAAAAGGCCCAAATTTTTTTTATATTAAAGTAGTTTTTTATTTTTATAGATTTATTTTTAAAAATATTTTTGGTATTCTAAAAAAAAACATATATCTATCAGATTTTTTAAAGAAAAATAATAGTTTGGAAATTAAAAAAAAAATTACCCCAGAACTCATGAATCCGTGATACCGTTGAGTCGGTCGTGGCTGTGACTTGTGTCTAGTTTAGTCATCAAACGTTTTCTCTTTTACTTTTCTCCACCAAATATGCAACTGTTAATTCATTGGTTGTACTTCAGATAAAAATCAGTACATCACAAACTACCAACATTTTAACTAATCGATTAGGATAAACTTTATCAGATTTTACAGTTTTTTTTATATGAATGATCCAATCAAAGATCATGATTGAAAATTGTTTGATAGTCTTTATAAAAAAAAGGAAAATTCACGTAATAGTAATTCTTTTTTGCGTAAATGCAAAAAGGAAAAATACTAAGGCCAACAATGCAAAAATGGAAATTAAAAGGCCCCATATCACATCTGTCGGCCTTTTTAAAGAGAGCACCGAAAACAATTTTATTTTATTTGTTCGCAATCAATCTTTTCTTTCTCTCTACTCCATCCAAGAACTCCTCTCAACAGATCTCTCTCCGACAATGGCTGCAGCGATGGTTCTCGACCCCAAAGCCTCTCCTCCGCTGATGGATCTCTCCACAGCCGACGAGGAAGATCCCTACTCCCGCCTCAAATCGCTCGAACGGCAACTGGAGTTCACCGACATCCAAGAGGAATACGTGAAAGACGAGCAGAAGAATCTCAAACGCGAGCTCTTACGCGCTCAAGAAGAGGTCAAGCGAATCCAATCCGTGCCTCTAGTGATTGGCCAGTTCATGGAGATGGTTGATCAGAACAACGGCATCGTTGGATCCACCACGGGCTCCAATTACTATGTGAGGATTCTCAGCACCATCAACAGAGAAGACTTAAAGCCTTCTGCTTCCGTGGCCCTTCACCGTCACTCCAACGCCCTCGTTGATGTGTTGCCGCCTGAGGCTGACTCTAGCATCTCCCTTCTCAGTCAATCTGAGAAGCCTGACGTCTCCTACAATGTAAAGTTTCTCTCTTTTCAAATCTTATCTCTGTTTCTTTTAGATTAGGGTTTGGGTTCTTGTAAAGGTCTTGCCTTTTTGTGGATTAGGGTTTGGGTTTTTGTAAAGGTCTTGGCTTTTTGTGGATTAGGATTTGGGTTTTTGAAAAGGTGTTTTCTTTTTTTTGTAGGATATTGGAGGATGTGATATTCAGAAACAGGAGATTCGTGAGGCTGTTGAGTTGCCACTTACACACCACGAGCTTTACAAGCAGATTGGTATTGACCCTCCACGAGGTGTCTTGCTTTATGGACCCCCTGGTACTGGGAAGACTATGTTGGCTAAAGCTGTTGCTAACCATACAACAGCTGCTTTCATTAGGGTTGTTGGCTCTGAGTTTGTGCAGAAGTACCTCGGCGAGGTATAGCTTTCTTCATTGTTTGAGCTTTTTATTGGGTGCTTGTACTTGATACTTAACTTGCTTGCCCTTTAATTGCAGGGACCTCGTATGGTTCGTGATGTCTTCCGTCTTGCCAAGGAGAATGCTCCAGCGATCATCTTTATTGATGAAGTGGATGCCATCGCCACTGCTAGGTTCGATGCTCAAACAGGAGCTGATAGGGAAGTTCAGCGTATTCTCATGGAACTTCTTAATCAGGTAAGAACAGGAAACAAATAAGTGAAAACTATGTCTTGTCGTCTTGTTATAAATGGTTCAACTTGAGCTGTGTTCTAACTTGATTTGTTGAATTTGATGTAGATGGATGGATTTGACCAGACGGTGAATGTCAAGGTCATTATGGCAACAAACAGGGCAGACACTCTTGATCCTGCTCTCTTGCGTCCTGGGAGACTTGACCGTAAGATTGAGTTCCCCCTTCCTGACAGACGTCAAAAGAGGCTTGTTTTCCAGGTTAGTTTACTACTAAACATACTTGAACGTTGAATCAACTAGTGAAACAGACGTGAAGCCAAATGTTTCGTAAAAGAAAGTTTGCTCTCACTTTTTAAATTGTGTCTGTTTTACTGACGTCTTTTTTCCTTGTGTAGGTATGCACCGCCAAAATGAACCTCAGCGATGAGGTTGACTTGGAAGACTATGTTTCACGGCCTGATAAAATTAGCGCTGCTGAGGTTAGTTTTTCTTGCTTACTATTCTACGCTTCCCACTAGAGTTGCTTTTCCGAAGATGTATGTAGCGCCTCCATAGTTTCTAGATCACCACCTAATAATGGCTGTTTTGGGCAATATGCATGGATGTGTTAGTTGAGTCGCCAAGTGTCCTGAATTGAATTATTGAGATTCAAACCTTGACAGTAAGATTGTTTGATTTACTTGATAATGTGCATTGAGAATCAAATCTTGACAGTAAGATGGTTTCATTTACTTTAAAAGATTTAAAAATTTATATAACACACTAATTCGATATTATGTTGAACAATGCAGATAGCAGCAATCTGCCAGGAAGCTGGAATGCATGCGGTGCGTAAGAACAGATATGTGATACTGCCTAAGGATTTCGAGAAGGGTTACCGCTCAAATGTGAAGAAGCCAGACACGGACTTTGAGTTCTACAAGTGAGGAGAAAGCTGAGATGGGAACCAGATTATGCGTGTTGTTAACGCTCCAGTGTTTTTTTTTAATATATCTGCATGGATCTGCAGTTTAATGTATGAACTAAGTTGCATCTCTAGTTTATGAAGCTAAAGTTCACATATGTTTTGTGTTTTCTAGCCTCCCGGTCTTTACAGTTCAGTTTATAAGAAAACAGTGGCAGTTTGATTATTGCATCTCTACAAATTAACTTGAGATTGTGTTTAGTCTCCTAACAGTAAAGAGGAAGCACCAGGTAATAATAGTACAAGGTGAAGTGACGAGATAAGTAATAATGTCCTGTTTCTGATTAAGGAGACAAAAATGTCTATAAAGGAGTTGGATCTTGTTTTGGGATTTGGTAGATGATGAGATGACTAGTTTAACTTTTACATAGTATCCGCAATCAAGAATGATGCAAATCGAGAGAAAAAAATAGCAGCAACAGGAGGAGTGGTTGGACAGGTTAGGACTATTATTACCATACTCAAATGATTACTTTACAAATATAAAAATGTAGGCTTTACTTTGGTAACAAAATTTGCATCTGGCCGACTGTGTTTTTCACTTTGCTAACTCTTAAGAATCTCAAGATTGGTCAATCTCTGGATCACTCTCTACTCTAGCGTTTGTTGCGGTCAAAACACATTAACATGATTTAATCTAAGGACTCACTGTCTTACCCTTAACAAGTACGCTTCTTACTTCACCACTTTATCTCCAACTCTTTCTTTTTCCTTTTCTGCTTCTTCTTCTTCTCTCCGTCTCTAACGCTAGTCCCCACACACATTGCCGTTTCTTCTTTCTTCTCTTTCATCATTTCAAGATTTGAGTTATAGACTGTTCACGCCAGGCATCATTTCTTCCTCCTCTTCCACCTTCATGAGTTCATTAACGCCCACAATTTTCTTACTTCATTAGCTTGCATCTCTACTCTCAGGTTTCCCTCTCTCTCTTTATTTAGTAAGTTTCTGTGATTTGTCTAGTTGTGGACTTAAACTTCATATCATCATTTTCTCCAGCTGGTTGGGTAGGAAAGTTTCAAGACTTGACAATCTTAGTTTACTTAGCTTTGTTAGATACATGATGTTTGTTCAACAACTCTGCTAAAATTAAGATACTCAAACTCATCTTTATTTACTAAGCGACATTGCCCACATGATGGAGAGAGACCTCTGCTTCTTTCTATATATCTTTGGCCAAAAGGAATTGCTTTTCTCTGCACATCAATTCTTTTTTTGTATTAAAGTTTGGTTCTTCTTTATGTTACCCAAAAAAAAAAGTTTGTTTCTTTAGCTTTATTCCTTTTGCTTTTTTTTTTTTAGTTGGATGCTTCAGTCTCTTATCTTAACCTCCTTGGATTTTTTAATCTCCCAATGATAAAGATAGGCAATGACATACTTTTTTTTTATAATCTTTAAGAACCATATGTTAGCTATCAACTTTTAGTGTTGTGGGAGTATCTAAGGAACTGGCTAAGGAAGCCTCTTTTCCAGTACTAAGTGTTGCAATATTGGCTTGTGTGGTGAAAATCACTGTCGTCATTTTATATATCTTTCTTTTGAAGCAGGAGGAGGGAGGGACAGGAAGTGATGCTGATGATGCAGCTCCATTTCCAGTTTGATGTTGGTCTAGTCTTCACCTTGAAATCATCGAAAGGCTACTTCTCTGCTTGTCTTGTCTCTTTCTTGTTTGTCACAACTACTTTCTCCTCTTCTGCTGTTGCCGACCTGAACTCGGATAAGCAAGCTCTTCTCTCCTTTGCTGCTTCTGTTCCTCATCTTAGAAGACTCAACTGGAACTCCACCAACCATATCTGCAAATCATGGGTTGGTGTCACTTGCACTCCTGATGGTACTCGAGTCCTCGCTCTCCGCCTTCCTGGTATAGGACTCGTGGGACAAATCCCTCCAAACACACTTGGTAAACTAGAATCACTCACCACTCTCAGTTTGAGATCAAACCTCCTAGGTGGTAACCTTCCTCCTGATATTCCATCTCTCCCTTCACTAGCTTACCTCTATCTCCAACATAACAACTTCTCCGGTGAGGTTCCTTCCTTTCTGTCTCAGCACCTTGATATCTTAGACCTTTCGTTTAACTCTTTCACCGGGAAGATACCAGAAGCTTTACAAAACCAGAAGAAGCTGACAGCGTTGAGCCTCCAGAACAACAAACTATCTGGACCAATACCTGATCTTGATACTTCAAAACTGAGACGTTTAAACTTGAGCAACAATCATCTTACTGGTTCAATACCTTCTGCACTTGGTGGGTTTCCAAGATCATCTTTTACCGGAAACACATTGTTATGTGGACTTCCTCTGCAGCCATGTGCTGCTCCCTCACGCCCTTCTCCTCTGACCCCGCCGTTTCCTCACAAAGAAGGTCCCAAAAGTAAGTTACATGAAAGCACTATCATTATCATTGCAGCTTGTGGGGCTGCCCTGCTGCTGTTAGTCACTGCGATCATCTTATGTTGCTGTAACAAGAAAAAGGACAAGAGGGAAGACAGTGTTGTCAAAGCAAAAACTTTGACTGAGAAAGCAAAGCAAGATTTTGGAAGTGGAGTACAAGAGCCTGAGAAGAACAAGCTGGTGTTCTTTGAAGGATGTTCTTATAACTTTGATCTAGAAGATCTGTTGAGAGCATCAGCGGAAGTACTAGGGAAAGGTAGTTATGGGACAACGTACAAGGCTGTCTTGGAGGAATCCACTACTGTTGTGGTGAAAAGGTTGAAGGAAGTGGTAGCTGGAAAGAAGGAGTTTGAACAGCAGATGGAGATTATAAGCCAAGTAGGGCAACACCCTAGCGTTGTTCCCCTTCGTGCATACTATTACTCCAAAGATGAGAAGCTCTTGGTTTATGATTATTACTCTGCTGGTAACTTATCATCACTCCTCCACGGTTAGTCTTCTTCCCATCTTGGGTTAATGGTTTGGATTTACATTGTTGTGTTCCTTATGGTTTTGATGCCATGACAGGTAACCGGGGAAGTGGGAGAGAGCCTCTTGACTGGGAGTCCAGAGTGAAAATCACTCTCGCAGCAGCAAAAGGTGTAGCTCACCTACATGAAGTTGGAGGTTCAAAGTTCAGTCATGGAAACATAAAGTCATCAAACGTGATTATGAAACAGGAGAATGATGTGTGCGTTTCTGACTTTGGGTTGTCTCCTCTGATGTCTGTGCCCATTGCGCCAATGAGAGGTGCAGGCTACCGTGCACCGGAAGTAATAGTAACAAGGAAACACACACACAAATCAGATGTTTACAGTTTCGGTGTACTTATACTCGAGATGCTGACAGGGAAGTCTCCGGTGCAGTCGCCGAGTAGGGAGGACATGGTTGATCTTCCGAGGTGGGTGCAGTCAGTGGTGAGGGAGGAATGGACAAGCGAGGTGTTTGATGTTGAGCTTATGAAGTTTCAGAATATTGAAGAAGAAATGGTGCAGATGCTGCAGATTGCTATGGCGTGTGTGGCTCATGTGCCTGAGGTGAGACCTAGCATGGATGAGGTAGTTAGGATGATTGAGGAGATAAGAGTTTCAGACTCTTCTGAGACAAGGCCGTCTTCGGATGACAATAGCAAACCCAAGGACTCTAATGTTCAAACCACTCCTTGATTCCTCTTTTCTTGTATGTGTTTGAGTTTGCAAGTCTTTTCTGTTGATTGTTTGGAGAACACTCGCCTAAGTAGTAAGACACAGTTGGAGGCAATTGTTGTAGGATCCTTTCTCTGTGTCATAATATATATGAATATGATCCCATTTTATTCAAGTCGCTATCCAAAATGCCATGACAGGGGCCAGACGCAGAAGTGTGGAATCATGATATACATGAATGTATGAATGAATGAATGTAAAATTCTTTAAAATTTTGTGGTGGCAAAGATCATAATAAAGAGTTTGGTGATAAAAGATT
Organism: Brassica napus; assembly: GCF_020379485.1. Classification (NCBI taxonomy): domain Eukaryota; kingdom Viridiplantae; phylum Streptophyta; class Magnoliopsida; order Brassicales; family Brassicaceae; genus Brassica; species Brassica napus. The sequence continues at coordinate 4,985,960 of NC_063436.1, read as the reverse complement.
ACCTCTATGGTGCTCTCGTTCTCGTTGTAATAATACTTGTCCCGGACATATTCAGGTTTCATCATCATGCTTGTTGGGAAGGGAAGTCTCACATGGCAGCCGTCATGTTCCCTTCTCCAACGCTATTGCTCACCAAAAATGACCTTTTGGTCAAGGGGAAGTTAGGAGAGGAAGTCACTGAGAGGCTGGTTGTAGTCATCAAGAGAGGAGACAGTGTTTGGATCAGTTTGGTTGATCCCATCGCCCTTGAGATCAATGGAGGTGGCCTTATGTCCACTCTCCTTCAGTGAATAGGCGAGTTTGTACCAACATCACCCTCCATGGCCTGCACCGTGCACAAACACAAAAATGCTGCTCATTCAGCTTCAAATCTTCTTCTCATACATCAAGTATTTTTTCCCAACGGTTATCTTCTGTAACTAGGTAATATTTCTGTATATGGCTGTAATGTGTTTGTCATCATGTCAATTTGTCTTTATTTAAAGAACGATTGCGAAATGCAGCTTTCTCCAAACTCACAACGATCATCACATTCTTCTCTACCGTACAATGTTTTACATTATACGTATCAGTAAGTTAGCACTCTCCTCTTGAATTCTTGATATGTAGTGGTCATAATATGTTTCAATAAAAGTTATATGATACTTACAATGATTAATACAATAAGATTTGCAAGATTTGAGTCAAACAAAAGGGAAGACTTGCAAGATAATGTTCTCTATTTACATCAGCTAGTTTCAATAAATTATCTAAGTCTAGCAGTTTTATTAAATTTTACATGTAAGTAAATAAATAAATAAAAAATATTTAGTAATCAGTAAGCAATTACATTTGCTTTTAAGTATTTGTTGAGGATTTGATGAGTTGTGCCTGTCAGCAAATCATAAATAAATTATTTAGATTACAAAATAGATAGATTTTTAATGCATAAAATCTCAAGTGAAATGATGAAAAGCTAAGGAAGTGGAGAGCCACAAAACAAAATTTGTGTTGGCTGGCCTTTTGAGTCTTAAAACACAAAGATAACGCGTTTACTCCCCTAAATTCTGAGCAAGTCTTCCCATTCAAATTACACATTTTTAAAAAGAAAAAAGTCCTGATTTTAGACCCAAAAATATTAGGAAAAAGCAATTTAAAATATTTAATGCCTGCAAAAATGATATCCTGACTGTGTGATGACCTTCAAGAATGTGTTAATGGCAACATAATAATAATAATAGACGTAGAGGAAATAGTCTTGGATGACCATTAATTGTATGAATAGTCGGTTTGATTAGTGGGAGAGTGGTCAAATGACAACTCCTTAATCTTTGACATTAAATTTGATTCAATTCGTTTCGATTCGATCCAAAAAACCCGGATATCCGTAATTTTTCGAAAAAAACAAATATGAAAAATCAATATCTTTTTTTAAAACGAAACAAATCGAAAAAACCAAAAAAAATTTAGAAGCGGATATCCGCTCCGCTGCGACTTTTATACAAATAGATGTATATTTGCAATTAAATATAGAGTCTTCAATGTGTATTTTTACATAACTATTATTTTAACATATAATTTTATTCATAAAATTACTTACAAAATGTATTAAATTAAGAAATAAATATAAAATCTTTATGAAAACTAAAAAAAATCTAAAATTTTGTGTTAAAATTTATGAAACATATAGTTTCGCTAATTTAACCTTTATTTTATATTATGTAAAATATATTTTTTGAAAACATACTTATATACTCCCTCTGTTTTTAAAAGATGCATATTCTAGATTTTTCACATATATTAAGAAAATTCATTAAATATGCATTGTTTTTTGTGAATAACAATTTTTCATAACTTTTAACCAATAGAAATTCAATAAACACCATTAATTTTTTGAAACTTATAATTTTTCATAAAATCATACATTGAAAAGGTAAAAAATGTATCTTTTTGAAACAAATTTTTTTTCCAGAACATACATTTTTATTTTTTAGGAAGTTGATGAGATATCTATAAATATCCGTAAAATTTTGCAAATTTTCATAATTTTTTTAGATATCCGGATCTCCGAAGCAAATCAAATAGAAAGTCAGATATCCGTTGAATAGGAAGCAAATCATAAATATCATTCACTCCGTGCCCATTCCTAATTGCATATTATAAACCTCATATATCTCCACATGGGCACTGTGGAATTGGTTTTTACATATTTAACTAGGTTAAGACCCGCGCCTTGCGCGGGATGAACATTATATATAAAAATTATTTTCTGTATTAAATATTTTTACATATTATGAAATAATAAATATATATTGAATAATTAAAAGTCAGTAACTATTAAATATATAATTAAATTGGTGTGAACATATAAATCAATTTTATTAATCCATTTTTTTTTTAATATTTGATAGGATATGTAATTAAATTTAAATAATACTAACATACATAGTATATTTTAGTATATTTTTAATATTAATGTCTATTAAATGATGATTTCTACTCATATAGTGTTTTTGATCATTTGTATCTTTTATAGCAAAAGATTTAAATTACTAACAACAAAAATTTTATTGTGAGATTAATAGTTTAATAATTTATAATTTTAAACAAATAAGTTGTCAATGTTCGTTCAAAACTTTTACCAAAAAATTGTTCAAAGTAAATTTTGAAACTAAAAGATTTATGTATTTTATATGGTTTATAGTTTAATTTAAAACGATATATATATATATATCAATATTAATAATTAATTAAATTATACTTTTTACTTATATAATTTTGTAATCATTTCAATGTGAAACTTTTAACAGTTTTAGTAATTTATAATCGTTTTTCAAAATTCAAAATATAACATATATAGAAAAATCTAAATTTTTTATTATATGGTTATTGTGGTTGTTTAATTTATTTAATAGTTTAAAATTAAACAAATATGATAGAATATACACTAATTTTTATCAAATCTTTATTATTCAAAATCATTAATTGTCATATATATACTTTAACCACATTAGGCAATTTCGTAGTTTTATTTAAGGAAATAATGAAATACATTAATAATGAATTTATTGTTAGTTTAATAAAAAACTTATTATATAATTAGATGAACCAACATATTTCTCTAATGATTCTAAGAATCATCTTAGTGATGACATGTGGCTACAAAAAGAAGTTGTAATGCTTCTCAAATAATATATAGGGGATAACATAAAGATCACAGAGAGACAAAACCAAACATTTGGCCACGTTGAGATTGCTAAGTACTAGTTCCGCAATATCTGTTGTCTTAAAGGTAACCGTAAGTGTATAAAATCTTTTGATCTCAAAAACTTTTTGCATCTTCCTCTGCTTCCTCCTTGCAACCCTTTTACATCTTCTTCTACTTCTTCTTCTTGTCAGGTTCTCTTATTTTCTTGTCCTTTTCCGTGTATATATATTTCGAATTGTCATGATTCTGACAAAGTCTGACACACCAAATCTGTATTATTTGTCTTCTTTTTTTCTTTTTGTCTTTTTCCATTGTCTCATCATTGTCTCTTGTGTGTTTCCAGCTTTGCATAGGGTCCATCGACTTTGCAACCATGGATTATGATCTGGTATCATCCAAAAACAAAAAGAAAGAAACGTTTTGTCATTTTTATACCAATCCTCATTCTTGATTCTGGGGTTTTGCTAGGTCCGTTCCAAGAAGAGTATCAAACGAGCAGAATCCACCAAATCACATCTATGGTGGTGGGATAGCCATGTAGGCCTCAAAAACTCCAAGTGGCTCGAGAATAATCTCGATGGTGAGTACTAGTCAGTCCATCTCATTGTGTCTTTAGAGTGGTTGGATAGTCTTTTCATAATGAATGTTATTGTGTGGTTGTGATCAGAGATGGACAAGAGCGTGAAACGGATGGCGAAGTTGATAGAAGAAGATGCAGATTCGTTTGCCAAGAAGGCAGAGATGTATTACCAAAAGAGGCCTGAGCTTCTCACCCTCGTCGATGAGTTTCACCGCATGTACCGTTCTCTAGCCGAGCGTTACGAGAACATCACCGGAGAGTTGAGGAAAACCTCTCCGTCAGAGCTTCTTCAGTCACAAGGCTCTGGCTTCTCTGACGTCTCCTCCTCTGACCTCACCACTGAGGTTAATAGACTAGGACGTCCTCCTTCTCGCCGTGCTCCTGGTTTTGACTACTTTCTTGGCTCTGGTGGAGGACTTCCCTCTGATGATTCTGCGTCTGTTACAGACTCTGAACTTGAATCTGATGATTCTTCTGTGATTAATTGTCCTACTGGTTATGTGAGTGTTAGCTCTGACTTTCAGTCTTTGAGCAAAAAGGTCGCTGATCTTGAGATTGAGCTCCGTGAAGCTAAAGAGAGACTCAGAATGAGAGATGCTTGTGAGGACCAAATCTTTATGTTAAAAAGTCAGCTCGCTAGATACTTGCCATCAGAGTTGGATGATGAACATGGTGAAGAGGCAGCAGCAGCTTCAACACAAGACATGGACATTGAAACTTTGTCTGAAGAGCTGAGAGTTACAAGCCTGCGGCTTAGGGAGGCAGAGAAAGAAAACAGCAACATGAGAAAAGAAGTTGAGAAGCTCAAGAGCCTGCAAAGCCTGCTCGACTCGGCGCAGAAAGAAACTGCAGCGTGGAAAAGCAAGTCTAGCGCAGATAGAAGAGAGGTGGTGAAGGTGCTTGATAGAGTCTCCATGTTGAAATCTAGTTTAGCAGGTAGAGATCATGAGATCAGGGATCTAAAGACAGCTTTATCCGACGCAGAAGAGAAGATTTTCCCGGAGAAGGCGCAGGTTAAAGCCGAGATATCAAAGCTCCTGGAGGAAAAAACACGCCGCAATGAGCAGTTCAAGGAGCTGGAAGCTCTTGTGCGTTATCTTGAAGAGGAGATAAGAAGGGTGACCAATGAGAAAACAGAAGAGGAGGAAAGGATGAAGGGAGAAATCGGGATACTGACAATGGAGAAGACAGAGAAAGAGAGATGCATAGAGACATTAACCAAAAGAGTGAGTGAGATAGAGTCAGAGATGAGTCGGCTTGGAGATGAAATGAAACAAAAAGACAGTAGGAGGATAGAGATGGAGAAGGAGCTAGAGGAAGTAGCAGAAGAGAAGAGGGAAGTGATAAGACAACTCTGTTTCTCACTGGACTACTCTAAAGATGAGTGCAAGAGACTACGTGATGCCTTTCCAGGGAACCAACCAATAAGACAATCCTCCATTCTTGCTTCTTGATTCTGATGTATAGCATATATATATGTATACTCTTTGTAACTTTGTTTTGTGTTATCTTAGCTGTTTTGGTTTGTTTTGGCACAAAAAGGATTTTGTTTTTGACATCAGATATGCATTCTCTAGTCTGTGTTCTGAAACTCACATAAGCAGTGGACAAACAAGTGTTTACAGACGCTATTGTATAACATGAGTCCGGTCCATTGCTCAAGTAAACTCACATACATGTATAAATAAAAGTGTGAAGAGTTTCATTCACTTATTCCGACCAATCAACATGTATAGCTAACAACCCAGAAGAGAGTGCTTACTTGGGATGCTCAACGCCTTCACCAAAATCAAACTTCACCAGGAAGCATAGTATCTACCGGACCAAGATCACAGAAGGCAATGCCCTGCAAACATACATCCATGAAGCAACCAAAGGTTAGCTTCTATTTAAAATTGGTTTTATTTGAATAGACAAGACAGATACTTACATCTCCAGTGAGGTGTGCAACACACTTCTTCTCAGCCAACAGTTCCGCTTCAGACTGCAATGTTTTCATGTCTTAACTTCTGGCATTTAGACAAATAACCCACAAAAGACTAATCTCTAAGAAGGTAATACCTTGGCGATCCGGTTGCGTAGGTAGTCATCAATTTCTACATCCTTGACAAGCTCATAATCTCCATCTCCCTAGAAAAAGAAAACACAATTTTGAGAGTTACCACTAGAGAAAAGCTTTTCATGTATTAAGAACAGAACATACCTTTGAACGGCATGGCATGCTGAAGACGAGGTCCTCTGCAATACCATAAGGATTTCCATTTGTGTACACCTAAAAGAATTACATTAACACAACCCTATCAAAGTCTCAACCAAACTATCTTGTTGTTATCTAAATGAGATTAAAAGAAGATGTACCCCAGTGGAAAACCAGTCACCCTCAGGAGTAGGAGTTACAAGAGACTTTATGGCATCAACAATGGAAACAGCTGTAGAAGCAGCAGAAGACCGACCCCATTTCTGAATTAGTAAGCCACCTCTCTGCAAAAACAAACACAATAGTGTTATCTCCCGTTGCATATATCATCACAATATCAGAGGAAACGCCATGTTACCTTCTGCACACTCTCAGTGAATCCCTCTTCTAACCATTTGTGATCTGTGATAACCTCCTTCACCGGCCGGCCATTGATTCTCGCATTCAAGAAGTCTGGCACCTGATTCACCTCTAAAAGTAAGAGAAACATCCCAAAATGTAGAGAAACAACAAATGACACTAGAGCAAGCTAAGACAAACCTGAGTCGTGGAGTGATTCCCCCATATGGTCATGTTAGAGACTTTGTCGTAGAAGACTCCAGCTTTAAGAGCAAGCTGCAAAATGTAATTGTCAATCATATGTAAGTAAGAAATACATATGATCACATGTATGTGTGAGATGTGGTACCTGACACTTGGCTCGGTTCTCGTCCAACCTCGTGAGGGCATGAAAATTCTTTGCAGGAATGTTGGGAGCATTTTTAAGACAAATCAATGCGCTGATCATACAAACCAAAGCATACTTAAAGATGTTGAGCAATGATTAAGATATGAAGAGTGGTGACTTTTAAGGAATGTTAGCTTTACTTGGTGTTGCAAGGATTCCCAACTACAAGGACCTTGACGTTAGGAGAAGCAACTGCGTTAAGAGCTTTCCCTTGCTCAGCAAATATCTGTCCATTGATATCCAACAAAGCAGCACGTTCCATTCCAGGCCCTCGAGGCTTTGCACCAATCAGAAGAGCCCAGTCCACATCTTGAAACACTTCATACGGATCCGTTCCTATATCAACCTCTCTCAACAAAGGGAACAAGGAATCCTCCAGCTCCATTGCAACGCCTTCGAGGGCTTGGATTGATCTCTCTGATCCAAGTAGTTTCAAAGCAATGGGTTGGTCTGGTCCAAACACTGAACCTGAAGCAAGCTACACCAGGAAAAACCAAGTTGGCATAAAGATAAAGATCAAATGGTTGTTAAGTAAAGTAATCGTATCTAAAGGAAGAGACTTACTTTGAAGAGAAGATGGTTTGAAATCATGCCTGCAGCACCTGAAACTGCGATATTGATCATCTTCTTCCATGATTTCGTCTCCTCTTCCTGTAAACACACACGTTTTGGTAACTCAAAATCAAAGAACAAACAGTTTTAAAGGTTGAAACTTTACAACTGAAACAGAGAGAGTGAGTAAAGATTACAGCTTTAAGGTCATAGGTGAGGCAGAACACTCCATAACACTCTTTCTTCGTTTTCACCGACCCATTTTCTTGAACCGCGACAGGTGCTTGGTTACTTTCATCATAGATTCAAAACAAGCATACGATCAGATAAAGGTTGAAACTTTATTTGAAGAGTGTAAAGAGACTTACTTCTGAGAAACAGAGCAAGAGATTTTGGAGATGGAAGTTGTGTGGAGAGGTGGAGGAAGAAGATGAAGATGGCGAAACTGGTTTGAGAGATGCAGCTTGGAGGAGAGGCGAAGCTGAGACGAAGAGGGGAGGAAAGGCGACGTCGTTTTGGGGGTTGAAAGGTCTGACATGGCCATTATCGCACAGACACAAACTGTGAAAGTGAGAACTGTTACGGAACTACGGAGAGACAGAGAGAGAGAGAGAGAGCGCGCCAAGACAGAGAGGATTAGAGAATCTGTGGATAAGGCTCAGGTAACGACACTTGTCAATTATCTGCCAATCCACATTGACTATCTAACTTTGACTTTAAGCCCATGTTAAGGCCCATTAAAAATATCAGGTGAGTTACGATACAACCGGATTTTAACAAAGGGCTGTTCGTTTGGTTGCCGCAGGTACCGGCGGCAGCGGCAGCGTCAACATTCTGTGTCAACTCTTGTTCGTTTCGTTGACGCAGGAACCGGCGGCAGCGGCAGCGTCTGAACGCTGCGTCCTGCGGCTGACGCCGATAAAACCTGCGGTCGCGATATGATATGCGGCAGCGTCAACGGCAGCGTCAGCGTCTGCGAAACGAACAACAACTGTCCTCATTGACGCTGCCGCCGCCGCTGACGCCGAAACCTGCGGCAACCAAACGAACAGGGCTCAAGTAGATCAGAACCGGATTCAAAACAATTCGGTTCTTTGGATATAATCGAACCGATCTAAACTGGAACTGTACCAAATAGAGCGTGATCCATAATTCTATATTAAACCGCTAATCGGAGCTATTCGTCTTCTCCGGCGAAATTGCAAAATTTCATCGGCGGGAATCTAGCGAAAGGGTTAACTCCCAAGTAGTGCCCATTGCTCTTTAAGAAAACTTCTCCAGGCGAATGGCTGAGACCAACGTCGAGAGCTATAGAGAAGATCCAAATGCTGATGATGTAAAGCACGAGGCGTTTGGAGAGTGACATCAGAAGAAGTGGAAGCTCTGAGGGAAGGAGTTAAAACAGTATTCAACACTCTTTGCCAAGTCCCGTACGTGCTCTACTATCAATTGCTCAATACCTTAATATGTTAGTAGCATTTGCATTTTGCTGTTGTGAAAATATATAAAGAATTGCAAAACCCTGCAGGGTGAGCACGTCCTTTTCTAACAACACTCATCAGTTACCTGAATTAATTAATGTGTTAAGTGTGAGTGATATAAAAGGTTGTTGGGGGGAACTTAGTTCGGTAGAGGTAGTTTCTTTTTAAGGATAAATGGGTTTTGAATTTGATGTGGGGTTCTTACCTGCGTGACATATCAACTGTGGAGAAGATGGTGGAGAAAGGTTCTTCACATGTTGTGCGGTGAATGGTAGTCAGTGTCAAACTTATACGGCTTTTCTTGTTTAGGATTATATTCCAACCTTATCTTCATTTTTTTTATACCATTTTCTCTTTCTCTCTCTCCTTCCTTTTCTACGTGTCAAGTAACATCTAGTTGACAACAAAACAGTAGTCAAATATGCAATTATGCATAACGTATCCATTTAGATCTATGATTGCCCGTTAGCATTAGGACCCTCCTTAGACACAAAGCTAAGATCATGAACATATGTGTATTGGTTACTGCATATTTGTTATGTGTTGCTAGTATATTACAGAACCATGAACTCCTTGAGAGCTAAAGGAAGTCGCCACCAACAACAAAAAAGCAAATTTTCAATGGTGATGTCACTATCTCTTCTATTCTCTTCTATTCTCGCCATGTTCCCCACTTCTGTTCTGACTTTTCCTCTGTTTTGTCGTTTTTTTTTTGTTATTTTGGATTCTTCTGTCCACCAATCTAATAGTTGGTTTGGTTGAATCGTGCAGTTTCCCGAAGCAACAAAACTCTTTCCTCCCCAGTCTTACATTTCCAGTAAGTTACAGTTTCTCAAGTCTTATCCTCTTTGCTATTATGTTTGTGATGTGGTTTGAGTGTCTTTGACTGGCAACTAAGGTTTGTCAAAGTTTTGAATATGTATATTTTACAATTTGGGTCAATAAATAATTAAAGATAATGATTTTCTGAAAAAACAAAAAAGTTCAGGCCAAAGACTGTTCAACATATATTATCTGCTGACGCTTCTTGATGAAGTACAAGTAGAAGAAGAAGTACGTAGGAAGAGTTTTGGCCGCCAGAGTTATCTCGTCCTCTCAAAAATATTCCTGGGATCATAAATCTATCTTTGTCAACCATGAACACGCATCAAGTTCCAGAGTATGTTGAAACCGATCCCACTGGACGCTACGGACGTGTAAGTAGGGAGGACAAGAGTCTATGTTCACGAACTAAACCACTTTGTAACACTTTGTTTTTTTAAATATGTTGGAACAGTTTGAAGAAGTTCTTGGAAGGGGAGCGATGAAGACAGTGTACAAAGCAATCGACGAGATGCTGGGAATAGAAGTAGCGTGGAGCCAGGTGCAGCTAAAAGAGGTTCTCCGTTCCTCTGTTGATATACAGAGGCTATACTCCGAGGTTCATCTTCTCAGCACTCTAAACCACAAATCTATCATTCGTTTCTACACTTCCTGGATCGATGTTCGTTCACACACACTCAACTTCATCACCGAGTTGTTCACTTCTGGGACCCTCCGACAGTAATCCTCTCACACCTTTTCTTCTAAAACGATTACTTAAAACTTTTCTTTGTATGAACATGTCCTTTTTCTTGTGTAGATACAAAAACAAGTACTTTCGGATAGATATTCGAGCAATCAAGTCCTGGGCTCGGCAGATCTTGGAAGGGCTTGTTTATCTCCACGGCCACGACCCTCCTGTGATACATAGAGACCTTAAGTGTGATAACATCTTTGTTAATGGACATCTTGGACAAGTCAAAATAGGCGATCTTGGTCTTGCAAGAATGCTCCGGGACTGCCACGCTGCCACTAGTGTCATCGGTATGTAGCAAAAATTGTTTGTTCTCACTTGTTCAGATTGTTTGCTCTAGACAACTTTGTGCTTCTCTTTGCGTAGGCACTCCCGAGTTCATGGCTCCAGAACTATACGAGGAGAACTATAATGAACTCATTGACGTGTATTCCTTTGGTATGTGCTTTTTGGAGATGATCACCTCTGAGTTCCCGTATAGTGAGTGCAAAAATCCAGCGCAGATTTACAAGAAAGTTGTTGCGGTATGTCTTTCGATCTGTGAGCATATGTGGATGAAGCTATCAGTTGAACCAGGGATAAGCCTTGTATTGTTTTGCTTTCCAGGGAAAGCTACCAGGAGCCTTTTACAGAGTTGGAGACATAGAGGCGCAGAGGTTCATTGGGAAATGCCTCGTGCCTGCCTCAAAGAGAGTGTCAGCAAGAGAGCTATTGCAAGATCCATTTCTATCGTCTGACGAGTCCTGGATGGTGTACGCGAGAGGTGCTGTGAATCTGAAGCCTTTCTTGAACGAGAATGAAATGGACAGACTGAAGTTGGAGGATGATGAGTTAGGAGGAAGGAGCCGTATGACCATCACTGGGAAGCTGAACGCTGAAGATAATACAATCTTTCTCAACGTACTAATCGCAGATGAAAATGGTAAAAGGAACATAGTTGATTAAGCTGATCATATCTTGTTATGGTTAGGTCACATAACTGTTTCCTTTTTCTTTTCAGGTAAGGCAAAGAGGGTTTCTTTTCCCTTTGACATCATGAATGATACTTCTATTGATGTTGCCAAGGAGATGGTAAAAGAACTCGAGATCACAGATTGGGAGCCAGTCCAGATTGCTAAAATGATTGATGGAGAGATCTCTTCTTTGGTGCCTGGTTGGAGGTACGAGGAGGAAGATGCTCATGATGAGGCGAATTCTCAGAGTTCTTCCAATTCAGGATCATATTCCAACGTCAACTACATATCTGTTGATGAGCACAGCTCTCAACCTGATGCTAAGACCAGAACTCGCAACATGACGAGGTTCTGTCCTGAAGAAAGATCCCATCTACATTCAGGACACGACAACGTATGTGCAGCTTCCAGTTCGAGTAACTGGAGATTGACATCAGACAACCGCGCGCTTACAAGGAACCGCTCACTTGTAGACGTGCAGAGGAAGTTACTGCAGCGGTCGCTGGTGGAAGAGGCTAGGAAGAGAAGGTTATTCAAAACTGTTGGAGACGTAGAAAATGTTGGGTTTCAGTCTCCTTATGCTGTTTCCAGAAAGCCAAGGAGCTCAAGGCGCTAAGCTTCTTTTGAACATACTGTAGATTTTCTGTTCATGTAATATCGTGTAATGTGAAGATACTGTAGATTTGAAGATACGGCTTATGTTTCCATATAATAACAAAGGGGTTTATTTACTTCAGACCATCAGTTTCTTCGGTCTTGGTTGGAAAGTCTGCCTTGTTGGTTTGCCAGGCCACGGCTTCGTCTTTGTAAAAGATGAAGTTAAGTAAGGTTGGGAAGATCTTGCGAGTATCTCTGCATCTGGCTATTATTTTAACTTATAGTGCTGATTTTCTGTGCTCACTTTTGTTTCTTACTAAGCAGGTCAGTGATCCCAATGTGTGTTGAACATTAATCAATGCAGGTAAAGGAGTATGCTTCAACAAGAAGTAGTCTTAAACGGGTATGTTTACTTGTTGACACCAAATGGGGTATGAAGCCAAGAGACCAGGAACTTAGTAATCTGATGGAGAGGTAACTATTGCTGTAGCTCTTAATCTCTGTTTATGTCATGTAGGTAAGTGTCTTTACAGGCTAAAACTGAAGTGCAGATCAAATACAAAGCATCAGACTGAATGGCTCGATGAAAATTCCGACTAAATTAGTGAAAAGTATCAGCAAACCACTTTGGGTATTTAATTAGTGATGATGTGACGATTAGCCATCTAAAGGTGTTATTATGTGATACTATTAAAATTCTTGAGATAACTTTAGGTAGTGGCCTACCTGCTTTGGCACTTCTTCAACAGCACCCTTTGAATTTTTCTTTCCTCCTTTCCTCTTTTTCCATCATTTTTTTATTTGGTCTTTTCTTTCTTTCCCTCCTCACCTCTCTCTCTCTCTTCTTTCTTTGTCAACTTCTGTTTCTTTCTCTCTCCTCATTGCTCTTCAAGCAAACCAAGAGAGGAAGGAAGAAGCAAGAAAGGGATGTGTCCGTTAAGGCTGATCCTCATATTCTTGTCGGCTACTCTTGCTGGGTTCTTTGTCCTCAAGAAGCTCAACAATTCCTACGACGATCCTCTCGCCGACCCTCTCACCGACGTTGATCCCGCCGACGCCGACTCTGACTCCAGATTCTCAAAGGTCTCTTCTTTTTCCTCTTATCTTCATTCTCTCTCTATTCAGGACTCTCATTTTGTCTGGGCTATCAGGTGGGAAAGGCAATGAAGACTGGATTTTGGACATGCGTTGACATGGCTAGTGGCCGCTATCTCTGGAACCATCTCTGTTCCAATTCCGACAGCTCTTCCTGAGTTTTCTTACTCTCTCTTAATCTCCATTTGTCTGTAATTTGTCTAATTGTTTCAATGGACAACACCAAAACAGCATATTGTCTCTGTACTTTATTACAGATCTAGTTTTCACCACTAAATGTCAATAAAAGTCATTGAGTCTTTTTCTCCCTTTCTACCTCTCTTGGTAGCTTAATTCTTCAGTGAACCAAGCAGTGTATGGTCAAGCTTTTGTACCTCTGGAAATGACTTTTATTATATTCAGGATTTTTACTTTTTTAACAAACGTTAATGTAAAATACTCATTAACATCAGAGAGTTAGCAAAATCTCAAAACTTGATTAAAAACAAAATCTCAAAAACTACTCATCTTTGTTGTGAAACAGGCATTAACTACTCATCTTTGTCACTGCCAAACCCACACAATATCAGCAAGGGCAGGCCTATAAAGTAAAGATCCTCTTTCACCAACTTCTCATACTCTAAAGTATCTCCATCACATTTCTCCGCATCCATCGACACACCTCCTTTTCTCCCCCTCCTTCACACGTTCCAGTTTAAACAACCCCCGCTTCCCTCTTCCTTACGCTCAGTTTCAACCGCTCCGCCACCTCCTCCATCTTCCGAGACGTGAATCTGGATTCTCTCTTGTCATGCACATCTCCAAAAAAGAGAAGACTACTTTCTCCAAGCTAGCACAGAGTTGGTGCTAGCTCATGGCCTCAGGAGCTTGTGCAACCTGTGAAGCAAAATAAACAAAGCAACCTGTTATGCAACAACAATCAGTAAAAAAGAAAGGAAAAGCTGATCAGATTGAATACGAATAAGATAATGCGAGAAAGAAAGGATTATCAATCATACGGTAACGTAATCTACACAAACAACTCTGAAGCTCTATAACAGAGCCGTGAGATCTCAGTTACGGAATCGAAGATTCTCCCGAGGAAGAGAATTACCGCTGACGAGGGATCGTATGGGAATGAATCGGAGATCTCGAATAAAGACGTGTGCAGATCTCTCTACCTTCCTTGGAGTTCTTACAAGCGTCTTCTTCTCTTCCTTACTTGTTTCTGCTGTTTTTTTAAGACAAGCAAACACAATGTAAACGTCACCGGCGGTCCACCTTATTTATGACTTTTCATCACTTCTTCTCATTCACCAATTTTACTTTTCATCCTACGGCTCTCATTTCACCACACAATATTATGCATGATTGGATAATGATCGCGTTTTATAACTAAACAGCAGCATTTACACAGTTGCATTAAAACTTTATTTCATTGAATGATAATAGCTTTAGAGAACTTCCAATAATGATTCTTAAAAATTATTTAAATAATAAAATAATGAAAAAATAAAAAGATTTAAGACTTATTCTCGACTGAGAAATCTATTAAGAAGAAACTCTTTAGCAATTTGATTAATAATCATTTATTGAATTATATTAAAATAGAAATATTTTATTTGGAAATTTCAGAATGAGTTTTTGAGCAATGGCAATACAATTTTTCATCATATTGTAGAGCTAATATGACAACTGAGAGGAGACGGAAACATAAATGAAAACTGCATAGCCACAAACTTATCATGATCTCAATTATATTATGTTTTTATATGGAAAATGCATATTTAAGGAGTTGACGTAGAAAACACGTAAAAATTAGATAACACGAAACACGTAATAGAAGATTCAATTGGGTCTGCGACAGTTGTTGCGGATCTCACCACTGGATCCAGTAAGGGGTTTGATATCGCCCATCTTAACCATACCCCTTACAAAATCACGGTAAAAGGCGTTCAGACTACGACTATAAGACACGACAAGCGAGTCAGTGGAACCGCCGCTGTAAAGAACTTGGTCAGAAGTGAGTAGACCCCTGTAGTTGAGAAGCTGTCTGTAGTAGTTGAGGTCAAACCTTCCAGGAGAGTGGATATCAAGAGTGGCTTCATTGTTGTCGCTAGAGCCAGAGGCAGCCGAACAGCTCCTTTGTCTAGACAAGGCGAAAGAAAGCTCGATGTTGTTGCTTTCGTTGTAGATACGGTCTCTAAATGTGACACATCTAGCTTGTCCAATAGTGTGTGCACCAGAGAGAGCCACCATGTCGCGCGAGGATAAACCTTGTGCTCTAAAACGGTTGATGAGGTTGTCGAGAGTAGAGGTTGGAGGAGGGATAACGCCTGAATTGGCGGTCGTGAAACTCGCTGTGGTGGAATCTCTTCTTCCAAGTTTTACACTCCAACCAGGGCCGTCCAACTGTTTATTTCAAAATATATGATAAAGATCATATATTAAGATACGTTCACGTACACTATTTATTCACAAACAAAAGAGCACATATATAGTGGTTCAGCTATCTGGTTGGGACAAACTACATATTCTACATAATATATAATTTATATATACACAAACGAAAGTGTCAAATGTCAAAAAGTATAATATATAATTACATGCTTGTTTCTTGCCAAACCTTTTATATAATTTCCTAGAGCTAGTTTTAATATAAAACTATAGGCAAAGTATGTAACTATTTTTATTTTGTCTAGTTAGTATCATTGTAATTTTCAGTTGAACACAAAATAGAATGAACACAAACAGGTCTTAATTATATATAAATGTGTAGTATATATATACACATAGAGCATGGTGATCTCACATTATTATAGTTTTTTTGTAACCATGTGCCAAGTAAAGAATGTAAAAGTATTTGATGCATCAAAAACTATTGAGCTGAAAATATATAGATCCGAATGTTCTAGTTGGAGGTTTAACAGTATTGTCTTAAAGAGTAAAGGTAAAAGTACTAACGAGGAGGACAGAGTCACGAGCAATGATAGCGAGAATGTCTGCGCATGAGACGACGCCTGGGCATAGTCTCTCAACCCTCGACTTTATTTTGTCAACAACGTCAAACCCCCTCACGGAGTTATTGTTTGGGCCTGCCGTTTTCTCTCCCATAGAAGAGGAAGTGTCGTCCAACAATATTGATCCGTCACACCCCTGTAGACCATGCATGCATTTTGTAAATTGTTTAGAGTAATTCATGGAACATACCAACCATGCTTCCTTGGACCTTGTGTCATTAAAAAAAAAAAAATCTTACGTTGACAAAACAGTCGTGAAAGAATAAGCGGAGGAGAGAAGCAGCCATGCGGCGCTCCCTGGTCACCGCCCGCTGCACCTCGCGTCTCACCGCATAGAACAACGAGGGACAGCTCTCCTTGTAGAAGTCACTGCTCAGCTGGGCGTGGTTGTAACAACAGCTCCACATTATTATAAGCAACACTGCAATTAACATAGTTCTTTGCTTATTGTACTCCATTCTCTCTTTGCTTCTGTTTGTATTTGTTATTGGACTTGTGGTCAGAAAATAGAATGAGGGCTTTATAGAGGATTGAGTAGTTAACTACCTGTAGTTTTTTGTACGGCGATAAGTTTCTTCTCAAATATCCACTCTATTTCATTTCTAACAAACATAAACACATCAACAAATATTACCGCCTTACCGGGGTCATGATCCTTTCGCCACCTCTACCAAATTCATGCTTTAATTCCTTTCCCTTTTTTCTTGCTTACATTTCCCTTTTTGTTTTGTTTTTTAATTACCAATCAGTTATATATACATTAGAAAGTTTTTAAATTACTTGATTGTTTTGATTGTTTTCGTAGTTAAGTATAACTCTAAACATCAAGATTTGTGATATATGGTGTATAATTTATACAGATTACAGTATTCATATCAATAACATAACTATAGAGTTAAGTATAAATTTTTTCGTAGCTAATTTCTTATTGGTCCTAATTTTCCTAAAATATATTGGAAATTATGGAACTTGTTAAAAAAGGCAACGTGACGTTTCCATTTTTTCCCTTAAGGTTTAAAAGTATAAGTTGGGCCCTAGATAACTGGGCCTAACTCAGCTAACCAAAACCAACTAATCAACCAACACGCGCTCGACGGGACAAACTCTTCTCTGACTCCTCCTGCGACGGCGACACGACCGTACCGCCACCGCCTTCTCCCTCCGATCCTTTAACTTCCATCTAATTACTTCTCTGCTACACCTATCAAATCCATCCATCCATCCTTCGCTCTCTCTCTCTCTGAACGAGATGGGTAGACCCAAAGGAGATGCTGCAAGGAGCAAGTCTCGTCCTTCAAGCAGCAGGTGAAATCATCCTCCAATCTCTCCCACGCCTTACCTTTTTCGAGTCTATGCTTCGTTGGGCTTGGTACTAATTTGACTAATTGAGCTTTGTGAACAGCTTGGCAGCTTCTCTGTTGCCGTCTGGGTCCGCAGCCGCCGCCGTAGGTTTTGGCGGCTATGTGGGCAGCTCTAGATTCGATGCTTCTTCTATGTCAAACGAAGACTCTGCTCCCTTCTTGGTATGTTTGTGCCTCTTTGTTTGATTCTGCCTCGGTCTCTCATCTTTGTTGATGGATTGTAGGATTTGGATAGTGAGATGGCCCAACACTTGCAACGTCTCTCAAGAAAAGACCCTACAACAAAGGTAACGCGCGTTCTTGATTATTCAATCGAGTATCTTCTGAGTTTTTTTTTAATCGTGATTTGTTTGTTTGAACAGATTAAAGCTCTTACTTCCCTGTCAGAACTGGTTAAGCAGAAGAAAGGGAAAGAACTTGTGCCATTAATCCCACAATGGGTATGTTTCTTTGTCAACGTACTAGTGCTTTGCAGCGTGTTGATCCTTGTTTTTCCTCACGTTGCAGTGCATTTGGTTGTTCATTGACTTTTTTTTTTAATGTTTTACTTGTCCAGACATTTGAGTACAAGAAGTTGATACTAGACTATAGTAGAGATGTCCGGCGAGCTACGCATGACGTCATGACTAATGTTGTCACTGGTGTCGGGTTTGTATTTTTGTTCTCAGCTTTCTAATGCATGCCCTTTTTCTTACCGTCATTCGTATGCAGTGTCTTATTTAATTTTTCTTAGTATGCCAGGTAGTCTTCTTATGTCGTGAGTGATATGGTTAAGCTTTGAGGATTTCCTAACATCTATATCGAATGAATACATGATTTTTTCTTGGAATGAATCTTTTGATGCTCAGTGCTGCAGAAGCTTGACTATGTTGAATGTATCATATAGGGAATATGTCTTGGTATTGTCTCAGCATGCATGCATTGGATACTTCTCTTTTACTCTTTTATGCTTTCTCCCTGGATGACTAGTAATCTGCATTTACTCTTATTTTCTTACATGTTACTCAGGAGAGATTTAGCACCCCATCTTAAGTCTATAATGGGCCCCTGGTGGTTTTCACAGTTTGATTTGGTTTCTGAAGTTTCTCAAGCAGCAAAATCGTCTTTGCAGGTTGGCACCTCGTTTCTGAAGTTTCTCTTTTTAAACTTTGGGTTTAGATGCCGCTCTTTCAATTATAAACTCTCTTTTGGTCTTATTAGACCAGTGACAATCTAGTTCTGGTCAACTTGCACTTCTTTTTATAGAATCCGTTTTCAGATTTTCATTTAGCTGCATAATGTTTAAACAGGCAGCTTTCCCTGCCCAGGAGAAGAGATTAGACGTCTTGAATTTGTGTTCAGCTGAGATTTTCGCTTATCTGGAGGAAAATCTGAGACTTACACCTCAAAATTTATCTGATAAAGCACTTGCTTCGGATGAATTAGAAGAAATGTACCAGCAGGTAATTCATCTGGGGGAATCTGTACTTTAAGGCACTTTTCCTTCTATCGATTTTTTTTTTCCAATGTCTTATTTTGCGTTGTTTTCAGATGATGTCTTCATCTCTGAGGGCGTTGGCTACACTTCTAGATATATTGCTCCACGAACCCAATAAAGCTGGCTCAGAAAGTGTCAATGCGGAATCAAAACTTGCCTCAAAGGCTAGGAGAGTAGCAACCTCCTCAGCTGCGAAGTTGTTCTCTTTCCATAAATGCTTTCTGAACTTTCTAAAATCCGAAAGCCCTAGTATCCGATCAGCGACTTATTCTTTGTTGAGCAGCTTCATTAAAAATGTTCCTGAAGTCTTTAGTGAAGGCGACGTTAGATGTCTTGCACCAGCCCTGCTTGGTGTTTTTCGAGAAACTAGTCCAATTTGCCACTCATCAATGTGGGAGGCCCTCTTGCTGTTCTCCAGAAAATTTCCTCAGAGTTGGACCTACTTAAATGTTCATAAGTCTGTTCTAAATCACTTATGGCAGTTTCTTAGGAACGGGTGCTTTGGATCCCCACAGGTTTCTTACCCTGCATTGATATTGTTCCTTGAAGTTATGCCAACCCAATCTGTGCAAGCTGATAAGTTCTTTGTGAATTTTTTCAATAACTTACTAGCTGGGAGGAGTATGTGTGATTCTTCAAGCGCGGATCAATTATCTCTTCTCCGTGCAACCACTGAATGTTTCCTCTGGGGATTACGTAATGCTTCAAGGTATTGCGATGGTCCCAGTTCCACTCACGATCTCCAAGTTGATCTAATTGATAAAGTTCTTGTGAAGCATCTATGGGCAAACTTCTTTGAACTATCCAAGGACAGTACTCCACATATTCAGAGGAAGCCATCTGAAACTCTGAGCATGAGTAGTTCAGTTAATTTTCTGCAAGAGCTAGGAAGATGCATCTTAGATATTCTTTCAGGAATTAATTTACTCGAACAGAACCTGCTGTCTTATTTCCTTAAATCTGTTCAGGAGAGCTTCTTGAATATGCTTCAGCAGGGAGATACAGAGACAGTTACCGGCAGCATGAGAAAAATGATTGATTTTCTCTTGTTATTGGAGAGATACTCAGGTCTGGAAGGTGAGAGTTGGCCTTTGGATCAATTTATGGGGCCACTGCTGTCCAAGGCTTTTCCATGGATAAAATCATCTGTAAGTTATTGTCCACTATTACCCAATTATGTCATGTTAAGCCATATGATGTTTTTATGTAGGTAACTCATGTAGTTTTTATTTCTGTTTTCAGGAATTGATAGATGGTTTGAAGCTTTTGTCAGTTTCAGTATCAATATTTGGACCGAGAAAAATAGTTCCGGTACTTGTAGGTGATATAGAGACTTATACCCTTCTCTCTGTTGGAGAAGGGAGGGATATGAGCCCAGA
Organism: Brassica napus; assembly: GCF_020379485.1. Classification (NCBI taxonomy): domain Eukaryota; kingdom Viridiplantae; phylum Streptophyta; class Magnoliopsida; order Brassicales; family Brassicaceae; genus Brassica; species Brassica napus. Next base: position 4,965,820 of record NC_063436.1, on the reverse strand, counting down.
AAAGTTTATTAAAGTTTTCCAAGAAATGTTTATTCCTTGGTGCGTGGATGGATATGACTCTTCGACTGCAGTTAGAGCTGCTAAACAAGATCTCCTGCTTTCATTACTTGATGATGAATGTTTCTCTCAGCAGTGGAGTGATGTAATTTCTTATGTATTTGATCAACAACATCACGGGTTCGATAAGCTGGCTTCTATGGAATTGCTTTTAGAGAAAGCAAGGGATCAAATTACAGAAAGAAGTTCTGGGCTGGAGTTGAGTCAAAGAATAGGCTCTAAGCCAGACCATTGGCATCATGAGCTCATAGAATCGACTGCTATAAGTCTTGTACGTTCCTCCCCGGTGACTACAACCTCTGCTGCTCAGTTCTTGTGGTAAGTTACTCAATCAATAAAACAGTATCAAATAAAGCTAATATTCATATCAAATTTAATTCAAGCTCACAATCGATCCAAGATTTTGCATTTACACTTCTCAGCCGAGTCTTGAGACTGCTTGTTTGCTTGCTCTCAGTACTTATTTTATATTTCTTTGTATGCAGTTCAGTTCTGGGTGGTGCAACGGAAGACAGCAGTATTTCTTTTGTGTCAAGAAGCTCGTTGGTCTTGATATATAGAGGGATCCTCGAAAAGCTGCTATCTTTTATCAAACAGTCACCATATTGTTCAGTTAGTGATACATGTTCCTCCCTTATCGTTGAGGCTGTTGATATAGAGTTTGATTTGAGCAGTTCCGTCGATGTGATCGCCATAACTAAGTTTGCAGCAGAAGTTATTGATGGTAGTTTGTTCAGTTTAAAGTCTCTGAATCAGGATGCCACTCTACTTTCAACTATTTTTTCTTCTGTCTTTATCATTGACTTGGAGAGTAGAATATCATCAGTAGTGGACAGTACCCTCAATGAGTTTAAAGAGAAGCAAAAGGATCGGAATATAGTGTGTGGTTTTGTTCATGCTGTTTGCTCTAAGATGAATAATCATTTCTGGAAATCTATAAACTATGATGTCAGAAAGAGTTCAGCAAAGATTTTGGCTCAGTCCGTAAGGTCAGTTGTCCAACTTGAGGATGATCTGCAACCTTGTCAACTTACATTACTATGTGCTTCATGGATGCCCGAGGTGTTGGAATCTCTTTCATTGGATCAAACTGATGAAGAAGATATATGTGGACTGCTCCTGCGTGAGAGTGATGTATGGCCTATGTGGATCAGCCCCAGCTCGCTAACTATCATTAATACGCATGATGTTCCTGCTCACGTGTGCGATTTGAGGACATCCAAGAGTCAAAGATATGTTTCTTTCATTGACAGCCTGATCACGAAAATGGGGATTCACCGATTTGTTGTTGGCCACAAAGATAATGGATTATCCCCTCAAGCTTGGCTTTCCGCAGAAATACTCTGCACGTGGGAGTGGCCAGGGGGTAGTGTTCAAACGTCTTTCCTGCCAGCACTTGTCTCATTTTGTAAGAGTGAACCAGCTTATGGGAGTTTATTAAACTCCATTTTTGACATTCTACTCAATGGTGCTCTTGTGCATGGAGAGGATGAGATAGACAGCTGCGGGAACATGTGGGTTGAATTGAATAACCAGATAGAGGACGTCAAGGAACCATTTTTGAGGGCTCTGATGTCATTGATTTTCACTCTTTTCAAGGAGGACCTTTGGAGAGAAGAAGAAGCCATGGCTGTTTTCAAAATGGTCACAGATAAACTCTTCATCGGGGAAGAGCCGAGCAAAAACTGTTTGAGAATCATTCCTTTCATTATGAGCATAATAATTTCACCATTACGTACAAAAACCAAATCTAGTGTTTCCGGTGAAGATAGCGTGCTGCCACTGGAAGCTTACCTCAGCGGTTGGCTGGAGAGGTCTTTGTCGTTTCCTCCTCTAGTCCTCTGGCAAAGTGGGGAAGGTGAGGCCCCAATTAATTTTCATGAATTTACTTTTGGTCTTCCTAGCGATCTCATTGTTATTTTCTGTACATTGTTTAGACTTAAGTAAAGGATTAGGCTGAAGGTGGATGTAGAGCAAGCATTTTCTTATGAAACATGATCAACTTAGCGATAATTTTGAGGCCCCACTTGTCAGGTCCTTACATCAGGGTTTAGGGACCTGAGAAGTGGTTATAGTTGGCATTAGATGGACATTCTAGGAAGCAATTTAATGTGGGATTGTTTTTTTTCTTTAGCTTTTGCTTTGCATGCGTAGCTTATTGTTCTTTCGTTGTGTTTATCAGATATGCAGGATTGGTTTCAGCTTGTTATATCTTGTTATCCCGTGAGCGAAAAGGCTGAAGTAGCTAAGGCAGCATTACAGAGGCATTTGAGCAATGAAGAGAGAACACTCCTGCTTGACTTGTTTCGCAAACAAAGGCAAGTTCCTGGTGCATCAAGCGTAGTTACCCAACTTTCAGCCGTCCAGATTCTGCTGGCAAGACTAATAATGGTTGCAGTTAGCTACTGTGGAAACGATTTTAATGAGGAAGATTGGGATTTTGTCTTTTCTAATTTGAGGCGACTGATTCAGTCTGCAGTAGTTGTGATGGAGGAGACTTCTGAGAACGTCAATGACTTCATTAGTGGTGTTTCTTCCATGGATAAGGAGATTGATACTCTTGAGGGACTTGGGCATATTGTTTCTATATCGGATCCTTCTTTAGACAATGCCAAGAATGCTCTCTCAGCATTTTCCTTGCTTAATGCATTAGTAAAAAATAATTCGGTTGACGGTGAATACGTTTTTTATTCCTTGGCCAATGAAATATGGGACCCAGTTAAAGATCGGATACTTGAAGGTGTTCTCCGTCTTTTCTTCTGCACCGGTCTTGCTGAGGCTATCGCTGCTTCATATTCCCCAGAGGCAGCATCTCTTGTTGCTTCCTTTCGAGTTGATCATTTGCAGTTCTGGGAGTTGGTGGCTGAGCTTGTAGTCGACTCTTCTCCACGTGCAAGAGATAGAGCTGTCAGAGCAGTGGAATTTTGGGGTCTAAGCAAGGGAGCCATAAGCTCTTTGTATGCAATAATGTTCTCCTCCAAACCAATCCCTTCGCTGCAACGTGCTGCATACATTGTTTTGTCTACCGAACCTATATCCAGGCTGGCCATAGTTGCTGATGGGAATGTGTCACCCAGTGATGAGTCTCTCAGTGACCAGGACTCCAGCAACGTTGGCTTGCCATCTGAAGAAAAGCTGCAGCTAAGAGATGAAATATCTTGTATGGTTGAGAAGTTAAATTATGAACTCCTTGATACAGATTTAACTGCACCAGACAGGGTAAGATTTACTTTCAAAAGCTTTCTTTTCAATTATTGTCCCTCTTCAGACAAATCTTTTACTGTATTGACTACTTCTAATGGCAGGTGCAAACATTCCTGGCATGGTCTTTGTTACTCTCGCATGTTAACTCTTTACCTTCACTAACACAAGGACGAGAGAGACTGGTGCAGTATATAGAGAGAACTGCAAATCCTTTGATATTAGATAGTCTTTTCCAGCATATTCCTTTGGAACAATACATGGCACAGAGCTTGAAGAAAAAAGATGGAGATATTCCATCTGAATTATCTGTGGTAGCATCTGCAGCAACCGATGCGATTACAACTGGTTCGTCCCTGTCAACAGTAAAGTCACTTTGGCCTATTGAAACCGGAAACATGTCGTCGCTTGCTGGGGCTATATATGGTCTGATGCTACGTGTTCTTCCGGCTTACGTTAGAGAATGGTTTAGCGAAATGCGTGATCGATCTGCGTCATCTTTGATTGAAGCATTTACAAGAACGTGGTGCAGTCCTTCTTTAATCAAAAACGAACTGTCTCAGGTATGTGCAATAAACCCTGTTCTTATAAGTGTTGCAGTGAAGATCCACTAATGCATTGACAAATATTCCGTTCGTTTTTTATGTGAGCTGCAGATAAAGAAGGCAGACTTTAATGATGATAGCTTTTCAGTAAGCATAAGTAAATCGGCAAATGAAGTAGTAGCTACATATACAAAGGATGAAACCGGGATGGATCTTGTGATCCGTCTTCCAGTTTCTTACCCGCTGAAGCCTGTTGATGTGAACTGCACAAAAAGTATCGGAATAAGCGACGCCAAGCAGAGGAAGTGGTTGATGTCTATGCTAATGTTTGTTCGTAATCAGGTACTGTAATTTATAAGCCATGTAGATCTTTGTTATCCTGCATGATTTCCATATTTGAGTCAACTTAGTGGCAAGTTTGTAGCTGAATGTTTTCTTTTCTATTCAATGTGTTGAATGGGAGCAGAACGGGGCTCTGTCAGAGGCGATAAGAATATGGAAGAGGAACTCGGACAAGGAATTTGAAGGAGTAGAGGACTGCCCTATATGTTACAGTGTGATCCACACAGCAAATCACAGCCTTCCAAGGCGGGCTTGCGTGACATGCAAATACAAGTTTCACAAAGCATGTTTAGATAAGTGGTTCCTCACATCTCATAAGAAAGTCTGCCCCTTGTGTCAATCTCCTTGCTGATTCAACGTAGGAGCTTATCATACGGTTTTGTGACATTAGTATGTGAGTTTTGCTTTAGCTCTATAACACGGAGTATACACAGAGATTTACATGTGTGAGAATTTTGTTTCTTGGAATGATCATGTGGAAGATAATGAAAAGTGTAATAAAAGTATATATAGAGAGACTTACTTCGCTTAACATTAACTACATAATCAAATGTAAAACCCATTACACTATATTAACTTAATTAACTATATTTTCATATAGTTGTTTAAATAACATTTTAGATTCTCTGGTAAACTAAATGTGTAAATATACTTTGAAGTTGTGTTCTTCCTGCAAATTGAAAAAAAAAGGACTAATCAAAAGGCCTAACAAAAACGAAGTTAATGGGCCGAATCTTTAAGAGCCCAAAACACCCTAACATCAGTGTAGAGGGTATTTAAATAGAATTAGGGTTTTACCCTTCCTCTCTCACAACCTTCACCACTCGTTCAGAGCTAAACGAGAGAAGCCGTCTGGATCGGCGCTACGCTTCCGAACTCCAAACATGGTTCGTCTTCCTCTCACTCTCTTTCGTTCTATCTGCTGTTAATGTAGTGATTCATAATCGAGCTGGAAGCTTTGTGTTACTGAGCTAGATAATCGTTAGCTTAGCTTCAGAGCAATTGGATTTGATTCGATAATTTTCAAATATACATGACGATGATTGTCCTTAGATCTGACTTACTTAGATCTCAGATGTGGTAGCTGCACTGAAAATGTCATTTTGTATAGCTCTAACATATGTGTTATGTTCGATTACTAAACAGGCGAGAGGTTTAAAGAAGCATTTGAAGAGGCTCAATGCCCCTAAGCATTGGATGCTTGACAAACTTGGTGGTGCTTTCGTATGTTTTCTCCTCTTCTCTTTATTTGCTCAGTTTTTGATTCTGTTTATATATATGCTTTGAATAACGATGTTCGTATTGGTTCCACACAGGCCCCCAAGCCATCTTCTGGACCACACAAGTCGAGGGAGTGCCTTCCTCTTGTTCTTATCATCAGGAACAGGTTGAAGTATGCTCTTACCTACCGTGAAGTCATCTCCATCTTGATGCAAAGGCATATCCAGGTTGATGGCAAAGTCAGGACTGATAAGACCTACCCTGCTGGTTTCATGGATGTTATCTCTATCCCCAAGACTAACGAGAACTTCCGTCTTCTCTATGATACCAAGGGTCGTTTCCGTCTTCACTCCATCAGAGATGAGGAAGCCAAGGTTTAGATCCTTTCTCCCTCTCTCTCTCTTGTCCCCATCGTTTAGTGTAATGCTTGACATGTTTGTGTTTCTCTTTACAGTTTAAGCTTTGCAAGGTTCGAACTATCCAGGTCGGACAGAAGGGCATTCCTTACCTCAACACATACGATGGTCGCACCATCCGTTACCCTGACCCGTTCATCAAGCCTAACGACACCATCAAGCTCGATCTTGAGGAGAACAAGATTGTTGAGTTCATCAAGTTTGATGTCGGCAATGTTGTCATGGTTACCGGAGGAAGAAACAGGGGGCGTGTTGGTGTGATTAAGAACCGTGAGAAGCATAAGGGAAGCTTTGAGACTATCCACATCCAAGACTCGACAGGACATGAGTTTGCAACAAGGTTGGGTAATGTGTTCACCCTTGGCAAAGGAACAAAGCCCTGGGTGTCTCTTCCCAAGGGTAAAGGTATTAAGCTTACCATCATTGAGGAGGCCAAGAAGAGGCTTGCTGGTCAACAGGCTGCTTGATTTTGTTATTTTCCAGCTCTTTTATTATGTCTTCTTAGACGTCATATGTTTTCGTAGACTCGCTTTGCTTCTGTTTGTTTTGGAACTTGTGTTATTTTCTCTGTTTCAAGGATTCAACAAAAAACTTCAACATCACTTGCCCTTTTCTTTTGATGGTCGCATAGTATCACATAATCATGTTGGTAACTAGAACAATGAGAAGGAGATGTTGCTTGCTACCTTGAATAGAAGCAGAGAGCTTCTCTTCCTTTTTAGCTTGTAGAGTTAGCTTGAGGCACAAGCAACTCGCTATAGACTCCCTGCTCTAGAGAGAGAGAGAGAGAGCTTATGAACTATCTCCATCCGGATGGTTCAAATTGGTTTAGCCAACTGGTTTTTTAAACTTTACCTAAAGTTATGGAACTTATGCAGATGAACAATTTGGATGCTTCATGTTTTTTATACTTTACCTAAAGTTATGGAACTTATGTAGATGAACAATTTGGATGCTTCATGTTTTGAACAACTCGAGGAGAAACGAAGATCATTTGTTCGGTTCCAGCTGAAAATATGCCCCGACCTCCCTTCAGCAAATGTAAGAATTTAAGCTAAAAGGCCTTTTTATTGCTCAACCTTCACTAAAAACTTTGCTCCTTGATTTCAACTCTAAACCCCCTTATAAATGATCAAGGGAGTATCGGGATTCACGTCATACGCTTCGACCATTTCTTCTTTTGAATACAATACAACATAACACAAACACTAACATAGCTGTCCAAAACCATACATTTTACAAATCCACTCTGCAAGACACTCTCTACTGGTCATCACCATGCGGTACGTTTACAAACATCTTACAAGTGGGAGCTCTCCGTGTCGCACCTTCATTTCCTTGCGGTCGATGTCCCTTTGAACAGATCGTTAACACGCGCCTCTATGTCCTCAACACCATACTTGATGTACCTATCCGCGTTTTTCCCTATATCTCCAAGGTTCTGAAACCTTGCTATGAAGTTCCCGTACGCCGGCAACAACAGCCTAGCCAGCGAGGTTCTCAGCTCCTCTCTCATCTGCTCGTCAAACACAACCCAAGTCGAATGAGCCTTACAAACCTCATCAAACTGCATATTAAACTCCTTCAGCTTCTCCTTCATTGCTTTCCCTAACCCGTTCATCCCCACCGCCGCGTTGTCCACCTTCAGCAACCCAATCATCTTATTCCACGAGCTTCTCTGATAACTCATCTGGTATTGCTTCACTTTAGCGTTATGTTTCCGAATCCAATCCTCTCCCAAAAGCACTCCAAGCTCGCCGTCTCTCACTTTCTGAACAATGTATCTCCCGTTGTTCATCAGAAACACATAGCTCAACGCCGGATCTTTATACACTTTGGACTTCACTTCGAGATTACTCTCCAAAAGCTCCATGATCCAAGACATCTGTACAGTCAACAGAGTCGAGTCTTTCGACGGCACACCATTGCTCTCCTCAAACACTTGCTCCAGAGTCTGCCTAGACCTGCACGCCGCGCGGAGGTAGTTCATCACATACCGAGTGATCGGATGCAGACCACCCCCAGGAACAGCAGCTTTCGCTGGATCTCGCCGGATCAGATTCTCAAGCTCCATGAATATACCTCTAACCGCCTCCCCCAACCGCTTCCAAATCGTCACAGCTTCGTTTCTAAGCACTACACAAAACTGATCAGAGAACACAGACTCGAACTCAACCATCAAATCCCTCATCGTCTCGAACACGTCGAGCACTTTAAACAGCCTCTCCGGAGACCTGCTTCCAATAGCAACCGCGTCAGCGAAGTTTAAGAGCTGGATCGTTGACCCGCGGCACACCTCCATGAAGGAGAGATCAGCAGCTGAGGAGAAGCCGAAGAAGACACGGTCGCAGAGACGCCGCTCGCTAGGAAACAGGATGCGGAGAGCGACGTTGGCGGCTTTGATCCAACGGTCGATCTCATCCTCGAGCTCCTGCCACTGCATCTTATGAACGTCTTCGATGCTCAGCTTCTGGAGGCCTAACCTCGACATGCTCTCTTCGAGAAACTCTCTCCGGGACCCACTGTACACGTGGGAGCACGATTTGTCGAATCCAGCCGCGAGCATGCGCTTAGTTATCTCGTGGAGATCGTTGATCGTTGCTGAAGAGAGCGCGTCGATGATGAGGTCGTAGTCAGTTAGCGGCTGCGCGACTGGGATCTGAGAATCGTCGTAGTCTTCTTCTCCATCATCAACATCGTCTTCCTCCTCCGATTCGTCGAAACGGTGGCTCACCGGGAAGGACTCGGCGCCGTGGTCCATGAGAGACCTGAACTCTTCCTCTATACGGAACATGGCCTGCTGCATCATGTCGTCGGCGCGTGAGAGACACGCGCTGATGGGCTTTTCTGAGGACGCGTGGCTCCACTCTCTGGTGAGGTTCACGAGCTCGTCGATCGCGTCGAGGAAGGCGGCGGAGTCGGCGGGATCGGACCAGATTGGCTGATCGGAGGCGACGAAGCGGGAGATCTGGGAGTCTAGGGAGTTGAGAGCTCGCTCGAGGGCGGCGACTCCTCCGGATCCGTCGTCTGAGGGTTGTTGGTCCTCGGAGAGCTTCTCGCGGGAGAATCTGCCGTCGAAGGTGGAGAAGATCTGGAGGATGTCGTCGGCCATTGATTCGTTGTGGCCGAGAGTTTTGGCTATGTGACGTGCGACGGCGAGTAGCTTTTCTTCGCCGTTCTCTGCCATGTTTGAACAGAGGTGTGAAGCAGTAGAGAGTTTTCTTTATCTTCTTGAGTCAAAGCGAGATCGACGGGGGAAGCAAGGAATCGAAGACGAAGAAAGTTCCAAGGAAGGAAGAAGGAGACTGGATGGATAGAAACTTGTACAATGACTAGAATACCCCTCACGACAGACGCTATCTTTGACTTGGCCGTTTTGTCTGAAAGTGGCGTGGGCGTGTAGTATTGATATCTTTGTGACTTCACTGTCATTGGTAGCTTACTTTTGTTTTTAACCGGGTTGGGGGTAGGTGTAAACCGGCCGGTTTGATGAAATAAGATTGATGGAGCTGGCACAGTAGATGCAATATGTCCTGTGGTATGGAGGGCAATGCAATATCAGAGATGCTAATGGTTATGAGCACAGTAGATTCAGTACGTAAACACAGTCATGGCGCAACAGAGAGTTAGTGAATTTCTCCAGAGCTGGGAATCTAAGAGGAATGCTACTGGAAACGCTCAAACAAGAGATGTCACACGTTTGATCCTCCAAATCATAAGATCACTTTAGAGAGAAACGTGCTATTTCATCTGACAGCACATTCATTACACAAACAATGAGACTGATGATGTTTCCGTACAATGCTACTCGATTCCTATGCAACAAACTTCTGACAACGAGTATCCTTGTGAATGTTTTGACAGCGTATAGAACAAAACCGCATCCCACATAAGCAGCAATTATATCCCGCAATGTATCCACAGACTGTACAGAAATGGCGACGAGAAGACGAACTCGGAGGTCCCACGGCTGCTTTCAAGTAAGTGGGCACATGCGACGGTAAAGATTCCAAATTCGCCTGAAAGAGAACCCATATCGGCTGAGCTTAGCTGCAGAAACAATAACAAAGAGTTTTGATCAGTTACCTCCTGCAAGAGCTCAGTGAAGGACTTGGGAGCTTTACGAGCCTCCAAAGCTTTAGCTTGTCGAGTTTTACGCTTTGATCCCTTGTGTTGCTTCTTCTGCACGTAACCTGAACAAACCAAAACATGATTAAAACTTGAACCAGATCACAGAGAGAGAGAAAATAAGTTTATTCACCGAGATCATCGTCTTCGTCAAGAGACGCTTCTTCATCATCGTTCAAATCAACCACCTCCACAGCTCCATTATCGTTCTCCAAAGCTTCCAGCCGTGCAATCGCAGCCTAGAATCAAACCATTAGAAAGACAAAACTGAAGTTTTTTTAAAAAAATCAAACAAAGCACCTGCGTTCGATTGTCGGTGCTTGTAAGAGCCGCCGCCATCTTCGAAGCAACCTTACGAGTCCGACTCGACACTCTACGATTCGCCATGTCTTCCTCCATTTCGCCCAAGAAAATGCAGATTACCGGCGACGGTGGAAGTGCAGCGGCGGCGTATTCGCGTGGAATCGACGACGGTGACTGACTCTTTTAGGTCTGGTCTCACAAATAATTTGATTCACACTCTATAAAGGCCCATTGGGCTTGTGGTTTAATAATTTACAAAATATTCCTTTTAAATGCTCATGCCTAAGCCTAATGTTTCGTTTATATATTTCGTTTTTATTACATTTGTGGTTTTTATTTTTATTTTGGCTTTTAAATATTGCGCATGCTTTTGTTCATGTCATTTTTTTTTTTGAAAATTATGTTCATGTCATCTTCGCAAAACTAATTGTAAAAAAAGAAAGAAAGAAAAATGACAGAGGTATGGATTTAATTACGGTCGAAATCGTGTATACTGGCTCTAATTATTTTTAAATGACATTAATATGATTAGAAAGAAAAAAAGCCATACAAGCTGACCCAGGCCCAATTGAGCATAGCAATACAAGCTGACCCGGTATTAATCCGGATACCCGGTTATTCACTCTATTAGTCATTACTCATTACAGAAGAGGCCTTGAGGACAAAAAGAAGAAGACGAAGACGAAGAAGAGAGCTTCAATGAAGCAATTTTATAAGTACCAAAAGCGGTAAGCTCCTCTCTGATCTTCTCTCCTTCCTTAACTCTGCTCAATCTTATCGTTGCGCTGTTGAAAGTTTCGATTTTTGTAATAATGGTATATCAGGTTAGGTGTCTCGTCTAGATCTGTTCGAGAAGGAGAACGAGTTGTTGTTGTTATCAGAGGAGAAGATAGGATAAGCTTTTTACCTGAACCGTTGTTATGCCACATACTCAGCTTCCTCACCACCGAGCAAGCGGTTTGGACAAGTGTTCTGTCCTCTAGATGGAGATATCTCTGGAAATGGGTTCCTAGGTTAGAACTAAACACCCTCGACTTCACAAACGACCAAGTCTGTGTCGATTTCATCCACGAGTTTCTTGCTTTCCAAGGCGAGCACTACTTGCGTGAGTTCAAGTTGACCATTGACTACGATGGCTTTAAAAGTAAGGTTTATCTTTACAAGCCGTGTCTCGGTAGAGTGTTGGATATGATGCGGAAGCTTGAACGTTTCCAGTTCCAAGTCGAGAATAAGTTTGGACCTGGTGCCATTGATGACATTGATGACGTCATCCGGACACGGTTAACGCTTTCTGCGTGTGAGGCATTGGTATGCTTAAAGCTCCATCACGTTAGCCTGGACGAGCTCGTGTGTCTTTCCTTGCCCTGTCTCAAGATCATGTTCTTGGAAGACGTTGTTCTGCTGCGGAGGCTCTTATCTCCTGCTCTCCGGTTCTAGAAGATTTGAAAATATGTCTTAGCAAAGATGATTCTGTGGTAGCGTTACGCGTTTGCTCACCGTCGCTAAAGAGCTTCGTTTTAAGACGAGCGGAGCCTTTTTATGCTCGTGGACGTTCGGTTGTGATCGATGCCCCGAAGCTTGAGTATTTGAGTCTCGTGGATTACTACCATTTCAGAAGCTTTAAGATAATCAGTAAGGCTGAGTCTTTGAAGGTTGATATTGATGTCGAGTTTGAGCTGATGAGTGATTACTTGTCGGAAACGAAGATCATCTACAGTCTTGTCAAGAATTTTTCAGGTGTTAAAGATATGACCATATCATGGAAAGCACTAGAGGTATTTATAAAGTCATGACACGCTTTTGAACTTTCCCATTATTTCTTATTCTCACTTTGTTTGTGCATGCTCTTCTCTTTGCTTACAGTTTATATATATTTACCCAATCCCCAAACTTCATGACTTGACTCGTTTGCGTGCCGCTATGTGCTTAAACGCATCCCCTAAACTATTGCCAATCGTTCTTGAGAGCTGCCCCAATCTGAAACACTTGAAATTGGTAAACAATTTCGGCTTAAAAACTTTTCAAGTTCTGAGATTAGTCCTCCTGGATTTGAATTCTGTCAGATTTGTGTGTTTGCAGGAATTGGTTATTGATTCTCCATATGCAGTGAGTACTAGACTCTCCACTGTGCGGCTGCCTTTGGTTTCGTCTCTTGAATCTGTTGAAATGGAAACCCCGGTCACGGAGATTGCTACTGAACTGAGTTTGGCTAGATACTTTATGAAGAACTCGAAGAAACTCAAGAAGCTCGTGTTACGTTTGAATAATGAGTCTACTGGTGATCATCAACACAAGCGTGGTGTCTTGGAACGACTAGTGAAATATTCAAGGCGGTGTAAATTGTCTCAGTTCGAAGTTCTTCCTGTGGTTCCAACTCCGAGTCCATGGCCTGGGTATGTTTATGTAAAATCCAATAGGTTCTAAAGGCTGGAGTTTCTATATTCGTTTTTATTTAAATATTCCGCAAAACTCATTGTTAAAAAAAAACAGTTTTTGATTCATAAATAAACGCTAAAGCTTTTTCACTTCATCTAATCCTTTCACAACTCAGGTTTAATGAAAATAAAAAAAGAAACCTAACCAAGTATCCTTCTAACAAATCATCTATAACACGACCAAGAAGACACTAAACTCTTGTAATCAAACTTGCCATTCAAGAAAGCGTCACCACCCTTACGGTTCCTCACCTGTTGCTGCACCACTAACACCGAACCATCCGAGGCAAATATACTCCCAGCCACAGTCTCTCCGATGACTCCCAGCTGGTGGTTCTCGCTCCACTCCGCAAGCCCTTCTAAAATCTTTGGGTTGATTCCTTCTCTCTTCCCCGTTATCCACAGATCATAGTCGTTGACATTCATCGCCTGGATCGCAGCAAGCGTCTCCGCACCGTTCTTGACCACAACCTCCTTGTAACTAACCCTATCTTTACCTTCATTCTTGACCCAAAACCACGTCACCACCCCATCGTCAAGCTTCTTCTCCTTCTCGTCCTCTCCTTCGTGGTTGAAGGCCAAGAACCTGATCACCGTCAAGGTTATGTCCGGGTTTACCGTCATCCTGTCGGCTAGATGGAGAGCTTCTCTGTTATCAGCTCCTCCCAAGAACAAAACAACAAAACGGTACGTTTCTTGTCTCACACGGCTCAAAGAGGTTGAATGTTGCTGGACGTCATCTAAGGACCGAAACACCGCGTTTTTAAGCCTTCCTTTGTCGTAGTAAATACAAACCGAGCATGGCGTGTGCGCCAAGACATCCGCGTTCACTGATAGCATCCCGGAGTTACGTAGCTCCGTTGGTGCAGCATCATCAAGACGCTCTTGTTGATAAGGTAAGAGAATGAAAGCTGTTTTCTTGACCAAAGCTAACTCGCAAATATCTTGATACATTAACCGCTTCGGTGCATGAGCGGTGTAAGCATGCAACGTTACACATTCATTTCTATTCTCCTGGTACAACTTAAATGCGCTTTGCACTTGGTCAACACGTCTGCTTCGGATACGCTCATGATGATCTTCTTCTTCCCCCTCCTCAACGTCTTTCTCTTCAATAAAAACCGGTGAAGCTCGACCCATCAGTTCAACCAACTGTATAGCGTATATAGAGAACGGACTACTTGAAGTGGGATTAGCTAGGTCAAGGAAAGTGATTAAGCCAGACAAGGCTTCATGGTCAGACACGGCAAGAACCAAACCCATCTCGGTAGAAGGAGGAGTGTGTTGGATGGTGCGGTGCTTGCTGATCCTGTAAGGACGGTTTGGATCGTAAAGGAAGCTGATAAGAGGCGTCGATATACCGGTAATCACAAGCGATTGCAAAACCAAAACAGTAAAACCGGCTAAACCCACAATACGTTTGTCTATCCAATGCAAGTAGAGTAACATATCAATCTGGCCTCTCAAATTCATCATGAGACCTAACGTGAGACTATCTCTAGTAGGGACTTTAAAGAAGACAGCAGCAGCAACAACGGCAATGAACTTAGTGATGAATCCAACGATGACCATGTAGACTAGAGGAGATAGCTCTTGCTCCCATATATCGCTGGTAAGTAAGTATACATTGGTGTTCAAACCCACTAAACCGAAGGAAAAAGGCATCAAGAACTCATGTATAAACGTCTCGCTACGAATAGCCAACGTGGAACCTAAAGGTGGACCATGAGGGACAACCAACCCTAGCCAAATGGGTCCAACACCTATAGACAAGCCAAGCATGTCTGTGAGAAAACAAGCGACAAGAACTCCCATGAGAATCATGACTATATAGTTTTGGTCCACAAGTTTCCCCTCTGGGGTGTGGGAGACCACCCACTCAAGAGCTCCTCTCACAACCAAAAGCATAAAACCACTGAAGATCACTACCGATACAAGGTACCATACTATAGCCATGGCTCCTCCTACGTCGCCATGCATCATGGCTTCGAAGAAAGTAAGCACCAAGATCGCTGCCATATCTCCAAGAAGAGCTACCGACATGGCGAACTTGCCCACCTCTGAGTTGACAAGGTTCATGTCTCTTAAAATAGTGTAGATGACAGGGAAAGAACTGAAAGATAACCCAAACGCAATCGCTCCAATGGAGGATATCTTCCTCATGTTTTTGTTCATTCTGTGACGCATGGCCATCCCTGTGACCCCAACGCAAAACGCTGGGATGACAACACCTATGGCAGCGATGTATTTGTGCTTTCTTGGGGACTTTGCAACGGATGCAACATCGGTCTTGGCCGCAGTGATGAAGAAGAAGTAAAAGAATCCCATTAGTCCCAAGTTTGCACATATGTAGTTTGAAATAGGTGGGAACACGTAGTAGTTGAAGTTTCTGCTTCCTCCTAGCATCGACGGTCCTACCATCATTCCACCCTTCAAAAAAAAACATAAACCATTATTTTAATATTGAAAAAAAATTCAAGGAGGAGGAAGCAGAAAAGGAATTAGTAACGAACAATGATCTCGCAGACGATACGTGGTTGACGTAGAGGTCGAAGGAGGAAGCAAGTGATTTTGATGAAAAATATTATAATAACTGCTTCGAGCAAAAAAGTCGAAAATGCATAGTTCATAGCATTTTCACCTCTGAACATTCCAAATGGTTGCTTACTGTGAATCTGTCGGCACACCACTGGAAGTCTGGCCGAGAAGGCTCGAGTACTAACCACACCCCCGGTGTCTGGGTTCTCCGGCCAGAACCCGAGATGGACTGGCAGGAGAATCTGGTCATTGCTGTTGGGGAAATACCTAACCATGCAAACTATTCTTGCCGATCACGGTTTGTTTAATCTAAAGCACAATGATATTGCTCATAGAGAGACAGCGAGAAGACAGTAGATCCAAGATTGATGTTCTTTTTTAAAGAGATGTGGACATGCGTCATTTTGGGAACAATTATAGTGTTTGCTTACTCTTTATTTTCTTCTTCAGTGTTAATTATTCTTTTTCTTCGTTGTGATATTTTTTACATGAAAAACAACGTATGTCTTTTGGTATCTACGTGCATGTTGTATATTTAGCATAGTTAGCGAATCCATCGAATTGAAGTGCATTCTTTTGGATTTGTTTTCTATCACATATTTCAAAAGAAAAAAAAATATTTAGGATTTTCTCTTTTCTTTTTTTTTTTGTCAGAAAATATCTATACTCTGAAAAGTGTAAATTAAAGCATGTTTCTTTTCATATGACACTGACAAATTAAACGCAAATGTGAATAGATTCAAACTTTCCTCCTAGCTTTGTTTTCTATTTTTACAGTGTTAAGGAACATGTGAGGAATGCCAATTCATTCTTAAATAATGCAATAACCATTTCGGACATAGATGCCATTCTCCATTGCATGAGTAATGAGTATTTCCCCTTCTTTCCCCCTTTGTGGACAAACATTATTGTCATAAATAATATTTTGAAATGACATATTGACATTACTCTATTGTCATAAGTAATATTTTGAAATGAAAGACAAATTAATATAGATCCATCTACATTCTAATATTTAATGCATCACCGCTTTTGCGTTCTTCCACATACTCAGTGTCTGGTCCAACCGACGGTTTGTGGCCGTGCTGAGTTTGCGCCGTTGAGAACATAAAAGCTTAGCTACCAAATCACTATCGTATAAAATACTACATTATGGAGCCAGTCACTACCCCATATATCTAGCCGTATTTCATTGCTAAATACTTTATACATATAATCCGACGAAGTGTAATATGGTCCAACACGAATCTATAAATCATCATTTATTATATGTAATTTTAATGAAAAAGAATACCAACAAATCTTATACTATAATATATATGTTAATCACTGGTTAAAGCTCTCCACCATGAATGATATATACTCTCATCTTCCTATTTTTTGGTACATAAATATTTTAAAAACATTTTGTGGTGGGTATGGGAATGCTTAAAAATGTGATGAATATTAGAAAGATTGGTACATTATCGGTGACATTTTTTTTTTTTTTTGGAGAAAGGGCTTCATTATTGATGACACTTGAGACTATAAATATACATCAACGTGATCCACGACCAAGCTCCTCTCTAATATAAAGTATAAACATACAAGTACTTGACATTACATATCTACTATATATATAAACACATGGAGACCAAAGAGATGAAGATGCATATTCATGCAAATTTCAGGTGATGTAGTTGAGAAGTAGCTGTAAAGCTCAGGAGGGATAGCGCCATGTCTCACCAGTACTATGAAATGTTTGTATATCTATATTGGCGCTATCCATCCTGAGTTCTATGGCTTCTTCTTGCTTTTATCCTGAGATGGTAAGGAACGGGTAAGATTTACGGTTTGTGTAATATTTTACTATCTTTTTTGTTGTTGTTGAAGAGGACGTCGAATGCATCAGGTTCATTATACAATATGACTTTCAGATGTTAGGTATAACAAGAAATAATAAATGATCGACAAAACTTAAATCTTATGGGAGTTAAGTAAAAAGTAAGAAAAATTACGGGTTTGGTCTTTACAGACATTTGGATTTTAACTTATAAATCTAGTGTGATCTCAAGAGCTCATGATTTGGAAAAAATAACATGTATGTTCTTCATACCAATAGAAAATTTGTATTTTTACAAATGTTAAAAGTCATCCACTTGGTTAGAATTACACTGTCGTAGGTTTAAAGGTTATAAATCTGTACTGATTCTTACAAGCATCCACCAGGCCTCTGTATTGTTCCAATGTTGGATGGAGCCTTTAACCAAAACAAAATGTGGTAGATGGACCCAGCCGACGATTGATCTACTGCATTCCGCCGTTCATAAGCAGGATCCTCAGTGGAAATGATCAAGAAAAAATCACGAAATCCACTATCCTTCCAACGAAAATTGGATCTCAACAAGATTTCCAATTGGCTCCTACCGTATCAAGACACATCTAACACTTTACAGACAACCCTTCTCTTTAGCCTCTGAAATGTAACTTACGTGATGCACTGTTTGTAATTTTGTATTGACCTAAAAACGCCACTCTTTTTGTATTACTCATCAACTAGCTATAGCCTAAAGGGGGGCTTATAATAACCGGACCTAGTTAGCACTAAATTCACAACTGCATACTTCCGGCTCCACGGATTAGACACAAGTGTAGCTGGTCC
The DNA here is from genome assembly GCF_020379485.1 of Brassica napus. Taxonomy (NCBI): domain Eukaryota; kingdom Viridiplantae; phylum Streptophyta; class Magnoliopsida; order Brassicales; family Brassicaceae; genus Brassica; species Brassica napus. Next base: position 4,947,993 of record NC_063436.1, on the reverse strand, counting down.
CTACTCCTGCCGTTTCTCACGTAATAAATCTACGAATTGTATATTACATATGACTAGTTTGTTTGTGTTGAACAGAGTCAAAAAGAAGATTCAGGAAGAGAAACAACAAAGGGAGTTGTGTGCTTGTCAGGAAAGTGAAATAAGATTAATGCACTCACCTGAAAATCAGTATGAACCCTTACCCACCGATTTGCAATGCATTTTGGAGTTAATTATCCACTTCCTTCTATTAAAAAAGAACAAATACACATTGTGAGAAAACGAACCATTCATATGCATAAATAATAGGTCCCCAAAGAAACAGTAAATAGACAGACAAGGAAATTAAGATTCAAGGTCAAAGTGAACAAAAACCTACCTCTTTTGTTTTGTAAACGTGGTTGATTCATATAATAACATTTCCACCCTTACACACACAAACTCTTATAACACATAACTGATTCATCTCTTTCTCTCAATATGGACGAGACCGGTTTCCCCCATGGTGGTTTCTGTCTGGTCCTGAACCATAGTTATCTCTTCTTCTATCTCCACCACCATAGCCACCTCCTCCTCTACCACCACCGCCTCTGCACCATTTACAAGGACCACATTATTACCAACTAATAAAAATCAGGTTATAGCTGAAGATGAAGTGACTCAAACATAAGAACTTCGAGCCTTATAAAGCATGGAAGACCCCACCAATTAAAGAAGCAACTTAGTTGGGAAAATTATATATTAACAAACTTTATATAGCCAAAATCTACGCTTGGAAGAAGCATGTACAAAGTAATCTTCACAAATCAAAAGCAACCACAGACGCAGCTAAAACTAGAAGATATGTTTATAAACGTGGTTTATTTCCTATATAGACCTAGACGTAGCTTGATGGCATACAGAACTCCCTAAACCTTCTGTCATACCCAAATGAGTGTACTAATAAAGAATCAAGAACGCTACCTCTGATCAAAAGCAGGAGCTTTGGGCGCAGACTTCTCTGCCATCGTTACACCAATCTTGTTCCCCCTCATTTCATAATCTTCAAAACAACCAACCAAGGTTCAGCAAATAGAAATTTTGAAGCAATTCAAAAACTAGAGAGCAATTACACGGTACATACTGTTGAAAAAGCCGCCTGCAGAGTGTGCGGCGCTGGGATCTTCATAAGCCAGGCAGGCGTCACCTTTATTCTTTCCCTTCTCATCAGTGTAAAGCTTGATATTATAGGGCCACTGATCTTTGTAACCCCGCTTCTGCTTGATTCTCCCAACCTATCACAGGAATTACACTCCCCAATCAGCACACAAATAAACAAATACAGAATCAAGAATCTAATGGAAGGGAACAGCTTATTTCGATAAGTAAAAGAGCAGTGTTATTACTTGGCCAATGCCACCAAAGAGATCCTTGAGTTCATCAACGGTCACATCCGGAGGTAAATTAGAGATGTATATTCTGGCATTATTACATGTTTCATCACAATTCGCGTCACACTGCTTGACTTTTTCAGCAGGTGCATCTCCATAACTAGATTCCTGGCGTCGAGGAGCATCATAGCCACCACCTCTACCACCCCTCGGTGCATCAACACCATAACCCCCTGTGGGACCACCATAAGAAGGGGGACCACCGGCATAGCTTGAAGGCGGGGGGAACTGCTTCCATTCCATACCCCATGGCTGGAGGGTAACTGCCGGAACCATCGTAGGATGGAATAGCAGCCAAGGGAGGAGGTGGAGGACCCTGACCATAAGAACTATTATCCCTATGTTGACTATTACTACCGTACGAGCCACTATCACCTCTACTCCTACTGCCACCATCATATCTACTACTACTCTCATAGCTCCTACTACCACTATCAAGACCACCACCACCACGATCACTGGCCCCTCGGCGACCTCCTCGGTCCCCAGTGCCAGAAGGAGCAGGCGCACCACACTTGTTACATTCAACTCTCCTTGCAAAGTTCACGTTCCCACAACTATATATATATATATATATATACAAGCAGTTTCCAGTGTAAGAAACTTCAAAACATACTTCTGGCAAAAGATTCAACAGAGAATTCGACTTCACAGTCCTAAACAAATTGAAGATTTATGCATTGATTACCTTGGATTAGGGCAAGGCCAATCACCATCTCTGCCGCCGCCACCTCCTCTTCCACCGCGATTGCCTCCTTGATATCCACCACCGCCTGAATCGCATCGAATCAAATTATTAACAGATGGGAAAGCAAGCAAGGAATAAAGAAATCTAGAGAACCATAAGGGATAAATCGTTCGGATCTGGAACAATCAAAATCACATACCACGGTTGTTTCCTCTACCGCCACCGCCGTAACCACCGCGTCCGCCAGAGGCACTGCGTCCTCCGTATCCAGCATCACCGCCTCCATAACCTCCATCACCACCGTACGACGGAATAGGCGCACCGCCGCCGCCGTCTTGATTGTACTTACCGGACATGGCCTAGGGTTTGCGGTAGATAACAGACCAAACTCTAAGCTAATTTGTGTGCCTTTTTAGACTTCAAAAAATATTGTCGCGTTTTTGCCACTAAAATAGAAAGGAAACCAACATATAAATGTCAAAAGGAAAACAAATGAGGAAACAATCCCCGCTTAGAACATTAGTATGTATTTAAGAATATTCATTTTTGCTTTCTAAACAAATTGTCGATATGTCCGAGTGGTTAAGGAGATTGACTCGAAATCAATTGGGCTTTGCCCGCGCAGGTTCGAATCCTGCTGTCGACGTTTTGTTTTTTTTTTACCATTCTTTCTTGTGTTTCCAAAAAATACAACGTTAACGGACATCACCTCCTGTAGTAGTAGACAAGTGTAAATGTGCACTGTGTTTTTCTTGTGTGTTATCATATAGTTTTACTGCAGTTAAAAAGATTATGGAGTCTTCTTATTTCCATAATAATTTTAAACAACTATCGACCTCAATTTTCAAAACTAGTCTCCTTTCCCGGCATATAAATGGTAAAATTTGACATGCAGGATCAGCATTTCAGTCTACCATTTTGCTAATTTGCACGTTTGAAATTTCTTCATTTGCTAATTTATATCAACTAAAAATGTGTTGATATCGAAAAATGAAACAAAAATAATAATTAATCGCAGGAAGTAACAGAGAGTGCAACGCGGAGATCGTTAGACGTTCCAGAGACATACATTCGGTGTGTCTCGATTTCTTCCCCTCTCCGGTCACCGCTGGCCGCCACGTCAGCAGCGGCTGCGTAATGGATTCCGTTGTTAACATCGTCTCCAGTGGAGAAAATGATCTCCCTGAGAACTGGTTCGTGTCCGTTTAGAAGATTTCCCATGCTCAACACTTTTCTCCAAGACTGGTTCGCTGATGGCGGAGAGAACAGACTCGACACAACTTGTCTCTCTCTCATACTCACTTCTTGACTCCCTACTTCCATCTCCTGTGTTTCAAATGACAAGACACGTTAGTTCATGTAATATAGAACATTCCCATTAGTGTAACGAGAACTCACCGTCCTGCTTTTGTTCTCTTCGTCGTTTGAGTTTATTCCCATCACTGGATCATAAGTGCTGTAGAAGTCACTGAATATAACTTGAGCAAGGCGCGGTGCTTCAAGGAACTTTCTGTGAAGAGACGCTGCGACCGTTACCAACTTCTCCACGTGTTCGAAGACCACGCAGAGACGTCTCAGATCTTTGACCGTCTGTTCTCTGTCCGGAACATTGTTGCCTGCATCCGAATATCTGTTATTATAGAAACATAAGGGGCACAGGGAAAATTTAAACCACTCTTACGTTGTAGAACTCCCAAAGTAGATCTGATGATGAGGTAGAGTTGCTCCAATTTAGAGGTCATCTGTCTCATGTCCCCGAAGTTTGTCTGGTTAAGAGTGTCGGCTGATCCTCTGAAGGCTGTGCAGACCATCTGCTCAAGAAGCTGATGGGGGCGCACCGTTTCCAGGTAATGAAGAATCTGAGACATTTGTCAACACAATGAGGTCAAACTAACTCACATAACAGGTTATCGCATAACCTAATAAAGACGCTTACCTTTTCTCCCTCTCGGTTTGGGTCTAGGAGGGGCTTTTGCTCATCGGCTGGCAAAGCGGGTGCATCGCTCCAACTTTTCCTCCACAGATTTCCTTGATCAGACATCCGTTGAGAAAGGCGGCCTTGAGGAGGCCATTTATCCTCTGAGTCTTCAGTGATGGAGCCTGATGATTCTTCGGCGGTTTCAGGCTGAGAGCTCTCCCAATCACCAGGTGAGTGCCATCTGATAAAGTCTTCAAATACAGCATCTGGGTTTGCTGCTTTGAATGCTGACATATCTGCAATCACCTTCGTAAGATCAGTACAATAAGAATGAGAGATGAGATGTGGATGCATGGTAGGTTCGGAAAACTATTTACTCCCATTGTTCCCTTTCAGTAAACTCAAACATAGAAACAGAGAAGTTTAGTGAACGTTTATTCGCCGTAACAATCTCTAGACAACAGAGATCGAAATTTAAATCTTACCGGATAATAAGATGTCTTTCTCCAACTGGCCAGGAACGTTCTGAAATTCAAAGGGAAAAATGAGATCTGTAATCGCTAGACAAATAAATGAACCAAAAAAAGCCATCAACATATTTGACAAGAAATATTACGCTTATAGAGAACTTATTAGTAGAAAACCAAACAATATTCACTTCTACTGGGAGAGAAGTTGAACTTACAAGAGAATCACCAAACGCCTCAACTGCCTGGAGTCTCTCTTCGTGCATGTCTTCCGTCATAAGAGGTGGATCCTGTCATAATCCAGGAATTATGAGATTGTCAACGACAATATATGAAATAGACGAGGTCAAGTTAAATACAAACTTGGGTAAATGGGGCATGGAGTCGCTCATGTAACTTCAGGAGCATCATGGTCCCCACTGGTCCAGCTGAACCCCTCCTGATGGCATGTGTTGGGCCTTGGTTCACAGAATTTGTGCTTTCAGTATCCATCTCATATCTGAGTCGATCAGATGAATCTTCTGTAATTGAGCTGTATACAAGAAAAATGGACTTAAACACTTAGCACTGGTCAACATTTCCTCTCTATGAACTTAAATATTTAATCAAGAGTTACTATCATTAAACCGGAAATGAAAGAACAACAAATATAATAAGTATTTGTAATAATATGCAATCAAGGTTTAATCTATTAATAACAACCAGAACCTAAGAGCTCTCACTTGCTAAGTTCACCTGTCACGTTTCCTCAGCAGATCTTCTGAGGATGCATTTCTTCTGTCGTCGACCTTGTGGTGTTCCTGAAGATTTATTTAATGAAATGTTTCAAGCCAACAACACAGAGCTCTCAAAAGAGTTAGGATCGTATATTGGGCTTGTTGGAACTCCCACACCTTTTATATTTAGGTTGCTTTTATTTAATTAATTTAACACACATATTTAGCAGAACACAACAAACTCAAAAAGATACACAAACACTTGGCCAATCACCTCAATAGGATCAGAAGCCTCTGAACTGTCTTCTTCACTTCCTATACAGTCTAGAAACTCTTCGTTCATTTCACACTTTTTCTCAATGCAAATTGCAAGCTGGTCAACAAAGAAGAAACTGTTAGTATCTACAAGAAACTTGACTTTCCAATTAAGTATGTATAGAGATTACCAGGTGCAACTTCTGGTGGATCAAACAAGTGGACAAATCAATAGAACCGTCAATTGGCATTTTTGGCAGCGGCTGTGACTCTTCCCAACACCAACGAACTTCACGGACAAACTCTACCCAGAGAAAGGCAATGGCTAGAGATGCGATGGAGAAAACAAAAGAAAAATACAATACGTCTATTAGTCAGTAAATTCGTTTCCTTTTGTCACTGGCAATTTAATCCATTTTGACTATAATTATGCATGGCTGACCAAATGTGGCATGGTCTACCGCCACATACCACGGATATTGCAGTTGCCGAACCACAGTGAGTGCAAACAGAACTGTGTAAACAGGGATTCGAGTGGTGCAGCCTTAAGAGCTCGAGAAAGCCTGTGTTCGCCTTTAGTAAAATCTGGGAGTTTAAATCCTGCGAAATTAGATTGGAAAAAGGTGAAACAATATCACATAGCTAGATTCTAACCAATGTTTGGGACCTAAGGCGTAAATTTTCAAATGCTCCCAGTTGCAAATTTTAAAGCTGAAGAAACAGAATTTTGAACATTTCAAACTGAATAATAATATACGGTAGGAAGAACCCTTAACTCAGCCATGATAATTAATATTTGTAACACAAAAGCAGGCTTGTATCCATTTTACCATAAACATGGGTCGTATTATGTCCACAACAGAATATAGTGGAAGAATACCCTGATGAAAGAGATCTTTGATCACCCGATCAAGAGCTGTTGGAGGAGGTATGACCACTGAGGTCTTCAAACTTTCAGAGCTTTGATTTTCCACTGCGAGAGATGAAGAAAATTATACGCAGTGGAAATGTCAGGAAAAGCTAATGCTGTAAAAGAATATAGGGTAAATTAATTATATTCTATAACTCAATCCCTTCCTAAATGAAATTTCTACAGGTGTTTGAAAAATGAGGTAAAACACACAAAATTGCACAGACCTGAGACGAAATCCTCCATAAACTGAGCTATGAAGGACGCATCTAATGCTTCAACCAAGCCAAGTAGTTGGGAAGCAAAATCAATTCGTTTCCCATGAGAAGGCTCACCCCTGGTAAAAATATGTGATATAAGACTGTAAGAGAAAATAATACACCACAACACATACAAACTACTATTCTGTCCTAGACGGGAGAACTATGAGAAGCATTTCTTGCAGACTTACAGATATGGTGAGAGGATTGGGCGTAAAATCCACTTCTCAGCTTCATGGGGTGAATCATTTTCAAGTTCAGCCATCCCAAGTGTGTTTTCTACAGTCCTGTCAGCCCATGTGGCCACCAATTCGAACCCTGTCCATATCAACCACAAAGTTAGATAATGAATTCCTGGAATACCAACAGCAAAGACCAGAATATGCTTGAAGAAAGATACAGGGCTGTCAGCACACATCAGTTATCATAATGTTTGAATACAGAGGTGTGTGATGACCAGCTAATAAATAACTGTGATAAATAATCACGTAACTAATCTTTAGACCGAGAGGTAAAATACAAATTCTAAAGGCAATTATTGTGAAGACTTTAGTGTAAGTTAACAGACAAAACATATTTCATACGGATGTACCTTTAAGTGGATCTTCAGCAGAGTACCACTCATTCCAAGGACAATCATCGTCCCAGTTAACCTTGTTGCGAGACTCAGAGCCATTGTGTTCTTCAGTGTCAGCTTTGTCACCCATATATTCATCCATATCACTTTCCTCATCCTCCTCGTCAGATGTGAAGGTCTGGTATTTTAGCCTCATCATAAAATGAACTTTGAAATTATGCATCGAGAAGTCCACTCCAGAATAAACCTTCAAAAATAAACCGCTGTTGATTAATAAATACATAGCAAAACAGTTTAATCACATGATAGAATAAGCCACGTTGGACCGGATCTCAAGTCAAGATTAAGAATGTATCTCCTTAGAGTATCAAGCTTAGAGCAGTGTGTATAAAGTACATACTTATAGTATGTGAAGAAAGAAGAACTCTAAGAGCAACTAAGTTGGAAACCAGCGTTTCATCAGTCATGGCTAATGCTTGGTACGTTTCAAGTCCGTCTGTTAGCAAATAACCGTACTAATGAACATCACAAAGTAGGAGCCACAAAGACTTACAAACTTAGAAACAAACAACTCATATAGTCCTTCTAGGTGCATGAGTTTCATAGGGACTTGACTACCAATAAGATCTGCTTCAAATCTTCTAGTAAAAACAGTGCCCATGTTCTGGATCCCAATATAAGCTTTCCGTGAAGGGTCATGCACAGGAACAAAGACTGGCCACAAGCTGCACACCAAAGTCGTATGAAATTATTAAAAACTCAACCACATATGAACCCTATATCTCGTTAGCAAAGATCCACAGGGATAACACATTTTCTATCAACTTTGATATATTGCAGGGGATGATGCTAAAGCCAAAGTGGTGTTACTGGCGAAGAAATCGAACCTGGCACAGTTAGACAAAGCAATAGCAACGGCACTCAGAAGCTTGCTAGACTCTGGTGCATCAAGAAGCACCCCACTGGCACTTTGTGGAGCAATCAACTAGAAGATGCAATAATAATCAATCAAACATTGAATATGTGGAAGGGCACAAACTATTTCAAGTAAAAACTGTACCAGAAAATCCTTCACTCCAAAGCAAAGCTGGAGATCATGTAAACCACTGTTCGAATCACCAAATCCCGCTGCATCAGTCAAATACCGAATCATGAAACAGAAAAATGCACTTTCTCCAAAAACAAAGCGTATTACCCTGAAATCATATACCTTGTTGGCTACCATTATCGTCAACTTGGAAGTAGAACTCCATGCAGTAGCTCTGTGTCACACTTCTCAAGTCGTTTTTAACCTTAAACAGATTCTTGGAATCTTCCATTGCAACAGCACCCTTTTCCTGCACTCAAACGAATACAAGTCTAGTTCCATCACTGTTGACCAAATAGTAAAACTAGCTATAAAGGTCTCGTACCACGAGGTTTTTGGGACCATCGGCTAACCATTGACGACAATTTGCTTCAATATCTGAAATGAACCTAAAGTTTAACTGAATCAATGGTGAGTGGTGACATAATCCAAACTCCAGAGAACAAACGCAGCCTATTGAATCCAATCACTCAAATCGTGAAGGTGAAATACCTTTCCCAGGAAGAAGCAAGAGTAAAGTCAGCGAAATGTTGCACCTGAAAAGATAAAATCCTGATCCATGAATACAAAAACGAACAGTAGAAGAGCACATTGAAGAGGAAAAGTATACGAGGTAGTAGTAACTGGCCTGGCCATACCTCTTCTTCTGCATCATCATCTTCTTCGAGATGATTAGATCTGCTCGTCGAAGCCATATCAATTTGGTAGCTTGTTTTTCTCTCTCTCCCTTTTTCTGGGTAAGGATCCTCCGATCACACAGACGAAGAGATCCGCTCCGGGAAAGCTACGGAAGACGTACAATGTGGAAAAACGACATCGTCTACGGCTGGCTTTTGGGACTGACCAACGGTCAGAACAACGCGTGCCGTTCGTTTGATTAAAAAACGGTTTGCATTCTACTTATCAAGTTCTTCTTCCTGATCCGACGGTCAAAAAAGGCCAGATCCAATGGGCCTAACATTAACCCATGGCCTATCACAATACGTTTTGTTTATGCCCATTAATAATTTTAATCCTCACGGGCTCTGACTAGTCTGCGTTTTAGACTTACAAAATTATAATTTCATCTAAACTATAATAAATATTAATATCATATATATGGAATATAATTATTATATTAAATTAATAATTTATATTTTACCATAATAATATATTTTTTCAGTTATATAATTTTTTTTAGAATTTATTTTTATTCCACAAAAATAAATTTTCTATATTTTTAAAGTAGTTTTGTATATTTTTGAAAAACAATGTGAATATTTGAATTGATTAAACTTTATTAGTGGATAGTAATGTATTGAAAAATAAATTGTAAATATTTTTAATATTTTTAATAAACTTGAAAAATGAGAAAATCTTCCGAAAGGAAGGGAGTATATTCATATTGTTTATATCATTATTGGATTTGCTAATCAATCACTTATAAGTATCTGCATCAATTACATAAGTCATAGATCGGATTAAAAGGTTTAATTCCACAGTCGTCTACTTCTATTAACTTTTGCATCCGCATGCATTTAAATGAGTCAGTCAAGCCTTGAATAAAATGAATATTCCCTCTGTTCCTAAATAAAGGATGTTTAGTTAAAAACATACATATTAAGAAAAATTAATTTTTGTCTAGAAAATAACATTAAAACTATAAATTAAAAGCATTCAACCAATTACAAAATAAAACTATTAAATTTGATTGGTTGCACAGTTTTTGATAAAGTTAAAATTACCTAGAAATATGATAACATCTTACATATTGAAACATGAAAATTCTTCTAAACATCTTATATCTAGGAACAGAGGGAGTATACTGTATCATTCTTGGTTTTCAAAATGTTTTCCAAGTATGAACACTAATCTATCTTTTCGTCCAAACTAAATTCCTAAATATTAATAATTGGAATTCTTTCTGAATAACTTTAATAATTGTACAACATTTGTCTGTCAAAAAAAAAAAAAAAATTGTACAACATTTGTATTTATATGGATTTGATGATCATTTAGATAAACACAATTATGTTTGCAGGGGACCACCCTCCACAACTAAGATCCATTTAATTATCCGAAATAAATTAAACAAAAAACATTTGTTTCGTCCAACATTTTAATTTTAGTATTTTACAAAAATAAAATTAAATAAATATAGAGGAGCGTGAGAGAGAGAAACCAGATCTCAGCTCGGGTCCGGCGTACGGCCGGCGCGTGAGCGTGCGTGCCGTCGCTGGAGTCCTTTTCTTTGTTATAAGTTGTCCCCTCTCGCTCCCTCTTCGCAGTTCCGTCATCGACCGCCTTGTCGGAGCTCTGGTACCGCAACCATCCTCATCGGTGGCTCGGCTTCTGGAGTAACGACGCGAGCGACTGGAGGTTCCCGACGGAGATGGAGTGGCTTGCATGTTTAGGTAGTGTGTTCCGGGAGATGGAGGCTTCCCTAGCTCCATCGATGCCGGCCTTTTGCGGGAGGTGAAAGCTTTCTCAGTTTCACCGTCGCCGCTCTAGCTTCCGGGAAGGAGAGGCTCAGTCAGATCTGTCTTCGCCGGCTTTTGGTCACGGAGAGTGGAGGCTTCTAAAGTTCCGCGCTGCCGTCTTGAAACCCGAGGTCCTTTGGGTTGTGGTGTCTAGCTTGAGGTGTGAGAAGTACAGTTTGCTTCTGGTAGCGGTTCTTGGCTCGCCTGTTTAGGGTTTGTGGTGGTTCATAGTCGGAGGAGATCTCGTTAGTTCGATGGATCTCTCCGGCGAGAAGACAGAGCGGAGTAGAGTGGTTATGGTTACGCCGGTGGCTCTTCAGGTTCTGAGCTCCGGTGAAACGAGGTTGTCGGTGGTAAGTTCCGGCGGCTGTGCGAAGGGGGTGAGATCAAGTTGAGGCGGGTGACGCGTGGCATGCTGATGGCCTAGATTCTTACACGTGTGCAATTCCCAGCCTCCTTGTCGCGACCCGAGGGCAAGCTGTTCGGGTTAATTGTTTGGGCTTTTGGGCCGTCTGCTTTTCTTGGGCTTCGGCCGTTATTGCTGTAGCCCATTTCGTTTGTGGGTCGTTTTTTTGTTAGCTCTTTGTGTAATTGGGCTTCGGACGTCTGGGCTTGGCCCGTTGGATTAATTTAAACAACACCTTGGGGAAAAAAAAATATAGAGGAGCGTAGTAGTAGATCGAGAAAGCATACCGTCTTTTTTTTTTTTTTTTTTTTTTTTTTTTTTTTTTTTTTTTTGAACACCAAGAAAGCATACCGTCTAAAAAATCGTACTGTCTCACATAAATGCAGTCGTACTCTGCTCTTCACTAACGCTCAAACGAAGATGAAATCTGAAAAAAAAAAATCTGAAATCTGAAGAGCACACTCGCATCTCTCATAGCTTCTACAGTCATTGCCTAAGAACGAACACCTACACAATGGCTGCAGCTCTGGAGTGCTGGTCGAGCCGCGCCGGAGCCGGAGACGCTCTCGACGACGATCTAGTGGATCAGGTCCTCATGCGCACTCACGACAGGTCCGAGTCGCTCATCACGTCTCCTCCCGCGACGGCTCTGAACGTCGAAGGATCCGCGCCGGTTCTCGATCAGAGCTCGTCCGCTATGCAGAAGCGGTTTCAGCGTCTCAGCCGCAACGTCTCCGGCGCGATTGCGTCGCTTAAGAACTCGCTCAGTCTCGATTCCGCTCGTGACAACAACCAGAGCGGCGGCGGTGGAGGGGGAGGAGGAGGAGGAGGTCCGTCTCCGAGAGCCGATGTAGGCGGCGGGAGGAAGCTACTGTGGGCTACTGTAGTGAGGAACCTCGCGAAGATGTATCCTGGGAGTCAGTTACCGGAGAAGCTCGTTTCGAATCTGAAGAAGCATTACGATTCCTTGCCGTTTAGGTAGATTCAGATTTAGTAGTTTCTATTTAGGGAAACTCATGGAGTATTGATTATTGTTGCTTGGTTGTTTTCAACAGTTACAGTCAGGCTGGTTTCGATATGAAGGAAGTCTTTCTACACGTGAAGCTGATAGAGCAAGCTTCTGGAGATGATAATCCCGTCTTTATGATTCAAGAAGTGTCTAGTGAAGGAGCTCGAGGCTCAGCTCTCAAGCTCACGTTCGCGTGTAACTCCTTTCTTTCATGGTCAACCATGTCGGGGGCTCTTGATGGTGCTTCGATTAGTTGCAAGAAGATACAGATCTTTGAGAAGAAAGGGTTGACTCTCGGTGTTGTTCTTCTTATGGACCAGTCTGGACAAGAGAGTTTGTTTAAAGCTCGTGTAGAGAACGCTCTCAAGTCTGCAACTAGAAAGCCAAGACCGACTTCGTCTTCCGTTAAGCTCCCTTTTGGGCTTTGTGGCTGTCAAGAACAGAACGGCGGTGTAGGGGAAGTTGGGGGCGTTGAAGAAGAGTCCATTCAACATGGTAATAGACTAGGGGTTGAGAATTTGAACAGTGTGATCCAGCTTCAAGTTCCACTTCCGAGCTCTTCGTTTGCTGTATCAGTCGATGAGTGGCAGACCATACAATCAGGTGGCAGTGAGATTGGAAAATGGCTGTTGAGTTCCGATAGCTTTGAGTTTGGTGATCAGATTGGACCAAGTTCTTTCAAAGGAATCTTCCGAGGAAAAAGGGTGGCAATCGAGAAACTAAAAGGTTGCGATAAGGGTAACTCATACGAGTTTGAGATCCGGAAAGATTTCTTGGAGCTGATGACTTGTGGACACAAGAGCATTCTGCAGTTTTACGGCGTTTGCATCGACGAGAACCATGGATTATGCGTTGTGACGAAACTGATGGAAGGCGGGTCACTCCATGAACTGATGTTGAAGAACAAGAAGCTTCAAAGTAAGCAGATTCTGCGGATCGCTGTTGACATAGCGGAAGGGCTGAAGTTCGTGAATGATCACGGTGTGGCGTATAGGGACCTTAACGCACAAAGAATACTGCTAGATAAACATGGCAACGCATGTTTGGGGGATATTGGGATAGTTACCGCTTGTAAGAGCTTTGGCGAGGCCGTGGAGTACGAAACTGATGGCTATCGATGGCTTGCACCTGAGGTCTGTGCTCTTTAACTCTTTTCTTTGTTCAACAGATTACTTGAGAATTAGATTATGAAGAATCATCATTAATTGCCATTTCCAGATCTGTTTTCTAACCTTTAAGCGAAATGATACAGACTTATCTGCTCCGTTATCATAATTTTCGTATAAACAAGTCGCAGACGATACATGCATCATCTCTGTTGTCCGGATATGACCCACTGCATCTTGTTTTGTTTTTGTTCGTTTTGAACAAAACAAGTTTATTTTGCTTTTGGCCATATCTGCTTTACCTTTTTCTGTTTGTCTAGGCAGTTGTTGGATGTTCACTTTGATTTGATATATCCTAGACAAGTGTAAATCTTATTAGGTTCTTTCTAATCTTCACAAAAGCGCCTTAGACGTTTACACGTCCAATTTCGTCACTTCATTGATTGAGATTCCCAACCTTTTAGAGTTAAATGAATTATTCCACTTGATTTGAACCAAAAGATCATTTTTTTACTAGAGCACACTGGTTCTTGGTTTTACATATCAAATCATTTAGCTTAATTCTGGAATCTGGAGACGAAGTTACTAGATTTCATCTGATGAAATTTGTAAAATATTATAATTCTGTTTGTTTATTGGCATGGTTGAAACCAGATTATAGCTGGTGACCCGGAAAACACAACAGAGACTTGGATGAGCAATGCTTATAGTTTTGGGATGGTGCTGTGGGAGATGGTGACAGGAGAGGCCGCTTACGCGTCTTGCTCGCCTGTGCAGGCGGCTGTTGGGATAGCGGCTTGTGGCCTAAGACCGGAGATCCCAAAGGAGTGCCCTCAAGCTCTCAGAACTCTGATGATCAATTGCTGGAACAACTCTCCCTCCAAACGCCCCAACTTCTCTGATATCCATAGCTCGTTGCTCCGCGCCATGTCACGCTAAGTTTGTTTTTTTGTATTTGGTAAGGTCATATTGTATATCCAGACTGTAACACTAAAAAGTCGTAAGTAACTAGTATTGTATCCATCATAATAGTGATATGATAATGAATGGGTTGAAAGAGACAAGGACATAAAGGGGTTCTGTAAGTTTGGTTTGACACGGCCTCTTTGTTCGGCTTTAGGCCGAAGCTCTTTATATGAAAGGACAATATCATCTCGCTCATCTTTCACTACTTACAATGACATTGTGGAAGATCTGTCAGTAAAACATGACTACTAAATTGCATATGAATCAGTGAAATGTACATTTTAGGTAACAAAAGATAAACATCTCTAACATTCAGATTAGGCTCGTGTCTGATGTTATCAACTTTTAAACGAAATGAAGAGTCTAGTTCCAGGTTCTTGACCACTTGTTTGACATCTTTGAACTAAGTCACCAACAAGTAACAAGATTACAACGTTAAACAAACAGAGGACTGATTCACAACTAAAGGCCAAGCCCAAAAGTTAAAGATAGTGTGGAGAGGGCATAAACAAATTGCAGACCACAATTCCTAGAAGTTTATGCTTAAATAGATTTGGATTGGTTGAGAGGCCCGTCACAAAGCAAATCCATAGGCCTACACACACGTACAATATTTTCCTTTTTTTTGAACGAACGAACACACACACACGTACAAACTAGAAAGAAGATAATTGGGAGGAATATTGGGTTTCGGGGAAGAATAAGACATTTCATCTTTAGCTTTCGTCAAAGTGGTGGTGCCACGTGATACTTTTCAGAATCCACTACTCCACGTGCCCTTTTAGTTGTACCCCCTCCTCAATCCACAATTATTGATTTTTAATCATAGATTAACTTTTTGGTTATGTACTACCTTTTGGCTCTCCCCATGTTGTTTTCCCAAATGAATCCTATTTTAAAATCTTTTTGTTGTGTGTTTGTGTAATCTGATATACAACAAAATTGGCCTGCAAAATAAATACATAAGCTATTAAGGGTACCCAGCTGTTAATTGTGTGGTCATCAAAAGTTGTGAAAGCCCTTTTTCACTGAAAAACAACTCATCTGTGTATTTATAGATAACATCATAAGAGTTAAATGTTTCTCTGTACTTTTGTTACAGTAACTAGAAATTTTTTCCGCGCTTCGCGCGGATTGTATCTTATAAATTTATTTTATTTGTAATATTATTTGTCGGTTTTTTCTTTTACATTAACTTCTTATTTTTTCAATGTTATTTTTTCTTAATTTAAATTTATATGTTTATATTTTTTCATTTTTCTTGTTAAAAATAGAGAACTATATTTTTTATAGATGGTTTTTTGTATGTGACATAAACTTTTTGAAATTTTAAAATAATGTTATATATAGTACGATTAACACATTAAAGAAGAGAAACATATTCAGGCACATTTTACGCATGTTTTATATGCATAATTTTAAACATTATATATGTATATATTATAAGTTTGAAACATGTAAATGCTTTCTAAAGCTAAATACTTGTTCTGAGTTTATATAACTTATCGAAAGTTTTATCTTTTTTTTTAAATTCAAATCACAGAAAAAAATATCGAAAAGTCAGTATAGATGAGTTTTTTGGGCTTTTAAATCAACACTGAAAAATTACATGAATCAGATAACAACAGTTTTATAAAGAACTGGATAAAATTTGACCGAGCCAAAGATTTTCACACAATATGTTCTTTCTTCTTCAAATTGCAAAGAACTATAGGCACAAGAAAAAAAATCATAACTTTTGTTTTCATTTATATAACATTTTTTCTCCTTTACACACGGAGTTTATTACACTGTTATAAGCAATGGAGAACTCTATTCATATAAGATTCACATCTATGCATTTTGACAAAGAAGAATTTTAGCCATCTTTAGTTTCAGAATGGACCAACTTCAGTCATATACACTATATTTTCTTTATGATTCAAATCTTACGATTTTAATATATGTGCAGATTTCCATGTGAAAAAGCACGCACGCCATCTATCATTCAACCTATTACTTTTTCCAAAGTAAACACTATAATCCTTGTTTGGTTAGCTCCAAAAATTAATCTCTTTGGATCAGTTTACTAAAAAATATAGATACTAATGTCAGAAAAGAATATAAACACTATCAACAACAAATATTGGCACAAGACTATTTGGTTCAAGGAACATATTCTACATAATGCGTTTATATCATGGCTGGCTTTGCGGAGAAGACTGCCAACCAAGGATCGCTTGAGGCGTTGGAGGTTAAATGTCTCAGGAACGTGCGTCCTTTGTAATCTGGAAATAGAGACTCACTATCATCTCTTCTTTGAGTGATCTTTCTCTCGCTTGATATGGGAGCCTTTTGCTGCTGAAGTTTGGATTTCTCCTCCGGCTGATCTACACTCTATTGCAGCCTGGATCAATCAACCTCGCGTCAACGCAGATACGCATGCTACTCCAGTCATCAAGCTCTACTTTCAGTCAGCCATCTACCTGTTGTGGAAAGAGCGTAATGCTCGTGTGTTCACAGCTGTCTCCTCACCTTCATCAGTCATCCTTGTCTCTCTCGACCGTATGATGCGTGACCGTCTCCTCTCTTACCCGGCAAGTTCTTCCTTCTCCTCTTCTTTACTTCTTTTTATCTTTCTTGTATAAGACTTCCTTAAGACTTTTTTTACCATGAGTTGTTGTTGGTTGTTTTTGTTTCCTTGCTGTAATAAGTTGTTTAAAAACAACAGTATAACCTTTCAAAAAATGATAATCTTAACATCTTACCAAAAAAAACAACAAATATTGACTTATTTATGTGAATATGTATTTTATTTTAAATCATTATAGTGGACGAAGAAAGCACCATAATTTGTACAACAAATTTTCTTAGATTCACGTCATCATACTCACCATTTTACCATTTTAATTATATAATTTTACATGAGCTTCTTCACCCTCCCCGGTTATTTTCTCTTAATTTATAACTACAATATAAAGTTATAAACTATATATATTATAAATTAATAATTTATTTACCCTTGAAGTCTAACGATTAAAAATAGAACATAATTCAATAGATATATGATTCTATTAATAAATTAGTAGTTACAAATTTGAAATTTTTAAAAATATCAAAAGTTGTATGTTAGTTAATTATCTTTTAAATGACATTTATTTCTAATTCTTTTTGGATGAGAATATTTTGGCTGAGGTGGATAGTCTCAAAAACCTTGAATTTAGTTCCTTTTATATAGTAGGATCATTTTGCTTAGTGGTCCTGCCTCATGTGATTATTCCTCTTTACTCTTCTTATTTATCTTATATCTATCCATTTTATATAATATCGTATAAGAAAATAGTTACTATTTATAAAAAGAACATAAAACTCTTTTATATAAAAGGTTTAATACAGCTGTATTTTATATAGAGTACTGTATATTCTATGAACACAAAATCTCAGTAACCATCGCCAGCTTCCCCCTTTGACTTCTGGCATCTGCATTGTATTTACAAAACTAAAAATGGTTTTAGCACAGAAAAACAAAACAGTTTCTATAATTGATTTCACATGTTGTGTTTTTGCTCTCGGGAAGGAACTAAGAGGAAGATTGAACGACACCCTTTCAATACCTGTTGTCACCAATAGCCTTTATTATTTGGTACTAGTATTACTCCCTCTGTTTCTAAAAGTAGAATTTTCTAGATTTATTTTTTGTTCCAAAATGATAGATTTTCTAAAATTTTAAGATACTTTTAGTAGTTAATGTTGAAAAGTTTGTATAGTTTTAAGAAACATTAATTAAAAATATTTGAATTGGTTAAATACTATTGGTTGATGTTTATTGGAAAATGTATAGTAAAATAAATAATAAATTCAATTATAAAAAATTAATTGTTTTCTTAATATGCGTGAATACTCTAGAAAATTCTTCTTTTAGGAACAGATGGAATATTAAAGTTCATAGTGTTTATCCAATTTCTATAGTACAAAAAAGATTGTCCAAAGTGCGTTGAGACAAAAAAAATTGCATAAACATACAAATTTACAATTTAGAAAATTTAAAAATATCAATGTAGCTTCACATATAGTCAAGAAAATGAGATGTTATATAATTTTGTAGCTAAGTTTAATTGTAATTTCCTTATAACAAAAAGCTTCAATTAAATCTCATAGTAAATAACAATTTATGCTTGCACCTGCAATTTATTTCATAAGATTTATCTAAGTTCCATCTCTATTACTATTAAATTGCAGAAACACCATCAGGCCATGTGCTATTAATTCCTGATTTTTTTCTTTTAATATGTGTGATCAAACTACATATTTTTGTAAATGAAAGAGGCATTAAAACAGAATAACAACTATAATTAGCCACCTAATTATAATTAGTAACGTTAAATCACCTGTTTTTACACAACCAATGTTTAACAATAATAATAAAATCAAAGAGAAGGAGAGAGAGAGGGTTTAACAATACCAACCACTTTTGTTTTAACCACCACCCGTCCCTTCTCTCTCTCTCTCTTCCCAAACTCCATTTTTCTCTGCAAATCTCAATACACACAAACCCTAATTTACTCCGCCGTTCTACACCGTCAATGTGGCGGCCGTGGCGTAAATCGTCGGTTAAGATTCACAACACCTTCTCTCCCACCGCCTCCTTCAAAGACATCCACCACCTCTGCACCACCGACGATTCATCTTCCTTCCCTTCTTCTCCTTGCGCTTCTCCCTCTCCCTCTCCTAACAACGTCTCAAGAGTCTTCCACCGAGTCTGCGCCGCGAATTTGATCCTCCGATCTTGGCCGACTCGTCCCTCTAACAACCTCCTCCGCGCAGATTCCGAGCCTATACGTCGCAATCCCGAACCGGATCCGAAGCAATCGAAACCCGAACCGGATGCTATACGCATTTCAATCCCCGGCGCGGAGAGCAGCATCGTCGTCTACTTCACCAGCCTCCGCGTCGTTCGTCCCACGTTCGAAGCCTGCCGAGCCGTCACCGCGATCCTCCGCAGCTTCCCGGTGCGAATCGACGAGCGAGATCTCTCCATGGACGCGTCGTTCGCAACCGAGCTGGATCGGATCTTCGGCGGCGGCGAGAAGGATCTTCCGAAGACGCCGAAGCTGCCGCGAGTCTTCATCGGCGGCCGTTACGTCGGGGGAGCTGAAGAGGTGAAACAGCTTCACGAGATCGGAGAGCTGAAGAAGCTCGTGCAAGAGCTGCCGAGAGTTGAGCCAAGCGTGTGCGACACGTGCGGCGGTCACAGATTCGCACCGTGCAACGCCTGTCACGGTAGCCATAAGGTGCACACGGAGAAGCTAGGGTTTAGAACGTGCTCGGCCTGTAACGAGAACGGTCTCGTTAGGTGTTCGTCTTGTTCGTTTCCGCATCTCACTCCCTAACTTCTAGATTTTATTTTATTTTATTTTGCTTCTTTTTTTTGGGTTTAATATTCTACATGAAGATTGGAATAATTAAGAATAATTGTTTTGTGTAATTCAGAAAATTCCAATTTGTAAAATTCGAAATGGAAAGTGGTAGCTTCAGCTTGTTTTTAGATAATTAGATTCGTTAGAAGAAGAAAAATGAAATCATTAGATCAGTGTGATGTGAACGTGATGAGCAGCTCAGTAGCTAGCATTATTTTCTTCTTAAAATAATGATCAGTGTGATGTGGAACGTGATTAGCAGCTCAGTAACTGTTGTTATGTTCGCAATTAAAAACGATTTAATACTGTATAATATAAAGGGCAATTGTCAATAATAGCACTTTTTGAAGTTTATGTTTCAAAAATAGCATTAAAAGGAGAAAATAACAAAAATGACTTTCATTAAAGGGTAAAATATCTCTAATACCCTTGGTTTAAAATTAAATAAACAAACAAAAATAAATAAAATAAAATAAAATAAAATAAAATAAAAAAAAAAAAATTTATAGTTTCAGATTATATGTTTTCAGATTCGAAATTTTTATAATTTTTTTTGAAATTTTTTTTTTCCAAATTTTCTTTTTATAATTTAAAAATACTTTTTGAAACTGTTTTTAAAATTTTAATTTTTTATTTTAATATTTATTTTTACAAAATTTTAAATCCTAATTCCAAAAGCCCACCCCTTAACTCTAAACCCTAAGGTTTGAATTAATTAACCCAAGGGGTATAAGTGTATATTTACCTCTTTAATGAAACCTATTTTTGTGACTTTGAGCCTTGAGTGTTACTTTGGGAACAAAAACTTGGTTTGGTGCTATTCTAGTCTTTTTCTCTAATATAAAGTAATGAACTATTTTTCGACCATATATAAACATAAGGTTACATGAGATAGTATTTGGAGTGTTAATCTTTTTCCTAAATAAATATTTTCAGTGATATGTTTGAAACTTAAAGAACACGTTATGAGAAATGAATTCATTTGTATGGTGGATGAACTAATAAATGGAAATCTAATGTTAATGAAAGTAACCTTGGACCGGTGACTCGTTGTTATGTGTGGCATTGTGGTATGGGCTAAACGCTCCTTGGTCCTTTTGCAACTCACTTGTAGACAGACATGTACGATGTCTTTCATAAAGAATGGAAAAGGTTTAATAGAAATATTAATAACATATGTTCATTTTTATTTTCCATATCTTTTAGCACATTTTTGATTAATTGTATGTAATTGATTAAGTTTTCACTACAAATATTGGTTATGTATATTGTTAAATCCTATGGTTTCTAACATAAGTACCTAAAACTAGAAAGTGTAACTAATTATATATACAAAACCTAAAAGTGTAAGGTATTTTAAAATACCTCTTTTACGCTAATGAATTAATTTATAGAGTTTTGGAACTGTATAGCTACTCGAAGACAGGTGGGTGGGCATAAAACAACCACTGACCCATAGATGCTTTGACCACCCAGCCAATCGTGTAGCCGTGTAAACCCCATGTACACATACTATATATCAATATTGACCCATGTATTGACAATTTGTAGAACATGTCCGTTTCCATTTCAAAAATCCAAAAGAAGAGATTTATGAAGTCTCTAATAACTTGATCAATTTTTGTTATAATGATGTGTTTTCTTTTTATCGCCATGACATATCTCTTGGAGCTGAATTTCAAACTGTTGAAAACAAAGAGGAACAATCATGCAAGGAGGATGTGATTACCCTATTCCCCTGAACTTGTTTATAACTAATACTAGATTTTGACCCGCGCAGGCGCGCGGGTGTATATTTTGAAAAATATGTTGATATTTGTTTTTCATGTAATTATTAGGATTTGGAAAAATGAATCCGAGGAACATAACTGATACCGATCCAAAGATATAGTACCAAACCCAAACATAAATTGATTAAATATTCTAATTATTCAAAATTTTGTTATTTAGAGAACCGAATCTGATCCGAACCGAAGTATTTGGGTATCCGAATTTATCTAAAAATAGATTTATATACTTATATATATTAATTATTTTTAAATTTAACGTATATAAAACATCAAAAATGATACTTTTAAATTGGTTTAAATACTTGAAAATATATATAGATAGTCAAAAGTAAATATCTGAAATAGTTAAAGTATACTCAAATCACCAAAAATACTTAAAATAATTATTGATTTCGTATCCAAAATTTTAAATCAAGCCAATTGATATGTTAAGCTTAAGTATTATGACATATGTTATTCAAATTTATACGTAATATATTATTTTATTTATACATTTTGAGAAATTTAAAATATATAATGATTTAAGACTTTAAAAATAATTTAAATTAGTTATCCAAACCCAAACCAAACCCGCAAAGATCCAAATCGAACTCAAACCAAAATTTAGAAACATTCTAATAAGGCTGAAATCTTTGACCCCGAAAACCCAAAATACAAACCGATCAGAACTAAACCCGTATGGGTATCCAAAAGCCCATCCCTAGTCATTATTATATATCGTATTTTATCATCATATAATTAATCGTATTTTATATGTACCATCATATAAGTAATCATATAATTAATAGTATTTTATACATACCATCATATAAATAATTACATATATTATATTTTTAAAACTTAATATGAAATATGAAAACCATAATTTGAGTTGGTATTTCAAATTGGGCTTTGTATTATATTTTTCTTATATATATTGACAATATTTTTTTATAATGGTTATTGAAAAATAGTTTAGTAAAAATCCATTTTTGAATATATGTATATTTTTGAATCAATTTTTGATATAAATCAAATTTGAATTATTATTTTGATTTGAAATATGTATATAAAGTTTAAATTTTGTTTTATGGTTAGTTTAGAAAATTTTTTTTTAGGGAATTAGATTGACCCATTTTGGTATATTTTAAAAGTGGTCTAGATAACTTTCAATTTTAAAAAAAAACATAAGCCCATTATTTTTTTTCTTAATACTACTATCCTTGTTTTCAAACAAAAATATTTTTTTTTAAAAGACTGCAATCCATGTTTCCAAACACTCCAAATTTTTAAAAGTCATATTCAAGTCTCCAAACACTCCAATTTTGTACTTGAGTTTTAATAAGATAGATATCCTTGTTTTCAAACAAAAATATTTTTTTTTAAAAGACTGCAATCCATGTTTCCAAACACTCCAAATTTTTAAAAGTCATATTCAAGTCTCCAAACACTCCAATTTTGTAGTTGAGTTTTAATAAGATAGATACCCGTTGACCAAGCAGTAATAGATTTCCTGTTCCCTACAGTCCATCCGAAATTGGGTTTCACAACAGATCTTTTCCAATAAGAATTATTCTCCATCCATATCCCGACAGTCAAGGAAGTTTACAATACACCATTACAATATTTTCTGAGCAGTGTTCGACCAAGGAGACGGTCAGTGCCGTGCGAGGAATTTTGGGGGCTCAAGGCAAATTTTAAAATATTTTTTTTACAATATGTATTAGAAAATATAAATTTTAATTGTGATAGAAACAATTTTAAATTTTAATTTAAAAGTATAGGTTAAAATTATAAGTAGAAACTGCTATTTTTAGAGAAAGTTAAAATAATAATTTGGTATTTTAGAAAGAGAAAAACTAATCATTTAAATACAAATGATAAAATAATAAAAATAAAAGTGACACTAACAAAATATTGAATAAAATAATGGTAGATAAAGTATACAATATTTTATCGTTTAAAAAATGATGATAGATAAAAATATATATGTTAAAACGTATCATTTATTTTTTCTATGAACTCTTTCATCAAACTATCATACTGTATAAATAAAAATACAAACAACTAATTTTTGATAAGAAAAAAATTGGATTATAGTAAATAACAAAAAAAATGAAAATGAAAACTGTGAGTTAGATCCTGTCAGTTCTTCAATTATTTTTTTTTTTGCATTTTTAACACATATTGAAATTGATTAGAATAAAAGAATTCATCAAAAACAAAAGTCAAGTTCATAATCAGGTGAAAATCTATCTTCTTTTTTTTTGGTCAAATGGTGAAAATCTACCTAAATCTATATATTTAGCTCTACAAAATAATTTTATGAAATTAGGGGCCCTAAAAATTATACATTTTTTGGGGGTCTAAGGCAGAAGCCTTTTTCAAACAATGGTAAGCACGCCTCTGGAGACGGTTGTTCAGAACTCTCCACTCTCCAGCTGAGCTTAGCTAGATAGGCATATCTTTTTATTGTTAAACATAATTTCTTATGTCCAGCCGATTTTTTAAAAAAAATTCTGGTAGGTT
Source organism: Brassica napus (assembly GCF_020379485.1). Taxonomy (NCBI): domain Eukaryota; kingdom Viridiplantae; phylum Streptophyta; class Magnoliopsida; order Brassicales; family Brassicaceae; genus Brassica; species Brassica napus. The sequence continues at coordinate 4,924,066 of NC_063436.1, read as the reverse complement.
ATTGTGTTACCCTTAAACATATAATTTTCATGTTTTAATTCATGAGTACTCTTAATTCATTCACAACATATCATTTCATAACTTGTTTTTAAGAAAATCTTAGAATTTTTTTCATGTTTACAAATTTCATGGTATCATTATTTATTTTTACCATCATTAAATAGACATTTGCAAGAATACATTCTTCATTAAATAACAAAAAAACTCTTATACACTTGTTCTCTATATATATAATAAATAATTATTTAAATACACAAAAAAATAAATAAAATAAGAAAAATACTTTTTTATGTTTTCGAATTATACCTTCTCAAATTCAAACTTTTTAATATATTTTTTTTTATTTTTTTCATAATTTCTTTGTGAAAATCAAAAATTATGTTTGAAACTACTTTTTAATTTTTTTTAAGTATTTATTTATATATTTATTAGAATCCTAAATTTCACATTCCAAAAATCATATTTCATCCTTCAACTCTAAACCCTAAGTGTAGATTAGTTAATCCTAAAGTATTTTACCTTTAATTAAAAGTGAAGATAAAAGTGGTTAGTGTAAACATGAAAAGTGGTACTATGAATATGATATTTTTGATAATTTCCCAAAATCTTATTTTATCATATAAGATTAAAAATATGAAAACACATACCTTAACAAGCATGATTTTTATAAAATCTGATTCATGTTCTCAATTATAGTTTTTTACATTTCTATATCGTATAGATCTTTATTTTTTTCATGTCTAGTTTAGTTTAGTTGCAAATAGCTTTCTTCTTCAAAATTTAAATTGAAGTAAAGGGAAAATAAGAATTAGTGATATTACTATTACTATTTCTGTTTTAACTGTTATTTCGATTTCCATTTATATTATATGGTTATTGTATAAAAGCGAACATATCTTATATGGGTACCCTGTTATCAGTTTAAAAGAAATCATATAAAATTCATTAATATTTATTTGTTTTCTCTCTTTGTCAGTTTAAAATAACTCTGCATATATTTAAAAATAATAATAATTATACAACTAGCAAATTATCACATATAAAACAGGAAATATATCTAATATCTCTTTTTATTTGCTTCACGATATATATATATATATATAGTTAGCGACTCTCTAGGGTTTTGCTGTCACGTGGGAACTCGGGAGATTTGAGAACCAGAGTTTCCATCTTTAGGCTTCATTATGGTTCAAAGCAAGAAGAATGTTAACTGGTCAGAGCTTTGCCCTGAGTTGGTTCAATGTGTTTTCGAGCGATTAAGTTTCACATATCTGAAACGAGGAAGATCTGTCTGTTCTTCGTGGCGCACTGCTTTGAGAGGTTGCGTCCCATGGCTGCATGGTTAAATATGATATTTGAATCGATGAAAGATACTTGCGAACGGGTTATACCATTCAGTTGAAACTTTGCCTCAATGTGTTTTCTCCTCTGTTCGTTTCTCTGATGCTCGATGGTTCTTCCCGGGTCTAGACGCTTAGTCTAACTGTACTGTTTGCACCTCATCATGTCTTAGTTTTTGTTTTGTTACTTCTAAATGGTGAAATGATATATAATGTTGATTTACTGTCATACAAGAGTCTTTGTTGTTAGTCTCACAATTCTGTGCAATCATTACTATTAACTAAACCCAATTTGGGGGATGCGTATAGAGATATTATATGATTCTTAGATGAAAATAAGGTTCGCAAGTCATTTCTTTCCCAAAACAGAGGAACAAAGAATCATTACCACATCAATTGTTCACTTTCTTACATGTTTGCAAAAAAGCTGGACCATATAAATGCAACATTACCATTACATTACTAAAGAGGAAGAAGAGAAGTTGCTTTGCAATTGCGCGATGCCTTGAGAACCAAGAAAGGTGGTGTCCCCCTTGAGAAAAGAAGAGTACCAATGAGCAGAGAGTTTTGGCAATCTCGTGAGATGAGTATCGCTGAAATTCACATAGTACAATCCATATTTAGGACCGTATCCGCCAAGTAACTCGTAAACATCCATGAATGACCATATGAAGTATCCCCTTGTGTCAGACCCATTCCTACACGTTACAATAGTAATGTATTTTTTTTTTTTTGTCCAAACAGAAAGAGAAGAGAAGATGCAGTAAAAAACAATTTACTTACCTAACGGCATTGAGCACAGCACCAATGTAAACATGTAAGTACTCAATCCTTGGTGTATCCTTCTGTTGCATCTGAAAATCCCCCTTCATCGATTTACCTATTTGTTTGCATTGGGAAGAGTATTAAGCAGACTAAGACCAAAAAAACAGAACGAGAGAGAGAGAGAGACCCATAAGAGAAGAGAGTGAGACCATTCTCAAGAATGTAGACAGGAGGATTGCCATAGCTCTGCTTTATATACTCCAGAACACCTTCTAAAGCCCATGGAGTTACAGCACACTTGTCAAAACAAAAATAAAACAACTAAGAAAGACTTTACTAGTATAAAAAAAGTTTTGCAACTAAATTTGGTAGCCTCAACCCAAACTCTTACTTGAGAAGTTGTAATATTACAAGTGTCTGTCCTCCCATGCAGTAGAATGAAGAAGAGATAATCAGCAAAATAATAATACTATAAAATCAGGATAGAAAATCAAAGGATGAAAAAAGATTTAAGAGTTTGATTCAGACATGACAAAGTTATGCCAGTGTCTGAGTAGAAATCTGAGTATCCTGTAGGATTAGGTTTGGTGTTTGTGACACTGGCTGCAAGGTAGTGGATGATTCCTATAAAGTCAGAGGAGCCTTTAACTAACTCTGATTCTTCCTCTGAGAAATTTGGCAGTCTTGATCCGACGGTTTTTCTCATTACATATGGATAGTCTCCGTATACAAGAGGCTCAAGCATCCTGAATTTAAAAGTGCAGATTGTTTTCTTTTCAGCATAAGAAAAATGTTGAAAGATATTTTGGAACCGTTTGTAGTGTGACTCACCAGCCCAAGTAGAAATCTCTGGCTCTTTGAGCTGCCATTTCATCATCTTTGGAGCTTGTAGCAGGAGAAAACCCTATTGCATACAAGCTTAAGGCAACGGAACCTCCTTGCATATCCTGTACATTACATGTAACATGTTTCTCCTTCATCTTAAAACTCTATATAGACATGTATAAGCAGGTTTACCTTGTACTTTTGTCGATACAATCTTGAAGCAGAGGCGTGTGCAAGAAGCAAGTTATGACCTACTATATATGGTTCAGTGGAAGAGTTCCCTGACATGCAGTTCCCGGAACAACGACCAGGCCCAGTTATCCCATCGTTGTAACTTCCGATAGTGAATATATTAGCCTCGTTGATTGTCGTCCAGAATTTGACGTGACTCCCAAACTCTCTGAAGCAAACGTCTGCGTAAGCAGTAAAATCTTCACTGCAAAGACAGATAATTAACAACCAGTTTTATTCTTTAGGATTGCCTCCAATTTTTTTATATATCAAAAATCGGTTTAAGAAGGTATGTGAATGTTGCTTGGTTTACATGATAGTGCGGTTGAGCCAGCCTCCATAGTCATCCTGGAGAGCTTGAGGTAGATCGTAGTGGTGCAGTGTAACATGTGGTTCAATTCCTGTGATAAGTTTACTTAAGTCCAAATCATAGGAACTATAACCAGAAGAGTTGCCTATTAGTAGATATTAAGAAAGTAAGGTCTTACCGTGGGTTACAAGTTCTTGGATGAAGCTCTTGTAGAACTGGAGCCCCTTTGGATTAACAGGACCTCTTCCATCTAATTAATGAGATAGTATTAGCCTCAACCAAGTAAAAAATAATAATAATAGGAACAAGAAGACATACTTGGTATAAGCCTGGACCAAGAGATGGATAATTTGAAAGCATCCAAGCCAGTTTCCACCATGAGCTGCACATCTTCCTACATATTCAGACAAGAAAAAATCTTTCATGTGATGACAATAAAAGTAGAAACTAGTTTACTTTAGGAAAGGGAGGCTTTTAGTAGAAAGAAAAAGACAGAACCTTGTACTTGTGATACCCATCACATGCTATGTCTCCATTCTCTAAGTTACCTGCCAAGTTCAGGGAAAAAAAATCAATCTTTTTTTGTTGAGCTGCCACAATCACAATTGCTAATTGGATTTTAAAACTTAAAAAGAAAAAGCCATACGAGAGTTGACGAAAGTATCCCAGATGCTAGGCTTTCTCCCGTCCTCTGTAGCAGCACCTTCCCACTTTCAAAGACCACCACCAAGGCAAGCATTTCAATTGCCTCTTCAAACAATATCAGAATCCGAGTGTAAAGAAAGCTAGCGAAAGGTCGAACCTGATAAGCAGAAGTACCGGAGCCGAAAGCGAAGTCCTCAGGGAAATCACTCCTGGTGTAAACATGGCTGCATCTCCCAGTAAAAGGAAGAGCCAATGAAATGGTAATGATGAGAGACAAAACCCAATCCATCATGTCGTTCTTTCTCGCACTTTCTCTCCATGTTCGTGGATATATTATATAAACAATAAGTAGACCCTCACCCTCCTATCCTATCTCACTAGCTCTACCCCACACCAGAGAAGTTTGTGTGACGAAGAAATAAACAACTGTTTCTAACATTATTTAATAACTCGACAAATAAAAAAGGTTCACTTCATTCACAACTTTTTTTCTTTTTTAAAACTAGAAAACAAAATTAAAAAATCAACTAAAGTTTTTCTTAATTCGATTCATTTATAGAAAACATAATAATAAAGCGGTTAAGCTGCTTTTTGAGGTGTTATGTGAGTGAGATCTCTTTTGTCTTTATTTGATTTGTTTGGTTCTGTATTAAGCTAAACATGGTTTATTGCCCTTATTCCATAAATAACAAATTCTAGGAACGGTGAAATGTTGGAAATGTAAACTGTAAGAAAGCCATTAGAGAACAAAGTACGAACTGAAGTAGCTCAATCTACCAAGATTTAGTCGTATGGCTTGGTCAAAACGCTACAGAGTACCAAATTATTAAACCGGGCCAGATTCACCATAATATATAAATGTAACATTCCAAAAATACGACAAGGTGGTATAGTGGTAGCCGGTAGGTGAACTTTGAGGAGATTGGGATTCAAAATAATTTACGACACTAAATCCGGTCCGTGTTGCCACACAATATGGGGTTATATTTTGGTTTTCGTTTAAATATTTGAAAAAGGTAAATCTATGAGCTACACTCTTTTAAAAGGACTAGTCCAGGGTCTTTTTATAGGTTTGAATACATCCAGATTAATTAAAATAAACATTACAAAGATATGCGGAGTGATGCTTGGGATGCAATTGCTACATGGGGAAATTACGTGTTTTTTTTTTATTTTTACCACCATTAAAGAGACATTTTAAAAAATACGTTCTTCGTTAAGTTACAAAAGATTCTTATGCATTTGTTATTTATATATATAATAAATCATTATTTAAATTAAAAAAAATTAAAAAAAATTAAAAAAATAAAAATAAAATATATGTTTTCGAATTATACTTTTTCAAATTCAAACTTTTTTACAATTTCTTTTTGAAATTTTTTTTTTTAAATTTTTTTTTTTTTTTTTTTCAAATTTCTTTTTGAAAAACGAAAATTATGTTTGAAACTATTTTTTAAAAAAATTTATATATTTTTTAAGTATTTATTTATATATATTTATTAGAATCATAAATTTCATATTTTAAAAACCCTACTCCAACCCTCATCTCTAAATCTTAAGTTTAAATTAGTTAAACCTAAGAGTATAATTGTATTTTACCCTTCATTAAAAGTGAGAATAAAAGTGATTAGTGTAAACATAAAAAATAGTACTATAAATGTGCTATTTGTGGCAATTTCCCTTGCTACATTGTGTGGTTTCGAGCAGGATTACGGACATCGGCATATAACTTCCTTGTGTTTAAAAAAAACATTAAAAAGAGGAAGAGGAGAAGTTGCTTTGCAATTGCGCAATGCCTTGAGAACCACGAAATGTAGTGTCTCCCTTGATAAAAGCAGAATACCAATGAGCAGAGTGTTTCGGAGATCTTGTGAGATGAGGATCACTGAAATTCACATAGTACAACCCAAAGCTAGAACCGTATCCGTCAAGCAACTCGTACAAATCCATTAATGACCATACAAAGTAGCCTCTCGTGTCCGATCCATTCCTACATGTTACATTAATAGTAAATGTATTTCTTCTTTTTATCATATAGGACCAGAGAAAAAGAGAAGATGCAGTAAGGAAACACTTTACTTACCTAACGGCTTTGAGCACAGCACCAATGTAAACCTGTAAGTACTCAATCCTTGGTGTATCCTTCTGTTGCTGCTGAAAATCCCCCTTAATCGGTTTACCATTCTCAAGAATGTACACAGGAGGGTTGCCATAGCTTTGCTTTATATACTCCAAGACACCTTCCATAGCCCATGGAGTATCATCACATGTCTCCAAAAGCAACTAATTGAGAAAAGACTTGACAGTATAAATAACTTTAGGAGTTTTTCATTTGAATTTGGTAGCCATTAATCGAAATCTTACCCCAGTAGATGAATCATTACAAAGGTCTGTAATCCCAAGCAGTTAAAACCAAAAGAGATCAGCAAAAAAGGGATATAAAGCAAAAGGATTTTGCTTAAGATTAAGGCTTTGGTTCCTACATGTCAAAGTTATGCCAGTGTCTGAGTAGAAATCTGAGTATCCTGAAAAATAAGGTTTGATGTTTGTGACAATAGCTGCAGTGTAGTGAGTTATTCCTACAAAGTCAGAGGAGCCTTTTACTAATTCTGATTCTTCCTCTGAGAAATCTGGCAGTCTTGATCCAACGGTTCTTCTCATTACATATGGATAGTCTCCGAATACAAGAGGCCCTAGCATCCTGGATTAGAAAGTGCATACAGCCTTAATTATTTCTCTCAGCATAAGACATTACATATCTTGCCCAATTTGAAAGAGTTTTTTTTTACACCGTTTGTGCCTGACAGACACTGACTCACCAGCCTAAGTAGAAATCTCTGGCTCTTTGAGTTGCAATTTCATCATCCTTGGAGGTTGTAGAAGGAGAAAACCCTATTGCAAACAAGCCAAAGCCGACGGAACCTTCCTGCATATCCTGCACATTATATGTAATATGTTTTTTTCTTCCTCATAAACTCACTTACTTTCAAGAGAGGGTTATGTAAATTACATATATACATGTACAAGAAAGTCTACCTTGTACTTTTGACGATACAACCTTGAAGCCGAGGCGTGTGCAAGAAGCAAGTTATGCCCTACAATATATGGTTCAGTGGAAGAGTTCCCTGACATGCAGTTTCCGGAACAACGACCAGGCGGTGTTATCCCATCGTTGTAACCTCCAATAGTGAATATATTAGCTTCGTTGATCGTGGTCCAGAATTTGACGTGACTCCCAAACTCTCTGAAGCAAACGTCTACATAAGCAGTGAAGTCTTTGCTGCAAAGGCATTTAACATCAAGAGCCTGAGGATCAGTATAATAATCTAAGTAAATGCCGGTTTTTTTTCTTTTGTAAGCTTACATGATAGTGCGGTTGAGCCAGCTTCCATATTCATCCTCAAGAGCCTGAGGATGATCGTAGTGGTAGAGTGTAACATGTGGTTCAATTCCTGTGAGAAGTTTACTTTAAAGTTCAGGTAGTAGGAACTAAAAACCAAACTCAAAAGAGTGCAATGAGTTGCTTAGTGGATATGAAGAAGGGGTGTTACCGTGGGTTACAAGTTCTTGGATGAAGTTCTTGTAGAACTGGAGGCCCTTTGGGTTAACAGGACCTCTTCCATCTAAATAATGTGAATATATAGCTCATAATTATAAACTTTAATCCCTTCAACTAATGAAATTGAAAAAACGGTACAAGAATACATACTTGGTATTAGCCTAGACCAAGAGATGGAGAACTTGAAAGCATTCAAGCCAGTTTCCAACATGAGTTGCACATCTTCCTGCCCATTTAAAAAACAAAAAAGCAAAAATCTTTGATGTGATGACAAAAAGTAGAACTAGTACTTTACCAGAGGGAGGCGTTTGGTAGAAAGAACAAGAAAGAACCTTGTACTTGTGATACCCATCACATGCTATGTCTCCATTATCTAAGTTACCTGCCAAGTTCATTAAAACAAATTTTTTTTTGTTTTATTAAATTTCCAAAACAGACGCAAAAGAGTTTTTTTTTTTAATTACCAGTAAGTTAAAGCCTATAACTTCCTATACTTAAAACCAAAATATGCAGTATTAGTTTTATTTCATGCATCATCCCCATCATGTCACTTCTAGACTTTGGTTTAGTTGATGTAATAACATTCAGTAGTTCTCAAAAAAAAAAAGAACATTTGGTAAAGAGTATGGTTCTCTAACTAAAAATCCAAACACCAAAAGAAAGATTACGAGAGTGAACGTAAGTATCCCAGATGCTCGGCGTTCTCCCGTCTTCATCAGCCGCCCCTTCCCACTGTCAGAACCCATCAAACATTTTTCTCCATCCGAACAAAAAAAGAATCCGAGTTGAATCGAAATAACGAACCTGATAAGAAGAAGCACCGGATCCGAAAGCGAAGCCCTCAGGGAAATCGCTCCTGCTGTAATCATAACTGCATCTCCCAGTAAAAGGGAGAGCCAGGGAAATGGTAATGATGAGAGACAAAACCAAATCCATTTTGCATCTCACTAACTCTTACCAGCGCCATAGAAGTTTGAGTGACCAAGAACTAAACAACTGTCTCTATCAAAATTTAATAGCCATCATGTGAGTGACTCTTCGTCTTTTATTTGTTCTTTCTTGTTTGGTTCTACTATATTTAATCTAAACAAGTATTATTTCAATCACTTAAAAATCCGAATGATGATGGATGGACCTTTGTAAACACATGAACTAACTTGATCGTCTATTGAGTTCCAGTCACTAATCTCGGTTCGTTTAATTATCATTTATGTTATTAATATTTGTCTTAAACAGTAAAAAAATAGTTAGATTACCCCAAATACACTCTTCCAAGAGAAAACAAAACAAAAGACAATTAACACCTTTTAGGGAAATTAATAATCTACCAAACTTTTGTGTGCTTGAGCTATAGCTAACAACCAATCAGTACCGTTTATTTAATGCAGTTGAAATAGTATTTGATAAAAAAGGTTGTTCGTTGGGATTTGCAGAGAAAATGTATACTAAGAGCTTCTCTCACATTTTATCATCTCCACTTATCGTTGACTCTCCTTCTCCTTCTTCTTCTTCTTCCTCTCTCGCCGTCCCTTGCTTCTTCTCTCCGACTAGTCTTAAATCATCAAGCGCCAGTCTCCCCGCGACGTATTTCCACAGGTACTCTCATCCTCGGAGTCTAGCGTCTTCGCTCGCCGCCGTAATGTTTCCGGAAAACTCGGTACTCTCAGATGTCTGCGCGACAGGAATCTCCGGCGTCGTCGCGTTCTCGTGCCTCGGTTTCTGGGGAGAGATTGGCAAACGCGGCATCTTCGACCAGGTCACAGATATTTCGATTCAGACACCTACATTTTATACGTTGAATACATACAGGCGTCACAACTTGTTAAATCTTATATGATAAGTCTTTTGTGCTTTTTTCAGTATGTCTTGTCTGATTTAGGAACAGAACATAGGCTTGTCTGATTTAGGAACAGAACATAGTAAGGACTTGTTTTTTTTAAGGCATATATGTGACTGACCAATTACATTTTCATGATTCTGTTTTGTCAGAAACTTATCAGGAAGCTTGTGCACATAAACATTGGCCTTGTTTTTATACTTTGCTGGCCACTCTTCAGGTAATATACCTTATACCTATCAAACATTTATCCAATATGACCGGTGCATCTTTGGCTCTTCTGCTTCATCACTTCAATTCACTCAACTACCATCAATTATTTCAGTTCTGGACTCCAAGGAGCGTTTTTTGCTTCTCTTATACCTGGACTCAATATTATAAGGATGCTGCTTCTTGGTCTTGGAGTCTACCAAGACGAAGGAACTATCAAGTCTATGAGCAGACACGGAGATCGCAGGTTACCTGAGTACTTGACATAACATCTCCTTTCTTCTTTCGTCATTTCACAAAGTGTCTATAATTGCTCTCTGAATCAGGGAACTACTCAAGGGACCGCTTTATTATGCCCTCTCAATCACATCCGCCTGTATCTTCTATTGGAAGACATCCCCAATAGCCATTGCAGTGGTATGCAACCTCTGCGCTGGAGATGGTACGTACCTTTAGCCTTTTGAATCAAGTGGATGATGAGTCTTGTACACTCATGTTTCCTCACATTATGTTATAAAAAGGTATGGCTGACATTGTTGGGAGGCGGCTTGGAACAAAGAAGCTTCCTTACAACAGAAACAAAACAATAGCTGGTAGCATTGGGATGGCAATCTCAGGGTTCTTAGCATCTGTCGCGTATATGTTCTACTTTGCTTCGTTTGGTTACATCGAGAGTAGCGGGTGGGGTATGATTCTTCGCTTCTTCATCATCTCTGTAGCGTCAGCTCTTGTGGAATCACTCCCTATAAGCACTGACATCGACGACAATCTCACTGTTTCCTTAACATCTGCCTTGGTCGGTACTCTACTCTTCTAATAGTAGCACGGACTCTCTTGCCATGTATCATCAAATACAGAGTCATTGAGCTTGATTGCCTCTGTGGAGTAAATCTACTTGTTAGTGAATAAACCTCATTATTGATCTCTTTTTTAGTGATCTCTTTTATTTAGTGTATATTGAGAGCATACACCATCAAGAAAGAAGCCTAGAAGAACCCAAGAAAGAAATTCAATCAAATTCCATTTAAAATCCTTAAATTAATTAAGAAGATTAATGTGTTAAAAATGAAAATGTGTGATCTTATAGTAGTTCACTGAAATATCATTAGGTTATTAAGAACTTAAATTTAAAAACACACAGTAAAAATCGTTAGATTGCCTCATATACACTGTTTTGAAGGAAAGAAAAACAAAAAAAACAAATTTCACCTTTTCGAGAAATAAATAATAATATAATCAGCAAACCACCAAATTTTGTGTGCTTCAGCAAACAACTCGTCAAAAACTAATTTAAAATATTTGATGAGATGTAGTTCGGTCGTTGGGATTTGCAGAAAATGTTGTTAGAGGAGCAAACTCCCTCTTTTTATCTTATTTTATCTCCTTCCCATCTTGTTGTTGTTGTTGTTGACTTTCTTCTTCTTCTTCTTCCTCTCTAGCCATCGAACTCTTGGAATCGCGACTAGCCTTTAGATCAACAAGCCGTAATGTTTCCGGAAAACTCAGTACTCTCAGATGTCTGCGCGACTGGAATCTCCGGCGTTGTCGCGTTCTCGTGCCTCGGTTTCTGGGGAGAGATTGGCAAGCGCGGCATCTTCGACCAGGTCACTGATACTCTTACATTTATACGTAGACTACAAGCATCACCACTCAGTTTGTCTGCTTTAGGACTTTTAGACAGAACAGAGTCGGACTTGTGTTTTTAGGCACATATGTGACTGACCAATTACATTTTCATGATTTTGTTTTTGTCAGAAACTCATCAGGAAGCTTGTGCACATAAACATTGGCCTTGTTTTTACGCTTTGCTGGCCACTCTTCAGGTAATACTTACTTCCTATCAAACATTTATCCAATCTGACCGCTGGCATCTTTGGCTCATCACTTCACTCGATTATATCAGTTCTGGACTCCAAGGAGCGCTTTTCGCTTCTCTTATAATTGGAGTCAATATTATAAGGATGCTGCTCCTGGGCCTTGGTGTCTACCAAGACGAAGGAACTATCAAGTCTATGAGCAGACACGGAGATCGCAGGTTTGCTGAGTTTCACATAATATTTCTTTTGTCATTTCACAAAGTGTGTCTATAATTGCTCTCTCAACCAGGGAACTACTCAAGGGACCGCTTTATTATGCAATCGCCGTCACATTGGCATGTATCTTCTATTGGAAGACATCTCCAATAGCCATCGCAGTGGTATGCAACCTCTGCGCTGGAGATGGTACGTACCTTTAGCCTTTTGAATCCATTGGATGATGAGTCTTGTACACTCATGTTTCCTCACATTATGTTATAAAAAGGTGTGGCTGACATTGTTGGGAGGCGGCTTGGAACAAAGAAGCTTCCTTACAACAGAAACAAAACAATAGCTGGTAGCATTGGGATGGCAATCGCAGGGTTCTTAGCATCTGTTGCGTATATGTTCTACTTTGCTTCGTTTGGTTACATCAAGAATAGCGGGTGGGATATGATTCTTCGCTTCTTCATCATCTCTATAGCATCGGCTCTTGTGGAATCACTCCCGATAAGCACTGCCATTGACGACAATCTCACTGTTTCCTTAACATCTGCCTTGCTCGGCACTCTACTCTTCTAATAGTAGCACTGAGTCTCTTGTCCTGTATCATCAAATACAGAGTCATCGAGCTTGACTGCCTCTGTGGAGTAAAACTACATTCTTAGTTCCCACTTGTTAGTGAATAAACCTCATTATTGTTGTTGCTGCTGCTGCTGTAGACGATCTTTTTTTTCAGCTGCAATTCCGTTGGTACAATGTTGTAATGTAGTGAGATATGTAGTGTACTATAGCCACATCTATAAAGTGTACTAGAAACTCAATACATGCATATTTGTTGTTTAGCCTGTGGCTATTTCGAAATTGATTGTATGCTTACTATAATAGGTGATGGCTTCACTCTTCCACCACAGGAAGCATAAAGGCAAAGCTACTATTTTGTGGTAACAATCTTGAAATACAAAACGTTGTATGCCTGCCTGTATTGATTGAGTGATTCTGAAAGAGATAATTTAAAGAAAAAATGCAGACGTGTGCGCCAAACCAAGGAGAATAGCCGATCGATGGTTAAATGGGCCTTAGGGTGGGCTTTTACATATATAACCCAACTTACGGTGATGAGGACGGTCTTTCTTCATCCACGGAAACGAAAACCCTGCCGTTTAGTATGTTAAAAGAAGAAACGCCTTGCCGTTCAACTAAATTAGTTGCCTCCTTCTCTCCTTCGTTGTTTCTCCGCCGAGTGTGCAAAAGTTGTACAGATCACAGAGGCGAAAAACTTCCTCTCTCCCTCCTCCGTCCCTCGCCGCTTCTCAGCTCCATACTGTAAGCTTTCTGATTCCATTGCGATTTTCGTTATTCTGTAAACTGATTACGAATCTCCAGAGGACATCTGTTAGATAGTGAATCGCGCCTTTGTTGAATTCCTCTCGATTATCGTTTCCGATTTCTCCACACGCTTTTCCAAGGGCTCGTGATGGAGAAGGAGTCTCTAATTACAGTCACTATAATACGATTTGTTTGTTTCGCAGAGCTTTTTAGGCATTTCGTGTTTAGAGGATTGCAATGTCTAACGTAGAGGATAATAAATCTTCCCATGATCAGGTATCTTGTTCATTCAATCTATTAGATTGTATGATGGTTAAATGTGGTTTAGACCGGTTAAGAGCTTTGTACTCTTCTGCTACTAATGAACTTATTATCTGCTAGTGAACACAGTTTCAACGTTTGAGTTATGCTTCTTGGTCTTGTATTTTTGTGTGCAGCTTTCGTCTCAGGTGTTCCTTGATCTTGTGGACTCAGTGATTGCTGATGTAGCATCTGAGTGTCACCGTGTAGCACGACTCGGGCTTGATCGAGATTTGGAGGTGGTAGAAGAAGAGTTGAGGCTATCAGTGGAAGCTCGTGCTAAGGTCGCTGATCCTAGCAACAACCTAGAGACCAATACTAAATACGTTGTTGATATATTTGGTCAGAGTCACCCTCCTGTAGCTACCGAAGTGTTTAACTGCATGAACTGTGGGAGACAGATCGTTGCTGGAAGGTTTGCTCCTCATTTGGAAAGATGCATGGGGAAGGTGATCTGTTTATGCACTTTGAGATATAATGTTGCAAAATGTGTTGTTTTTTGTTGATACTCTGGTCCTTGATTTTTGTTTTTACTTTGGCGGTTACGTAACAGGGAAGAAAGGCTCGCGCTAAGGCGACCAGGAGCACAACTGCTTCCCAGAACCGGAACTCACGACGCAACACAAGTGATAACAACCAGTTAGCAAGTGGTCCTCCTGGTTTTGAAGAGAACGTGAGAAAGGCTTAAAGGACAACCTAGGAGAGGCTTATTGCTAAACTGCATTGTGGCTAGTAGCTGCCTTGCCTCGACCGGATTGGTATGAATCCGTATTGTCTAGGTTTATATTCAGTGTGCACAAAGAGAGGATTATATCGAAAAGTAAGTAGCTGAGGTTCATATAATGTAGCTATTTCACCAGGTTAACAGCCTTGGCATGTCAATCTACCGAATGAAATGAAATGACTAATATAAATTACAAACTATTATCGGAGATTTGGAAAGCTTAGCAGCCTCATCACTGATTATATCCATCATTCCCTGTTCTTGGTTTCCCATTGTGTGACCACACATATCTCTGCACCTTATCTTCTTTAATTGAGAATGAATAGTTTAGATTTTGTCTCTGGGGATTATTGGATTGAATAACGTGAGAGGTTTCAGGGTCATGTCGACAAATACAAAGAATAAGCTAATTAACAAAAGTAGACCATTTGAAAACAACCTCTCAGCTCATTTGATGTGGAAAATTCATAGTTTGATTCAACTCTAAAATATCATAGGTTTATATGTTGTGGTCATTACAAAGTTAACGTCTTTCTTAATTCATCACTCGTTTTCTCCATCTCTTTGTTTATTCTGTGTTATATGAAAACGACTAGTCTTTTATAAAACTGCTAAAAAAGGTGTCCTACTGAATATGAAATGATTATGAAAGCTAGAAGATGCCAAGAATAAAGCATAGTTTACAGTTTGCAAACAATGAGTGAAACAGTAGATGCTTTGACCTCAACTGCCAAGTGAGTGATGTAGCCCTCTTAGATTCTGTCACATCTCATCAAAGCTGTAGATTTTTTTACATGTGATAACGAGATCCCATAGAAATGACAATTAAGATACATGGTTTTGCCTTTTAGTTGCACAAGTAGTAGTAGTACTATTGATTTGCATAGACAAGTCAAGTCAAGTCATCATAATCATTAGCTTCAACCAGAGCTTAATCAACTAGATTACTACAAGGCTTTGTTTATTCATTTTAGTACATTTCCAAAACTGTTTTACAAGATTTTTATTTATATCTGTTTAAATGTTACGGAGATGAATCTTGCCTCGCCGACGGGAACACCTTGCTACACTCCGGTCGACTTCTACTACTCAACATCCTCTTCAACGAACTCGATGCTGATGACGCCACTGAAGACGTTGATCTCCTATGGCCTCTTGATCCTCCGCCGTTGGTCTCCTCATCTAACACTTCAATTCTAACCTCTCCTTCGTCATCAACCTCTGTTTTGAGATTATCTTCCATCACAGCAAGAGACAGTGAATATCTCCGATCACCGGCGACGTTCTCATCTTCTCCGACTGGAAACAAATGTAGTCGGAGCTCTGCTTCTTCTTCCTCTGCGTCAACCTCATCGTTAATGACCAGTTTGAGATTTTCTTGATCGGAGACGGCGAGAACAGGGGATCTACAGAGAGGACAAGTAGAGTGAGAAGACAACCACATGTCTATACACTCAACGTGAAACCCATGTCCGCAATTTCTCAGCTTTCTTCCGAACTCTCCCACTTCCCACAAACCAAGACATATCACACACTCCTCCTCTTCTTCTTCGTCTTTCTCGTCGTCTTCGTAAATAAACAGAGGAATCGAAGAGATCACTGAAGAATCCAAACCTTTGTCATCGTTTGTTGCAGCAGCATCAGTAGCAGGAGAAACCCCACCGTCGAAACCTCCGAGTGGAACTGGAGGTATGATTCTTGTAGTTGTGACGGTTCTTCTTCTTCTTCTTCTCCGGCGGCGTGGAGCGGAGGAGAATTCTTGGTCGGAGTGTGACCAGAAAAAGCGGGCGTAGAAATGGAGAAGCAAGACGAAGAGGACGACTAAGAGAAGGAAGACGAGAGCAGCTAAGAGGACATTGGAGTTGTAAGAAGACAAGACTCTGAGGAAACTCGAGAGACTGCTTCTCCTACTCATTGACCCTTCTTCTCCTTCTTCTTCTACTCTCATAGTGTCTATGATTTTTAAGAGTTTTATTTTTCTTTATCAATGTGATTTATTTATTTCTTTCTTGGAGGGCTGGTTTGTTTATATATATGTGTAAAGTGAACGGTATAGGGAAAATCAAAAGTACATATAAATGCTATAAGAAGATGCGATTTATAATACTACAGTAATATGTATTGAAAACAAAATGAAATAAAAGACATTAGTCATTTTCATTTGATTATATACAAATACGCTGTCAAAAAAAAAAAGATTATATACAAATACAACCCATATGATAATCAGGATATTTGGTTAATAATATAATTTGTAAATTTTAGAAAAAATATATATTCAGAAGTCATTGTGAAAAGTAAGTCATATTATCTTATTGATATATATATATATATATATATATGTATTACATGCATAATCTTGGTTTGGAATATTGATGAAATGTGATGTGTAGAAGTACTTGCAGGGAAAGGCTGTGGGTCTTTTATCTTTTGGTGTGTTGTAGTTGCAACCAAATAATGGAGTGGAGGTTGTGAGTTCAAGAGACGGGTGGGGTTTGTTTTTGTTATGCACATCTCTCTACAACTATATGCTATGAATCAATCTCTAAATTCTGAACATAAGTTATTGACTCATACAATGCACTAGATTGGTATGGAGTTATAACAAATATTTTTAAATTTTTGGAGCTATTAGATATAGTTATTTAAAATTTAGAGATCAAACTAATGTTTGATTAGACTTTTTGTCCATGACTAATCTTTGAGTACTATGAATCAATCTCTGAACATCAAATTTGTAGTGGCAAGAGTAAATTACAGGTAAGGTGGGAAAATAAAGAAAGGGAACAAGAAATACTAAAAGAAGAGAAGTGGGTAATGGAGGTCACATGAAAGGTAGCTTAGAAAAGAAGAGAGATCAGAAGAGTTTACGTGAATATAAAGCAAAAAGTAGAAGACGAGGAACGCTATGCCTATGCAACTACTTCTAGTAAACATCTTTACACGTTTCTCTATTAACCAATCTTGTACTATATTTTATTGTTAAAAAATAATGTATTCGATGTTCTCAGGACCTAACCACGAGGAACCGAGAAGGGTCAAGTCCTTAAAATTAAATGACTCCTCAAGGCAACGGAGTTTACTTTAAAAAGATCAAATCCCCATGACTTTTTAAAATGATTTTTTCTTGTTTAGTATAGAATAATGGTTCCTAATTTTCAGTTTATATATTGTTAGTCAAACATGTTCTTATATTTCATAATCCTGTTTTTGTTAACGTAAAGTACTTAGCGGCATTTTAATAATCGTTCTGCCGATGGTTGTAAGAAAATGACAATACTTGAAAATGGCAGTCAAGGGAAGGACATAAATGAAGATAGGTGAGGAGGAGGGGATTCTCTATAAGAGCAACATTATCGGGGTATGATAGAGGAAGTCGTTAGGCTTTATATGATTTTATTTAAATAAAAATTGTATAATTTCGCTGGGACGGACGCGGTTTGTCGTTGGCTAACATATTTTTTTTTTGTCCTTAGGTGATAGGTGTCGGCAAGGGAATGGTGGAAGCGTTTTGGTTTGAGAAATGATTCACGTGTTGCCCTTTGGGCCTTGTCTCTTTGAGAAGAGAGAGAGAGAGAGTTGAAGATCGATGGCGGAAGGCGCGATGATCCCCAGCAACTGAAGAAGGGAAGCCATAGCTTCAGGCAGAGGCTACTTCTCTGGACCCTTTCTTCGACGCCTATCATCAGGCAGAGGCTGAATCCTAGCCTCCAACATCACGAGATGTCTCTCCTCCGCCTCTTCGAGACTGTCTCCGATGACTGCGTCACACTTGCCCTCATCCAGGTTAAAACTTTTGATCCTTGCTCCTCACTTTTCTTATAGTTTATCGATCTGGGCTTGCTACATTACTTACGATTTCTGGGTTTCACTAATGCAACTCAGATTAAATTGACTGATGTTACTGATCCCATGGTCAATGAGAAGGTTGCTGATCGGGTGAGCATTGAACTTGAACTCATTTGCATTTTTTTGGTTTTGTAAAGATGTGGTCAGACTTTGTAATTGGGGTTTCTCTGCGTTGTGGGATTTATCAGGTAGGAGAGGATTTAGAAGGAGTTACCCACAAAGTTTACTTTGATATTCAGATCAATGGTTCACCTGAATGAGTTACCCACAAAGTTTACTTTGTCCCCTCTTCTTCATTGGGTTTGTAAGCTCTGTGTTTTTCCCAATTTGGTTTTAGCTTAATCAGTTCATATTTATTTTGCTATGTTACTGGGTGAGATGGTAGGAGTCCCGAGAGAATTCGACAGACACTTGACAACTAGTTCATGTTCTTTTTCTCTTGCTTATAACGTTTCTCTTGCCAAACCACAATTTGTTTTATTTATTTTCTTCTTATATATGTGCAAGTTGTAATACTTTCTTCTGGGTTCTTGTTGCTTGATTCTTGCAGGCGTAGAGGGAAAGATTGTGGTTGAGCTGATTTTGCTGGGCAAATCTGGATGCAGGGGCAAACATTATCTGATTTTTTCTTAATTGTTCTGATCTTTTTTTTTGGTTTCGGGTATGTGGATTTGATTTTGTGATCGTTGTTCTGATTGTGCAAGGAGGAGTCTCTTGCACGTAGAACATAGAAACTACCTTTTTATATAGTTTGTAATCAAAGATTTACTCTACTTATTTCTGCTTCACGTTTCATTGTTGAGATGATCTTGTTCCCTGTCATAACAAAAGAAGTAAACATATTTTGATCAAACGTTTGTCTCATATTTTATCCATCCCACCAAACAAAAGAAGCAAACACATTTTGATCAAACGTTTGTCTCAAATAAATATTATAAAATATGCTAAGGACTTTTTTTTGTCCTACCAATAATCAACAAAATTAAAAAAGTCCTTATGCATTTGTCTCTAACTAAAAAATAATACTAATTTATTCTAAGGACAAAATTTTGTAGAACCAATAATGTTGCCCTAAGAACTTTACTGACCAAAAGTCACTCTTCTTCCCATAAAATAACGGTTGAAGTAGCAGCTGCAAGCCTTCCTTTTTCCATCTTCCAAGCATTTTTTTAGCCTTTTTTTTCCTCTTTGACCATATATATTTTTATTATTTTTTGCCATGTTAATGTTTTGGGTCCTAATGTTTTCCCACCCCTATGAAAAAATGAATAATATTTGCCTACCACGTGCAATTTGACGTACACAATAAATAACCTCATACATCAAACCTTGAATAAATTATCGTACATCCACCTAGTTACCTACTAGTAGTATTATGAAGAATTGAAGATGAAATCTTTTAATTTGAATATTCAAGGCAGGAACACCTCGAAAGTGTCCTATTAATACTTTTTTGGACAGGAATTTAAAAGACAAGGCAAGGCAAGAGATAAGGCTTTAAAACACAGTGGTGTATTTTGGGTCCAGGGCTCATATAACTTTGTTTGGACCCTAAATAAATATTTCTCTTACTTTTTAGAACCACCTTATTTGCTGCAACAAACAAACACAGACCACCTCATAGAGTTTCTTTATTTTAAAAGAAAATATAGAGATAAAAATAGAATTGGGTTAGAGATGGTCTTATTTGCTTCGACCAAAGATGCGTCAACACGAGTTTGAAATCTTCTAGTTAATCCGGTTCGGATGCTCTATATTTGCAAATCAAAGTGAATATTTTTTATTCATTTATAAAATGGAAAATAACAACATGATCAGAATAGGACAACATATTATGGTCTGAAACAAAGTTAAAAGACCCAATAATAATATAATTTGATGAGAAATAGTACAAAAGACAGAATAAAAAGACCACCCAAGTCAAACACTTATAACAACAACAACAATAATCGTAAGACTCTCTTCTATATTAATACATGGCCAAGAATGACTCCTTTTGAAGCAACTATCATGTCAATGCCAAGTGACCAAATAATTTGTGATGTCAACAACCAGGTGCTCATCTTTGTTTTTTTTTTGTTCTTCCTTCTCTTCCTTACCAGAGCTTTCCCCTTTATCATCTTCCTTGGCTTTCTCTACACTTTTCTTATCCTCAACCGAAATATTCTCAAGTAAACCAGCAGCCTCATCCCCCTCTGTGCTATTTTTCCCTACTTGCTCGCTTTCAACTATTCGAATGACCTTCTCCATAAACATTTTGCAGTCTGCTGATGAAATGCAGCCACTTAAAAAAACCAGATAAATAATGCAGGCAGCACAATACCTAACAAAATTCTTCTACTCTCAATTGATTTTCACTCATCACAGCTAAGAATGAGCACCAGTATATAAAAGAGTTAATCAGCATAAATACGATCATGATAGTGTTATTTAACATCTTACGTATTACATAACCATTTTGTCTCCTGGTCTGATCAAGTACTACCACTAAAAAGCACAAGTGTTAACTTCAGTCATAAGCAAAAGAGGTGAAGTGGCTACAAAACTCCAATCATCACATCTACGGCATTGCGATAGTTTTTCTTAAAACTACTTTCGCTGATTCATTCAGCAACGGTAGGTGAGCTACCAGTGAATACTTCTGGAACATTATAGACCCCCAACACTAAAACTACGCCATTCAAACCTAATGAGAAAATCAACAAGACAAGAAACTACTTACTCTCAAATGACGCATATCTAAAATGATTTTCAAACGATTCGTTAATGCAACTAACAAAAAAAATCGTCAAAAGTAAAAAAATTAAATCGAAATTAATTGATATTTGTTGAGTCAGATTACAAATGAATCATCAGAGGGATTAAATCCTCAGCCAGGGATAACTGTTTTTCATATTTGTTCTCATCATCCACAACAAAATTTCACTGAATCCGAATCTTTCAATACAAAAAAAAATCAGACCGAAGCCTTGGACAGGTCTAGTCAAAAAGTTATATTTTTATCTTCATAAGCTTCTTATTGAATTAACAAAAAGAACACTAAATCATAAGTCAGCGAAATATTAAAACAATAAAAACTAGGAAGAACTCAGTCCCTTAGATGTTCATAATGAAATGCGATCATTACCGCAATCATTACAGGTCTGTAAATTGACTCATCACTGTTATTCCCACAATCCGTATAGAAAAAAGATAGCTTAAAATATATGTAGCTGCTCAAGTTATGCTCCCGAATCAGGCATCATACTAGAATTACCAATACGAAATAATTGGGGAGAAATTGATTAAGACAAGAGCAACACGAATGATATTGCTTCAAGGGAACGAATCATATGGGAACGGACAATATCCACATAGACTATCTGATGAAGCCAATCAATCAATATGAACAACAAAATTAAATTCACGATTAAACAAAATTAGAATTAAGACTAATCATACACAAAGCAATGAGAAATCTTGATTAAGTTAAAACATTCACAGAGCATCAATCTTTAAAATAAATTGAGGGAAATCAGACAAAAGGAAGAACTCAGTCCCTTAGATGTTCATAATGAAATGCGATCATTACCGCAATCATTACAGGTCTGTAAACTGACTCATCACTGTTCTTGCCAAGAAAATATCTATGAAAAAAACAAATACTACAACATAAAAGACATGTAGTTGCTCAAGCTATGCTCCCTAATCAGCAGCAACAAACTAGAATTAACAGTATTAATGCTGGAATGATCAAGGGAGAATATATGAAATAACAAAAGCAACACGATTAGTATTGCTTCAAGGGAACGAATCGTATGGGAACGAACATATCCGCATAGACTATCTGATGAAGCCAACTTTCAATTCCAGAGATCCAGACGCAAAACCAATATCCTACCTAGAGTGCACCAAATCTAGCAACAAAGAGTCGATTCATAATTATCGCCGCTGCTAAAACCCTTGTTATCGACTATTGATAGAGTTGATTCGATTCGTATATAAAGACGTCGACGGTGGAAAATGCGAAGTTTATGAACGGCTGCGGATCTTCCACGCTGCTATTTACAAAACCCTAAAAGGCTTTTTAGTATAAGCCCATTGGACTGTATTTTTTTTTAACAAGCTAAGTTAATCCGTGACTACTATTGGTCGTTTAGCAACCCCCGATATGTTTTAATCCCGGAAGAAGGTCAAAACAGCCGGTGCCGCACAACCTCTGTCGCCTTTTCTCTCTTTTTTTGATTTGGTATTAAATTGTCACTTTAAAAAGTTTTGGGCCTAATTGAATAGAAACAAAAAGTGTAAGCCGCTTTGTGTCAGTTTTTATTGAGTAATGTCTAGTGGGGGATAGCGTTATTCCAGCATCCGAACAAGACATATATTTGTCTTACTTGGAAACGGGTTTTGTTTTTTACTTCTGACTCTGTTGATCATCGGAGATTTGATATTCGCCATGGACAGAGCACAGTTGATCTTGTTGGGTTTACCGATATTCTTATTTTGCTCGGATCTCTTCAACCTATTCACTCCTCCGCCTCACCGTCCTCATCAGCCACCACCGCATGTCCCTCACCAGCAGCGCCCGGCTGGGTTCACACCCGAAACCCTAGATTTCCCTTCTCAGGTATAAGTTCTCGTGTATGTTTGTTTGTGATCTCTCAGTACTTATATCGCCCTTGGATCCTCCTTGCTCTAATTGCAGAAACAAAGTGGCTTAGGAGCTGTTGGATATGGAAACACCGTTGAGATCAACTTCTGCGTCTCCTGTTCTTTCAAGTAATTTTTAATTTTATTTTATCATTTTTTTTCTTATTTGTTTTTGTTTCAATGTTGCTTCTTGTGAGTTACACTAGTATTGTTAGTCTAGTCATGGACTTTGGAGACTGCATCAGGCTCAGTTATAGTTAGATACATTAATGTCGAATTAGTCTTTTGATCAGTTTCAGTGTCTTTCAAGTAATAAAGTCATTGCCTTTAGGCAGTTTCATTGTCTTTAACAAGTAAAGTCATTGCCTTTAACATATGTGGGGGATAAAATTTGAAAAATCCTTGATTTTTGTTTCTTATGTATCAATGCTAAATCACATAACATGTTTGGCTACTCTTTCTAGATCTTTTTTTAGCTGTAGCACTTCTTGACACATCAGATTCCTGTTGATGTATGTATGTTAAAAGCTGATGATACCTTTTGAACTTCTCTAGCTTTTAACAGTGTGACTGCTGTTCTGCGCATTTTAAAAGCTTGTTCGTTCTCTCCGTGCAGGGGAACTGCAGTGACCATGAAGAAGATGTTAGAGACGGAGTTTCCCGGTTTAGATTTGATTCTCGCGAACTACCCAGCACCAGCACCAAAGCGCCTTCTAGCTAAGGTTGTACCGGTTGTTCAGATGGGAGTTATCGGTATGATAGTTGCAGGTGATCGTGTTTTCCCCATGATTGGAATTGCGCAGCCACCTGCTTGGTTCAACTCCTTGAGGGCCAATAGATTTGGATCCATGGCTTCCACTTGGCTTGTCGGAAACTTTCTCCAGTCTTACCTTCAAAGCTCAGGGGCCTTTGAAGTTCTCTGCAACGGGGAACCGGTTAGTAGTATTAACTCACTTATCAATGAATGTTTCAAGATGTTAAAGTTCAGTCATAGTAACTTGTACCACCTGGTGGTTCTATTTGCAGGTGTTTTCTAAATTGAAAGAAGGTAGGTTCCCGGGAGAGATCGAGCTGAGAGATCTCATCAGTAAAAAGTTGACAAGACCGAGCATCGTCTCAGGTAGCTACTGAGGTAGTATCATCAGAAGAAAGAAGCTGACGATAATGAAAGGTACAGAGAAGGTGTAACCTTTCCACAAGCAGTGTATCGATATCATGTGCCCAAAAAGCTGCTGATGTAGCAATCAATACCTTGTTCCTTTGGTTTTAACTAGCGTGTACTCTTTCATTCAATCATTTTGGTTACATCACCCTCTTCAAGAAACTTTATTTATAAGAAATTGTGTGGAAATGACTAAGACACATATTGATATCAATATACATGTTGGAGAAAGGTGTAGAAACAGAGAATTTTCATTTCATCTCGGACAAACTGAACATGTAAAACTGAGAGATTCATTTCTTCTTCCCTTGTGGGTTAATTAAAGAGGTAGGTCACCCTCTGCCGGGGCTGCGTTGGCTGGTAGTAACCGGAGGAGTGCCGGGATTGTGTTTTGGGTTTGCGGACGGACCATCATAATCCTTGACGTTGACTATCAACGACCTCCTTTCGATTCCAATCTTAACAACAACTAAACAAACGAAATGAAATCAATCAGAGATCAAGAAACAGATTGAGTAGAAACTAACAAAAACGAAAGAGAAGAGAGATCCAAACCTGGAACAGAAACGGAACTAGGGGATGAAGATGTAACTGTAAGCGTCAACAGAAGAAACACAGCAAGACGAAGTACAACAAAACTCATCTCTCTTTTGGTCAGAGACTCAGAGCTTTATTTTTTATTTTTGGTTATGAAATTGATCTTATAAAATTTCTGTTACAGAGTCGTGTCGTGTCGTGTCCGTCATGTGTTTATAAAGAAACGACAACTGAGTGTTATATTGTGTCTATCCAACTGATTTTACCTTTCAAATCTCAATCAATATGTAATATACCTATGAAAATGTTTAAGAATTGATTCGCGATACCGTGTGAGTGATATCAAAACACGGAGAAAAGTCATGTGGTGATTGCAAGGTCAATAAACAAAATTTTCGGACCTAGAAAATTAACGCACTGTCTGTCATATGAAATTGGGTTTACGGATCGAGTGAGTGGACATGGATGATCCATTAGCCGTGTACATTCGGGATGTTACATTCGGGAGGCCACAAATATTAGGACACATATTATGAGGCTTATGTGAAACTGGGGGATGACGTGTACAAACCATGATGTCATGTCGGCCTTAACATTCTTTTTCCAGTTTTTTGGACACCATTCAAAACGAGAGCTTACGTGATAAAATTGGGTGATTGTCAAATTCAAAGTGAAAGGCGACGTGATAAATTTGGGTGAGAGATCAATTAAAAACAATTTTGTTCATATTCGACGTGATAAAGTTTGCTTTTTGGTATAAATTTTCCATAATGCAGTTTTGCTTTAGTTTGAGTTGCCATAATGAAAACAATTGGTATTACTGGACCACATCATCTCTTTAAACAAATATTATTATCAGCTGTTTGAAATTTAATGAAATTAAAACCACAAATTTAATAATTTTGCTCATCATAATCAATTATTCTAGCATCTCTTGCTTAGTACGTACGACTAGCTTACCGTCACTTAATTTTTTGACACACACGAGGCTCCAAGACAAACCGCACGAGCAGTCTCGCGTGGTTGAAGACGTCTCCGAGACGATCATGGAGTCGGACGGCACGAATTCCGGGCCTGATCTCCGAAAACGGAAGACATGTCTGGCCGGCGAAATCGTTCTGAGTATTCTTGTCGTGGTCTTTGACTGTGATACACAGAAGAGCTAACTCCGGAACACGCAATGGGAACTCGAATTCTTCATTCCAAACCGGAAACCATTCGTCTGTATCTGTTTCTGTTCTGTAACTTATTGTGTCTAAAGGTATTCCTGCGATTCCGACCTGAAATTTTAAAAAATAAAATAATATAGAAGGTGAAGTGACTTGAATGACAAGTAACCTATTAGGGCTCTTGGAAACCGAGTTATTTTATCAGCTGCTTCGTATTAGTGAACACTTACCCTTGCGTAGAAATCGGGAGGAGAGTATCGATCAAAATGATCTTGAGAAAAATCTAAATTCCATCCTTCTCCATTGTAAATTTTCACCTAAATCATACATCACATTCACATACACAACGCTAAGAACGTTTCTTGCTGTTCAAGGAACGGATGAAAAGGAGACAGAGACAGAGACAAAGACAAAGACAAAGACAGAACCTTAAGAGTTGTCTTGATCTGGAGATCTTGACTGTAAGGGTCAAAAAATTTACCCACAGAACCATTAGAGAGCAAAACATCAGGCTTTTTCACATAACCACATCCACCATTGGCTTTAAACATTCCTTGCATCATCCACAAGAACTTCCCATGACTCTGCGTTTATTAAAACAAAAAACAAGTATAATTGCTATATACATTTCTATTGAAAACCTATATTTATGTCTAAATCTCTTACTTGCATATTGAAGGCAACCATTTGAGCACCATGAATCCATCCAACAAGAGGATCATAATTTGATGAGTCAAAACGTGTAGCCTTGGGAAATATCCTCAGAATATTCCTCTGAGTGAACTTTACTATATCAGGTCCACGAGTTTTAGCCAGAGTTTCTAGCCACTGCTCGCTCATGCTTAACCGTATGACTCGGTTAGGATCCCCATTCAAGCAGTTCTTCAGTCCTCCTTTGCGGTTACCAGCGTGAATCGAGATCAAGTCTCTGTATTCCACTGCTACAGTCTTCTCATCTTCATCTTGAATCAGTTCTTCTGTATTTATAGATTCAGCTGTTGTTGCTCCTTGAGAGATATGGGTCTGGAGATACTCTTTTGGTGGCTTTGTTGACATCAATATCTTATTCTTGAGTGCTTCTGGTGAAGGAAAACACTTTTTATGTTCGTCCCTGCATCGGAATAATGTTCCTCCAAAAGTCTTACTCACCATCTACAAACATTTAGTTATAGCAGGTAAGGTTACTTGAATGACAAGTAAACTATTAGGGTTCTTAAAAACAGAACTTCTTTAATGTTTCACCATCAATGAAGCTCAGTGATTTAAACAAGATTCCATGATTTATCAGAATCTTACCTTAGCGACTTTCTTCTGAAGATCTGGATTCAAATGGTCTTCTAAAGTAAGTACAACAGGATACTCAGACACCTCAAATGCGTTCTCCTTTACCGCGTTAAGACATTTCTGAAGATCTTCGGTACTTGTTAACGTCCTGAGATCAACTCAAAACAAACTGTTATAGACTTCTCTAAGGATTAAGTCAATGAGTGAGTCAAGAAGGGTTTTAGTTAATGGTTAGTTTCAGACCCGCCATGACGAACTTCAGCTTCGGTACCTGAAGAGTTACGCCATAAATCAAGCTCGATGACACGAACTCCTCTTCTCAGAGCCTTCACAATCGGCTCGGTGCTGCTTCTACTGTTGAGTTGATTCCCAGTCAAGTAAGAGTTATGTCCCGTGTACAAGAAGTAATGCGATAAAGGCTGAGTCATATCTTGCCAAACCTAAAAACAAAAATCCCATAGAAACATATTCAACTAAAAAAATAATTTTTTTTTGTAAATTTTATCTAGCCAGTTTTATAATTTGTAATAACATAATAAACTATCGTAAAAAAAAAACTTTACCTCGCCGGAAAGAGGTAATGGAGAGTTGAAATCGCTGAGGAGGTAACGGTAGAATTCTTCAAGATGAAGCCCACGAGGGTGGAAAACGCCGTGATGTTTGAGCATGTTGAATATATCCTTCACGTAGTTTGAATCAGCGTGTGTTTCTCCTTGCACTTGGATCACGAACCTGAGCATTTCATCTTCAGACATCCTGCCGTTTTCGGAGTAATTGTCGAAAAGTGTTTTGATTTCTTGAGGTGGCTCACTTGATTTAACTTTGAAGCTTCTTGCACAACAGAAACACACTTTGAATGTCACCTTCATTTTTGTGTTTCTTGTGAGAGTTATAACTGGATAGAAAAGAAACAGAAGATGCTGTCCCAAGAAGGAAAGAAAGTAAACAAAGAGATTTTATGTGCTTGTGTAACACATGTGTTGCTCAAGACTGTGAGGTTTCGTTCTCATGTATTAACAAGGAACCTCTTTTATACTATTAGAAGAACTATTCATAGTAAAAATAATCTATTAAACTATATTAAAATCTGGACGCGCGAGAGAGGTGTTCTGTGGGCTGTCTGAATTGAAGTTAGTATTTAAAGCCAAACAGAGCTGTTGATCAAAAGTAAAAACGTGGTACAGTGGTAGAGCCACTGGCTGAGAAACTGGTGTTATGATCGCACTTGTTTTAGTCGTCCTCATATATAGAAAGATAAAAACTTTATTTATCATTTAGACAAATCATTAAAACAGCTAAGGTGTGATTGGTGAGTATTAAAATAATTTAAAGTGGAGACATTGAAGAGATTCTATAGGGTAAATAGTGAAAGATAAAGAAAAGTCCAGGGTATATATTTCTACTTCACATTTTATGAAGAAAAAAAGCAAAATATTATATTCTTTGTTGAATACTAGTAACCAATATAAAATAATAAAAATTATTAATTTTTATTTAACTGATGTAGTACTTGTTGAAGTAAGAGCATCTGTTTTTCTTGCTCAAAATTTTCTTATATTTGTTGAAATCAATATCAGACTCCTAAAGGCATGCACATTAGAAAGTATTTCCATAAGTCTTATTAAAATAAAGTTATTAAAAAGTAATTTAAAGAATGTCAAAAGGTGAGAACGAAGTTGTTTTTCCAATGGTGAGAACGAAATAGTTCTAGTTTTTTATTAGTTAATATTTGTAGCTTTTAAAATATATTTTCAGAAATTTATTACAGTTTTCACCAATAATAATGGTCTAATTCTAATATATTGTCATTTTGTCACCAGTACTGTATTTACTATCATAGAAAACATATTATTTTGTTTCATACTTTTCAATTAATTATCAACACTGTTGAATATGTGACACTAGTTCACACACAAGGATTGGTAAGTTTCGAAAGTCGTGTTTCTACATGTTGTTTCAGTATACCTCGTTGGGTTTTTTCTTAAAGTCGTCGTACTTAAATTTTTTGTTCTAAAAAAACGTTACATGCAGCTAGAAAATAATAAGACAACAAAAAAAAAAAAAAAAGGTCAAATCAAAGAACACGTTGATCCAAATCGGAACAACACAGTTACACAGTGTAGTGTAAAATAAGATTTTCCGGAAGCTGAGAAAGTTGCCGGAACTCTACCACTGGAGTGCCACATCGACCAAGACCTTCGTCTGCCGTAGATCTGTAAAAATCAATCCCAACAGAATCTGCTACTTCCGATAAAATAAATCCAGTCTAAAGCAAAAGAAAACAGAAGAAACGCAAAGACATCCTGTCGCAACCACCACCACCTCATTTGTTTTTTTTTTCGAATAATCAAAAAGGTTTTGATAAAACATATCACATGCTTAGAAAAGATTAAATGCTAAAAACGTTATGGATCTATAATTTATTCAAAAGATTATCTAGGAGTGCACTTGGTTTTATTAATCATCTTTGTACCATATTTTGGACAAAAAACACAGTTAATTAGTACCATGTCTAACCAAAATGGGATCTATTTCCTTCTGTATTGCATTTGTTTGTGTGTTGTTCTCCATTACTGTATTTCGAAGAATCTATTGCCTTTTTCTTCTTCTCGTAGTTGGCTTACTAGTCATAGGAATCTTGTTCTCTAAATCATTCACACATTATTTCCTAAAAAGTCATTACTCGTTTTAATGCATATTTCGTGTACACATTTGGTCGGTTTCAGGCAAAATCTGATGAAACATTTCTCTTGATTCTCAAATTAAAGACTTAATATACATGTCACATGGCATTCAAACTATAGCAATTTTTTAATCAAAATTTATTTTAAAATATATATGCTCCATTAAATCTGTGAGGATTGGCCATGACACATTCTATATAGCTTTTGGTGCTAAACACATGGACAAACATTTGGTTTGTGTAATTATGTTTATGGCCAGTTTAAGTACACTGAGCATGTCAAAATTTATTATATGGTCAGTAGTTTCTTCTTAGAAAAGAAGAGACAACTTGTTAACGAGTAGTTTATTATATCCACACTAGATTTAGTTTGCTTAACAAAGCTGAAAATGGTTACAGAATCAGGTTGGACCAGGAGTACGATGATTTAACATACGGATGTGGTCAGGTGGTACGTCGGAAACGTTTTGGGTTTGAAACCTACCATTTAGATTTATCTATTTGCGTGGCCAAACAATGGATATCTAACTCTTACATGTAGCAATCAAGTTTGTCTGTCTCTGGTGAGTCGAACTATATTTTTGGGTTATCAATAAAGAAAAAGAAAACATGAGTATCATGGTAATCAAAATAGTATAAAGAGTGTGAAAATAGTAGGTTTTTTAGATGTGCTTACCTTACCCAGTCCACTAATTAGTAAAAATATACTTGAGAAGAGTTCTACAAGGGCCCATTACTGAAAACCCCAAAGTCTTGGAATGTGCCATTACATTGATCAAGCCAGGTAGGTAGTTAGATATATATGGACCGTAACAACTAATTTAATTCCATTACTTGTTCTATGTATGGCCCATATCTTACAGGTGGCGGAATACGATTGGATATCGACGTGTTCTTTGTTTATGCACAGATGGAAATAAAAATGCAAAAAGTTGACAGAAAAATAGAGAGAAACAGTTTGAGGGGTGCGAGAGAGATGGCGAGGTCAGTGAAGCTGCTTCTATGGAGTCTTCTTCTTCTGGGAACGCTAACCGCTATTCAGGTACATTTATGAGCCTCATTATTCGATCTATTGCAGCAAATATTTTGAATTGAATTGCGATTGTTTATGTCTTATAGTAAATTTATAATGGCTTAAACTAGCTATTGTCTGAATTTGTCCCCTTAAGATGGGATTGCATGATGTGTTACAAATGTATATGTAAAATGAGGCTGATGCTAGTGATTTTGTATTTGATTTGTGGATGTTTCAGGCCAAAAAGTCAAAGGAAAAGATCACACACAAGGTTTATTTCGATGTCGAAATTAATGGCAAAGAAGCAGGTAAATGACCTTATGATGATGATGCATCTTGGTGGTGCACTTACTACTAGTGCTGCTTTGTGTTAAAAAAGACTTCATCGTTTAATTATTTTTGTTCAGGTCGTATTGTCATGGGTCTATTTGGCAAGACAGTCCCTAAAACCGCAGGTACCCTTTACCCTTCTTGTACCAGCTTAGCTCTGAGTGAAACATTCATAAAACGACTGAACTTTCTGATTTTTTTTTGTTTCTACAGAAAATTTCCGAGCTTTGTGCACAGGTAAGTAGAACAAAATATTGTTCTCATCATCCTATGTCAATTGAATAATCTACACCTTGAAATGAAAGCTTAGCATAAAGTGTATTCTTACAGGGGAGAAAGGAGTAGGTAAGAAAGGGAAGGCACTACATTACAAGGGGAGTTCCTTCCATAGGATCATACCAAGCTTTATGCTCCAGGGAGGCGACTTTACTGATGGAAATGGTATGGGTGGTGAATCTATTTACGGTGAGAAGTTTGCTGATGAGAACTTCAAACTCAAGCATACTGGTCCAGGTTGGTGCTTTTGCTTCTTCACTATTCTCTGTTCACAATGTCAAAAGGCCTTAAGTGAGGTTTTAATAACCTGATCAATTTTTTTTTTCTCTCAGGGTATCTATCAATGGCAAACGCTGGTGAAGACACCAACGGATCACAGTTTTTCATCACGACAGTAACAACAAGCTGGTGAGTACATGATCAGTGGGATTTTCAAGATGTGTTTTTTGATCATTTTTTTTTAATATTAGAAAGCTGGGGACTTGTGTACAGGTTGGACGGGAGGCACGTAGTGTTCGGGAAGGTAGTTACTGGAATGGACGTGGTGTACAAGATCGAAGCTGAGGGGAGTCAGAGTGGAACTCCTAAGAGTAAAGTTGTGATTGTTGACAGTGGTGAGCTTCCTCTGTAACTCAACTCTTTCATGTAGTTGTTTTCTCCATCTGATCCTCCATTGCTCCTGAGCTTAGTGCTTTGACTACTTTTGTGTGTTAAACGACTATCTTAGCCATTTAATAAAGATTCAACCATTCTGCTTTTTTATTTCTTCTGTCTGATTATATAATAACTCAATCCAGATTTACAATGTTAGAACCAAGGAGTTGTGTTCTAAGTTCTACCCTAAAAGTAAAAGTTTTATGAACAAAGTATGTTACTGTCTTGTGTCAGCCAAAGTGTTTCATAACTCTTAGATAATGTGAAAATATAAAAAGGATGATTAAGGAAGAGACGTGCTGCTTAACATTTACTTTACACACACAGCTAGAATGAGATATAGACAGAGATATAATTATAAGATCTAAAGCTAAAACCTGAGTTTAGTTTTAGTTTTAACTTAAATCAGAGTCACTCTCTGTGTCTAAGAAACTAAACTCTCTACTACATCCCTCAAGCTTGATCAGTAATGTCCCTCTGTTCTCTTCACAATACGCAACGCCTTCTCTTTCTAGCAGCTTTGTCACCTGATTCATCGATAATCATTATACCCTAACTGCAATACTCAATACTTGGTTTTGATGTTGAAGAAACTTACCGATTGTTTCACTTTGGACTTCCCAAACCCATGAGACCCACATCCTGTGATCACACGTAGTGTCTGAATGGCTGGTTCATTTCACAATTTGTTAGAGAAGGCAAAGAATATATCGTAAAAGAAGAAAAGACTTGTAACTGAGTTTGGTGAGTACGCTTACAAGGGACATATGCTCCGAGTAAGAGATGCATCTTCAAGAGCCTCATTGCTTGTTTAACATGTTGACCATGCAGATCAATGGTTATCATATTCTCTATACCCTTGTTTCTGCATTAATATAGATCCAACGATGGCTTAGTCCACAATAAAAATCCAAGGTGAAAGCATATCATCAGCAAAACTTCTATAATGCCTTAAAACAGCTAACCTAGCGACGAATATATCTTGGCTTGCCCTCTCATCTGCTCGTTGAGCTAATTTAGATGCCGCTCTTCCCTAATAAGAATAAAGACACAAGGTTATGACTCACTTCCAAAGAAGTTGCTCTAAAAACATGAAACATATTAGACCATGAGGTGCACCTTGTCAGAAAGGTAAGCCGCATGAGCCCTCCCTCCTTTGGAATATGCTTCTGCAGCCTTCAAACAAGTGATTATATGCATTAATTGGTATTTTGTTGAGGAATCCATCAGTGCTAGGAAATATGGAAGCAAGTAAAACTTACTTTTTGATAGTATGACTTCGTTACATTCCACTGGTCATTTGCACCTTTTCTAAGTTCATGATACCCGTCATCCATACCTGCAACACATGTATGGATTGGTTGGTAATGCAATTTATGAGTAATAAAAAATAATCCAAGAGTTGCAACACAAGCAAGCCGTCAAGACCTCAGATGTTTTTGCCAATGACACCATAACAAATATTGCCAAGTGTTTCATCGGGTAAAACACCAAACATCAGAAGCTCAGAGCCTGCAAACTCATGGCAAAATGAGCCTTCTTTTTGCAGCCAATGAAGCAGATACTAAAGTCATAGTAATATACCATAGTTTTCAGGCTGGGACCCTTCACCACTAGATGAAGAAGTATCAATCCCAAGTGACTGCATTTTCTTTGCGACGTTTCTCCAACTCATAGTCTTTGGTTCGTGTTTAGTACTCTGGGGAATGTTGAACAGAAACTCCAACACCTTTTGTGGATGAAAAGGCTCACAACTACCTTGTCTAGTTGCAAAAGGATCACTCATGAGAGCTTTCGAGTAATCCCTATCATGAGAAAAAACAGGCCATATTTTGAGTTTATGACTTCTTCCACAATGTTGAACAAAAGCAATTATACTACTTGTTTCCGCTGTCTCAGAAGTAATTTTAAACATCGTGTATTCATGAATGTAATAGCTTATGCAGTAACAATATGTGAACAGCAATAACTAGGAGAAGGCTTATGAATCAAATAGAAGTACCTTTGACTGTAGCCTCCCCAGAAACTTGGCTCACTTTCAGAAGTATCAGTACCAAAAGATGTCTCCGCCAGCTGCTAAATATTGTCAGGGGATTGCAACTTTATTCTATCAAATATAATATCAAACAGATCTGTAAAGAAAAAGCCAATAGAGTAATTAACTTACACTATCGCTGAACCCTATGCCGGAACATCTACCACTTAACGAATCATCATTAGTTGATGAAGAAGAAGACATGTCAAGCAACACATTCAAGGCCTAAGAAGAAACAAAATATCAAACTTTAAAACACATAGACGGGCCAGTATCAGCATATTCCAGGGGACTTCTCCTGTCAATATACCAATACTGCCCCATGTAAGCTTGAAGACAATCTGCTTACCATGTCCACATCGTAGCCACATTGACCTGCAAAAAAAAGAGACTTTCATGTCAAACAACTAAGTCTCTCCTCATGGAACATTCAGTATGTTATTTAACTCACACAAGGCATCTCTAACAACAGCCATGCTAAGCTCGCAATCATCTCCAAGCATTGAAGTTAAAAACTGCTCAGCTTTCTCTCTATCCCCAGCTTTCTTCCCAGAGTGCTCTTTAGACCTTTCCACAAAAGAAGGAAAGTCTTTCTTCGGCTTCAAGTAATCCTTGGCAATCACGGAAGACACCATCCCCGTGGCAGCAATAACTCTACTCTGCTTGCTTCGTCCTCCCATAAACAAACTCTCTCTCGCCACGTCATCACCGCAGCAGCTGGAGCTCGAACCAGCCCCGTACTCAGAAGTAGACCCGGTTTCCTGACCCGAACTCGCAGACGGGTCATCACCGTTTTCCATCAGATCCGACAAAATCTCGGCGGCTTTGTTCAAATCTCCGGCTGCCTCTCTATAAGCAGACGTCGCTTCCTCCATGGAAACAGAGCAGAAGGCATCCATCAGCGATTCGATATGTCTCTTCTCTTCCACCAACTCTTTTGTCTTCACGGCGGACGTTGCTGCTCCGTCACCGGAGGAGGGCCTCTTCTTCTTCTTCCTCCTCTTCTGCTGGCTATCGTGCTTCATTATCGCTCGAAACGACGACGTTCGTGGAATCAATAGAGTCTCTTCCGATGTGTGCAGAATAAAAGTGAATCCCAAGTTTCCGACGAGGAGCGTCGGAGAGAGGGAAAGAGGAATATAAATAAACTGAGAATCAAATCTGGTTCTTTATCCTAATCGAAGAAGTTTCCCAATATCATAGGAATAGAACCTTTTTTTTTTTCTTTTGTCTTCCCGATTTGATTGGGAATCGGAATCTCCGTGTTGAGCACGCGCTGTTGGTGACCACGTTTTTCGGACACGCACACCGACCGGTTTGCTTCCTGGTTGCGCCTATTGACCGGTCTAAATGGACCAATTTAAAACTAACTGATGACGGGCGAAATATGAAAAACAGAACCGTGATATTCTTTAGTTGACTTTCCCAGGTTTGATTTCCTTTTCATCATATCTTCTTTTCCAACTTGAATTATTTTTACCAATTTCAAAAGTTAACAAAAAAAATTAAGAGTGAATATCATATAGCTACAAGGTTAATTTTTTCAAATAGTCATTTTAAAATTTTTATCACAAAAATAACCATCAAAAAAAGAAAATGACTAAAATAACTTATTTTTATTTTGAAAATTTTAATATTTATTTTAAAAATTTAGAAACAATATCTCCAAAACTTCATCCTTTAACTCTAAATCATAAATCTAGATTAGTTAACCCTAGAAAAAAATATTTTTATCTTTTAATAAAACTTATTTTGGTCATTTTATTCATTGATGATTATTTTTGTGACAAAAACTTAAAAATAGATATTTTAGAAATTTTTTCCGGTTATAATTATATATTATCTTTCGATTTAGATTTATAAGGCTGTGGAGTTT
The DNA here is from genome assembly GCF_020379485.1 of Brassica napus. Taxonomy (NCBI): domain Eukaryota; kingdom Viridiplantae; phylum Streptophyta; class Magnoliopsida; order Brassicales; family Brassicaceae; genus Brassica; species Brassica napus. The sequence continues at coordinate 4,888,477 of NC_063436.1, read as the reverse complement.
TCGAATTTAGATTTCGTGGGGAAGGAAATCGATTTGGGTATTAGTCAAAACATTTAATGAGCAATTTGCATTAAATGTTTACCAATATTTGCAAACAGTGAAAAAAGTAAACAAAAGATGGATTACCAATTTTTTGTCGTCTTTGATTACTTTTAACTTCAGTTGCATATTTGCATTTTACTTTAAGTTGATTTGACTAGAAAACTTTCACAACACTAAAAAAATCAAAAGTATTAAAATATTGTATAGCTAGCGGATTATTTCTAAAAGAATAATAAAAACTAACTTATAATATTGATATAAATTCAATAATCTGTTAAGCATGAATTGTCTGTTTATATTATTTAATCTCTTATTAGATCAACTCCTCCAAACTTTTTTTCAATCTAACTTTTCATCTCAAATTAAAATGGAAACTTGCTAATAAACCTCCTGCATTGGCTGCCACGACGAAACGCTAGTCGCTAGGCATCGCTTTTGTACAGTAAACAAAATTTCCAAAATTCATAAACGTGTAGAAAGCATACAAAACTCAGAAAAGCGTTGTTAGTAATCAAAAGGTGATTCTCACAAGAACCAATTATCACCGGCGGTCACATGAGTGACCATTGAGCAGTAACTTTGCTTGAAGTAAAGAGTCTTGAAACCGGGCTGGAGTTATACGCGCATGAAAGTCGTCATGATCAGATGAGTGGCCATTACATTGCTTCTTCATTCTATGCACCTCATCCTTTACCCTCTGCATCATGGAAGAAACACAATAGACATGGAACACACGAAAACGTGAATAACATATGAAAAGTGACGAATTTTGGGTTTCACTCTATATTGATTAAAGTAAGCTACAAGATACAACTGCTACTATCCCGTATCTTGATAGCTCTATGATAGATACAAACCAATACTTTCAGAGCATCACCACACAAAAAATATAAAATAAAAACAAACCTGAAGCATCATCAAATCGAACTTGGGCTGACCAAAATGCTCAACAGTTAAAGAACCAAAGAGGTTCCCTAACAAAGCAGCATCAGGAACATCCAAACCCTCCACAAGACCAACCACCAAACCTCCAAGGAAGCTGTCTCCGGCTCCCGTAGGATCCACCTGCTTCGCATTAAACGGAGGTATCACCACCGTTTCATCATCCTCACGATCAATCCTACACCCTTTTTCAACGTTAGTCACCACCACACAACACAACTCCTTCATCTCCTCAACATCCATGAAAAGAGCTTCCTCTGACGAAGCTTTCAAGAACCCGTCTCTATCCAAGACATGATGAAACCCACTTTCTTTCAAGCTCACCAGCTTCACTTCTCCGTCGACAGGATCGAAAAACTCTGATCAGGGATTGAACGTCCACAGCCACCACGCCGCAGAGGATCTTGGAGAAAGGTTAGCTTAAGAAGAAGGTAACGAAAGTGAAAAGAAGAGGAAGAGACAAAAGCTTATACGTAACTACTTCAGATTAGTTCCTTCTCTGTTTTATGATATGTGGCGCGCGAAAGATCGACGGGCGCCTTATTCTGTTATTCAGCTCCCTACTAAGTAGAACAGGAGCCATGAATACAATTAGAACCAAAACAAGAGGTCACAGACGTTAAAGCACACATGTGTTCGGTATACTAGCCAATGTTCATTTGCTCAATGTGTTTCCAAATCGAAAGAATCCGGTGACTAAAGAGTAAGCAATTTCATCACCAACAGCCACCACAGCTTACACTTTATGTTAACTATTAAAGCAGCTCTATGCAGGTTGTTCATCCATAAGCATAAAAGATGTACTACTTGAGAGAGACAAGAGAAAAAAGAAAGAGCGCTTGAACATGGAAAACAATCAATGTGATACGACATGGCTCGTATGTGGCAAAGTAATTATATTTTGATATAGATTCAATCTACCAAGTAAGATAGTAAAAAGGAAACAAACATTGAGATAAGGAGGGTTGCCTTTGATGCCAACTTCGAGATGCATCGACTGGATTTTGCAGTGGAACGCCTTTGGGTGAACATTGGGCGGCAAGGTTATCTACAAGTTCACTTCTTAGCGGGTTTGATCCCACTCAAACACCTTCTGCCCTATAAGTAACATGTTTGTTTAAAAGATTTTATTGCAAAAATCGATCTCCGTCGGGATAGATATATGATCGTAGTTGTCAAAGATTATAGGCCCAAAACGAAGCCCATTTAAAAGATTTTATTGCAAATGTAGACTCCTTGTTCACCTCAAAGTAGGCTCAACGTTGACCTTGACCTTGATTATTAAAAAATACAAAAATTAATATAGTCGCAATACTGTAATTGGGATATTAGATGATTTAAGTTAATTAATCGAATCTAAACTAAAATTAAAAAGTTGATTACATTTATTTTAAGAACTAGTGATTTGATTTAAAGATTATTAGTGTTTTTACACAGATTTGAATTTCAAATCAAAATAATAGTTTATCAATACTTATAGTATAGTTTAAAAAAAATAAAAAATTATTAGTTAAGTGCTATTAACTCACTGATCATACATGTGTCAAATATTTTTGTAAGGACAACCATAATGTATGTCATATATATTTTAAAATTGACAAGTGGCAACCCCTGTGATGGAAACTGACGAAAAACCATGGGTAGTGCCCAAAACAAGATAATGAACCCACCACTATCGAAAATAAGGGCATAACCGTCAATACACTTTGCAATTCGCGACTTTTCTCGAAAAAGCAACTTCGAGAGAAGCGTCGTAACCGATTAGCGCTAAATAAGAGAAAGATAATATTTACAAAAACGCCACTTTTCCTTTTTTTCTCTGTCTTCATTATCCCTAAAACTTTGATCATCGGATTGGGTGAAACATCTAACTCCAATAAAGATAAAAAAAAAAACCATTGAAAGTCTTTTCCTTTTTGTGTGGTATTTGATTTGAGAAACACTTCTTGATCCTCTTCTCTCTCTCTGTGTTCGTTTGATGGGAGTTATTGTTTCCCGGGAAATTCACTCTTGCCATGGCTGCTGCTAAACTGTCTTTCAAGGACTCTCTTAAAGCTCTTGAAGCCGATATTCAACACGCTAACACTCTGTAAATACCCTCGATTCCTCTGTTTTTTTCTTGATTCTGAAAGTCTCGATCTTTTTCCCTTTTAGCTTATGTCAGGTCCAAGCTAAGTTATTCCTTTTTTTTTTATTTCTCCTCTGTTTGGTTTGCATGTAAGAGTTCCTTTTTGTTTGAATTGAAATCTGCGAGAAAATTTTCAGATTCTGTTGCTTGGTTATGTGGTGGAGTAATTATGTTTTCTGGTTTATTCAGTTGATCACTAAGTTTAGGGTTTTATGTACAATACTAACTGTTTTAGCTCATCAGCTGTGTCTTGATATTCTTTGTTCATAACTAAGTTGACTTGAAGCTGAACATCTCAGTGACTTTTTTTTTTTGTAGCTAAATCATTAATGTTTTATTAGAACCGATCCATGTCTGAGCTGCATCAGCTTTGTTTGTGTGCTGTGTCATCCATCTTATTACTTGTTATACCCCTACATGCATACTTGCATGTTTTGATGCCTTGACCAAATAAATATATCTATTGTTGGTAGTGACTTATTCAAAATGAATGTACAGAGCTTTGGATTACCCGCGGGATAAGGATGGAGCACGTGTGCAGATGAGACTATCATACAGTCCAGCTGCTCAGTTTTTTCTTTTCCTTGTACAATGGACTGATTGTCACCTCGCTGGTTCCCTCGGCTTGCTCAGAGTCCTTATCTATATGGTACTTCTTTCCCTCCTTTTAGTTTACTACATTCACCATGTTCTACTTCTTGATTGTTTGATTAACTCTTTGAGCTATGTTTTGGTTCAGACTTATGCGGATGGGAAAACCACAATGTCGGTTTACGAAAGGAAAGCCAGTATCAGAGAGTTCTACGGTATGTGTTTTGCTTTGCACCAATGTAAGGTTAATAATGTTTATGTTTATGCTCTTCTTTTCTTTTGTAGCTGTTATATTCCCGTCCTTGTTGCAACTGCAAAGGGGAATCACAGACCTCGAAGACCGGAAGCAAAGAGAGGTGTGCAACATGCGGTACAGAAGGAAGGATGAGAGCAAAAAGTGTGAGCTCTCGGAGATTGAGATGGAGAGGGAAGAAGAATGTGGAATCTGCATGGAGATGAACAGCTTGGTCGTGCTGCCAAACTGTACTCACTCTCTGTGCATCAAATGCTATCGCGATTGGTAAGTCAGTCACTAAAGAGCTTCTCGAAGTGTTCTGTTTTTTTTTTATGAAGAAAGGGGAATGTTTATTTATTCGTAGGAGAGGGAGGTCACAGTCATGCCCTTTCTGTAGAGACAGTCTTAAGAGAGTGGATTCTGGTGATCTCTGGATGTTCTTGGAAGGCACAGATACGGTGAATCCCTCTGTGATCGCTAGAGAGAATCAGAGAAGGTTGTTTGTGTATATAGAGAAGTTACCACTGGTGGTTCCAGACCAAGCGTTTGCCTCTTCTCCTTACGATTGCCATGTTAGGTGAAAGAAGGAAAAAAAAGGGGTGTAAAACCGGGTCTGGTGAATCTTTACATGTATCTATTTATTAGAAGTTAGCAAGAAGTAGTAGGAGTCATTGTCTTTTTAAACAAACTCTGTTTCTTTTACCGTATTTTCTTGGGAAAGTTCAACTGCCTGTATGCTTTTTGTGCATTTGGTTTGTGGTTCCCATTACGAACATAAACCGTTTTCTTCAAGAAGTGTTTATTCACAATCAAACCATGGTTGTTACTTGCTAGCCTATTCAATTATTAAGATCAGACATTGTGGACTGCATGCACAACCATGGTGGTAAAACAACTGTTATACCTCTTCTACTAAATGTCGTAATAAGGTTAAAACTATTTTCTCAAGGTTCTAACTAAACGAAATTTTCAAAAGTTAAGATTAGTTGAGATGAGAAGTTCTGAAGTTTTAAAACCGAAAACTAAAATACGAAATGTTGCCAGTTAACGTCCTAATTCTATGGCAGTTTATCTTGTTATGGTCTATCATCTAAGGAGCTGAAACAAAGGTTCACAACTTATAGGTTGTTAGAAAGGAAAAGAAAGAAAATCGAAAACTAATCTTATGGAGGGACATTTTTATAGTGGTAATGACTTTGCATGGTCAATAGTTTCACAGTTGTAGCACGAATCTTTGGTAGATAAGATTCGTTGATCATTAGCTACACAGATGTTTTTCTCTGTAAATGTGAAGTTTATTTTACAGGTTGATTAGTACATGAAACTTACAGTTCACGATTCGATTCTATACTGGAGACCGCTTCCTGAGCTTCTTGGCTATAGTTGCGAAGTACTTGCCATTGAAATTTGCCTGCTGAATCTCCATCTCAGTGATTCTCATGACCCATCAGCACCATAGCTATACTGCTATACAGGTTTTTTTTCTGACATCCCTATACTGCTAACAGTTAGAACCAAACGTTATACATAGACAAATATGTATATGTATATCCTCAAAAACCGATATGTCGGACCATATTAGTTTTTTTGGTTTTATGGTTTATCTCTCTTCAATGGTTTAGTAATGTATATATAATAAACAAATGTTGCCGTAAATTATAAATAATTTATGGATATATTATATATATATATATGTATATTATTTGTTGCTGTTCTCTTTAATTAAGCTCGTCTAATTAGAAGAAACATCTAGTAAGAAAGGACAACACCCGAATCACAGCTTTATTGAAAAAACATTAGTTTGCAGGTATTTCTCTTTTCTTTGTCAGAAAAAAACATATCTTAATTTAGAAGGTATTTCTTTTTCGGATTAAAAGGTATAGTTATAAGTAAGGCATTATTGAAAATTTATGTTTAAGAGTACGTTACTCAAAAGCATTTAATATAAACAATTGTAGTCAACTAATAATTAATTTCTTGCATAACTATATTCTATGTTTTCATTTGGCGGCATTTAGATTACCATTAATGGGTCTCTCCATCTACTACTTCGCCAGTTACACATTTACAAAATAATTTAGACTACCACTGATGGTCTTTCGGGATATAAATATTTGTTAGATAATTACTACTTAGCTAAAGATTAATTCACTAATCCTTCCCGCCTTTTCATCCCTCCTCTTAACTTCCATTTGACACATATTACACCTTGTTGACTAGCTAATTATATTATTATCAGTCTTTGCTATTTAGATATTATCTTTTAGTGGAAATGTGTTGCTTATATTGAAAAATGAAATTAAAGACTGACAAAAATTAATGAGTTTGATACCCAAAAAAAATAAAATAATGAGTTTGTTGCCAAACAAGTAATCTTTAGAAAATTGTTGGATATTATTATATAATCGACTTATATTCTTCAAAAAAATAAAGGCGTCATATAGAGTATATATATATAATTGGAAGGATTTTGGAGAAATATTGATATGAAATTTAGTGACTAATAGGGATGGATACATATAGTAATCAATTAAATATCAATATTTTGTATTTATCATATTTTGTAGTTTTTCTTATATAGCTTTTTTATTTTTGACTTAAAAGACATAAATTTTTATTTTGTATAAACTAAAAAAAATTGAGAACTATAACGTTAATTTATAAACAAAATATCAGAATTAATGGAATTTAATGGCTCATTGAGTTTATATTCCTTAGTTTACTAGCTAAACTTCTCTCATATTCCTTGTTACTAGCTAAACTCACTCCTTTGTGTTCTCCTCTCCATTCTATTAATCTTCTCTCTCTTTTTTTTTTCCATGGAGCACCGGCGCATTGCCCACGGAGCAGCGCCTCCGTTGACCGCCGTAGAGAGGTTTTTATACGGCCAAAACAATGATGCCTTGAGTACCAATAAACAAAAGGGTCCAAAAGAACGACACCCACCGATCGTGAGAAGGACAGCGGTGACTGAGATTGTAAACGATAACAAAGAGAACACGACGTTTGGTCCAAAGAAGGAGAAACACTTGGTCGTTCATGGCCGAAGCCCTAATGGGGGCATGGTCGTTAAAGATGCAATCACGAAGAAGCGACCATACAAGAATCTTATTAAAGGGCAATGGACAACGGAAGAAGACAGGTATATTACTGGTAGATATATGTTTATGTTTTCTTATATAGATTGATTCATGCGTATATATGAAAATCTAGGTTTATATAGTTATGCGTTTGTAAACACGAACATATGTATAGAAAGTTGATCAGGTTGGTAAGGCAACATGGGGAGAGGAAATGGGCAATAGTCTCGGAAAAACTTGAAGGAAGAGCAGGCAAACAATGTCGTGAGAGATGGCATAATCATCTCCGTCCTGATATCAAGGTGTTTTTCCTAATATCCCTCTATTTATAATATAGCTTCTTTTTGGTTTTATTTGTAACGTAAGTTTTACTAGATCTAGGGTTCTAACATAAGTCTCTCTCTTTCTATGTGTTTTGTCGTTTGCCTTTCCAGAAAGATGGATGGAGTGAAGAAGAAGAGAGGGTTCTTGTCGAAGCACACACAAGAATCGGGAACAAGTGGGCAGAGATCGCCAAGCTCATACCTGGACGCACCGAGAACTCTATCAAGAATCATTGGAACGCGACTAAACGACGCCAAAACTCAAAACGCGAAAAGAAACGCCAAGCAAACGCTGATAACAATGATAGCGATCTCTCTCCACCAGCTAAAAGGCCTTGCATTCTCCAAGACTACATCAAAAGCATCGACAACAATAACAAGGACAATGACGATAACAAGAATGAGAACTCCATCAGTGTTTTTTCTACACCGAATCTTGATCAGATCTATTCTGATGGAGATTCTGCATCATCGGTCCTTGGCGATCCGTATGATGAAGAGCTGGTTTACCTACAAAACATCTTTGAAAACCACCCGGCTTCTCTTGACAACATTGGTTTGAGCCAAACATCTGGTGAAGTGAACCAGTCTTCATCATCTGAGTTCATGATCAAGAACCCTAACCCTAACTCCCACAACGTTGTTCAGACTCATCATCATGATCAGGCACCGGTTGCGGTTCCTCCGAATACTTCGCACCTTGCGTCTGATATCTACTTGTCTTACTTGTTGAATGGTACGACGCCGTCCTACGCCGACCCTTATTTTCCGTCTTACTCATCTTCCACGTCATCCACCACTGTAGAGCAGGGAGTCCATAACGAGTTGCTTGTGCCTCAAGCTAACTCCACCAGCGAAAGGAGAGATATGGATCTGATAGAGATGATCTCTGCTTCTACTCAAGGGAGCAACAACTCCTTCCCATTGTTCTAGCTGCCAACATGATCATGTGATACTATGCGATCATCATTATGATACTATGCGATCATCATTATGATCATTCTCTATCTTCTCTTCTTTTGTTTAATGATCTGTTTTCTTAAAAAATTCCCTAGATCATAAGATACAAGCTTCTTCTCGTATCAAAATAATTAGGGTTTATGTGCTTCTTTGTTGTGGAATACTTTTTCATTTTTGATCTTTTTCTTTCATTTTTACTTATATTGTTCACGTAATTTACTGGTTGTTTAGTTTGAGATTAGTGCTAAAATGATTCTCACTTACGTTACGAAATTGGTATTAGTGTAACAAGTCCACTTTGTTTTATCACAAATCTAATAAGTCCACTAATTCAGTTAAAAGTGTAACCACTAGACTTTTATTCAAAAAAGAGTTGAACAAACTCAAACAAACAAAGGTACAGAAAATGCATATATATATATATATTATAATACGTATCTTATACTGGAGTAAAACAAACGAAAAGTAGGTTGCTTACAACAATTTAAACTTCAAATGACAAACATATTCTCCAAACTCAAACATATCCTTAAAATTAATCACGCACTAACCACCTCACCACGAGGTTGCAAGTAGACATGTAGCCCGTTCTTCATGAAGAGCGACAGCGACATCTTCTGCTCGACGCGATGACCGGGAACTGGAGACAGCCGGTAACGGAGGAGAACGGCTGAAGCCACCGACTTCATTTGGAGATAAGCCAAGTCTTTTCCCAAGCAAGTCCTTGGTCCGGCGTTAAACGCTACAAACTTGTAACTATCATTAGGAGTCTCGAACCGGTCACCTTCGGCCGTGAGCCACCGTTCTGGACGGAACTCGAGACAGTCTTGGCCCCAAATCGTTTTCATTCGTCCGATCGAGTAAATCGAGTAGGTTACCGTCGAGCCTTTTGGCACGAAAGTTCCGTCAGGCAAAACGTCGTCGGCGACGACGTACTTGAAATCCTGCATGGTCATTTGGAACGTTACTAATTATTACGATATGAGTGACAAAAACAGCTAAAATAAATTTAATGATTGTTTTGCATCAAATTTTGCCATGTTCTTTTGGTAAACAATAATTCAAATTAAGTAAAAGTTAAATGTGATTATAACCGTCTTTTGATATATAGTACTAGCTAGCAGCCAAGAGTAAGAAAAATAAAATCGTTGAATTGTGATATTCAGCTTAAAAGAAAATTTATATTCTACTTAAAGAAAAATTAATGTAACTAGTCAAATTTAGATATTTAGTATGTATATATTTAGAAACATGTCAATATTTACGTAGTAATTAGTTATGACCCTAAAAAAGTAGTAATTAGTTATGACTATGTTAATTTTACGTAACCCTCCTGGCCATATGCGTTACGAATAATATTCCTATGAACGAAATAATCAAAAATTAAATGGTTGTATTTTCACCTGAGGCACAGAAGGGTATAAACGCAGCGTTTCAGCTAAAGCAGCCTTGAGGTAGACGAGCCTATCTGCCTCGTCGAACTCCAACGGCTTCTCCGCCCACTTCCCCTGATCACTACCACGTGTCTCCTTCAGAATCGTCGATAACTCGTCAACGATCTTCTTCTCCACCTCAGAGTTGTTCATGACGAGCCAAAAGAACCAGCTCAGAGCCACTGAAGAAGTGTCGCGACCCGCAAGAACAAAGTTAAGCGCGATACGCTGAAGAACATCCGTCGCAAGAACGTTACCGTTAACGTCACGTTTCTTCATGAAACGTGACAAAAGATCATCGGAAGGAGAGTTTTTCCGAGCGTCTATTGCATCGTTCATGTAAGTCTCAACGATCTCAAGGCTCTTCTTGAGCTTATCCTCCGAACCAATCCCCATGGCTTTCTGAATCCTCCACAAGAAACCGGTATAGAGAAGCCTCTTTAGAGTAGCCTCGGTGGCCGTGTCAAACGCGACGGAGAACGGATTCACCGGGAGGTCCGGTGATAGCGTCTCCGGATCTTTCCCAAAAGTCAAACCACAAATGTTGTCAAAAGTCAACCTCAAAAACAAATCTTGAAGATCAACCGGTTTGTTGTCCTTAACCGCCTGGTCTAATATAAGCCACAACCGGTTCTTGATAGCCCCGTTAACCCATCGAGCCATGGCTTGTCTAAGAGTCCTAGTAGTGAACTCAAGCGCTGCGGTCTTACGTTGCATGAGCCATGTGTCACCATCGCTGTTGAAGATTCCTTGTCCTAATAGATCGTGGAAAGCAGCTCGCCACATCGGACCTTTCGGGTAGTTATCGAACCTTGTCTTAAGAATATGCTCGACGTTTTTGGGGTGACACGTCACGGTGTAAAAACCTTGCTTCTTGGCCACGAAAGGTATCACCATAGTGCTTGTCTGGTACGTACCTCCAGTGGCTCGGAGGTTATCAGCGATCCAATCATGGACTCGGTTCCGGTTAGCGATCAGATACGGTAGGCTTCCGACGATAGGTAAGACTTTGGGACCGGTTAGTTTCCGGGAGAGGAAGTAGAACCATATAGCGTAGATCGATAGAGCGGCTACGACGTAGCCGGTTAAGATAGGGTTTAGGGATTCCATTTTTGGGTTTAGGCTATTTTTTTTTGTTGTATGGAGAGATTGGTGCGAGACATATATATGGTGAAGGAGAGGGGTGTGTTTTATATGTAGAAATGAGAGATATTTTTACCATAGGCTATAACAAGAAAAGCATTTGTTTTCCAATTAGGAGAAAGTAGTTGGGACATTTTTAATTTGGGTTGATAAGAATTTTGTGTATGGTTTGGGTTGGGCTAATAGAACACGAAAGCAAATTAACTGTCTCGTTTGGCTTTAGTTATGATTTTTTGTAGCATCGAATATCCAATATTTAGTTATAAATAAAATACTTTATTTAATATGAAATGAGCCTAGCAATGAGATCTTTGCTTCGAGAATAAAGATTTGGTCAATGGTAGTTTAGCCTACTACAAGAAATTGGGTTTGCTTGGAGTCGAACACTTGAAGAACACACTTGCGAAAGATTGTTTTTCATTTTCTTTTATTTGTCGCATGATATATGTTGATAGCAAATTAGACATTCAGACTCGTATAAAAGTTTCTGTCTCGAAAATCAGAATACCTAGGAGAAAGATTCAGCTGATAAAAATATGAGCTAATCCAAAATGCCATACACATTTCAAGTACTTAGCTATTATCTAATCCAAGAAAATATTTCCGAAAACCTATGCTTGAAGATATATTCTTAATAAGTTAAAAAAAAAGATATATTCCCAATATAAGCCTCAGTTACAAAAAAGATATATTCCCATATTATTTTCAAGACTGCAGTCAAAATTTTAGATCACCCAACCTTACAAATAAATACGTTTCCTCCTTTATTAAAATCTAATAAATCATGATATTATTCCTTAAGATTCACTAACTTTTTGGTATAGTATATAGGATTATATGGGTTATTATTCTATTAATTTTCGTTTTTGGCTAAATAATATATATATAACTTATTTATTAATTTAGTTACTAGAATTTTTTGTGTTGGTTGTTCATGATTTATATTTTAAGCTTTGATAAAATTTTAACTTAACATAAGATTTTTATTGATTTGTAAGTGTTGTTTACTTTCTTAATTTTAAAATCTACTTGTCTGATCTTAAGATATTGGAAAATTAGATTTGTACATTTTTTTAAAGCTGGGCCGTTTTATAAATGAATGAAAAATATTCTGAGTAAAAACTAGTTTTTTTATCAACAACTAAATTTGTTTTTCTAATTTGTCATTGTTTTTTCCTCTTATACAAAACAAGCATGAAGCGAAAATTAAAACCACCTGAAACAGAGGATCTCCAGACAATAAAATCTGTCTAACTTTAGAAACCCCATTTATCAACGTTTTGTATGCTGCTACATTCTTTGCTAGATCTTGCAATGAAAACACCCAAATATTGATCATGTTTCAATAGATTTCTTATGGATCACGTCTGCTGAATAGTGATTGTATGGAAAATGGGTATTGACGTGAAGGAGACCGGTGCAACATTATGGAAAGTTCTTGGATTCTCAATGAACACAAGCATCAAATTCATGAGAAATCACCCGGTCTTGTCAGGGGTTTCCATGTTTTTACTTGCACTATACGTCATCCTTCCTTCATTGTTCTTCTTCCTGATATACTCCTCGCCGGTTCTTGCTTGTGGTGTAGTATATGCCCGAGAAAAGATGGGATTGAGTTTTCCATCTTCAGGATCAAAGAGTTGTGGAGGAGAAAAGGATGGTGTTAGATGTCACTTAAGACAACAAAGAAGTGTTAGACGAAACGCTAGAATGCAAGTTGAAGAATGGGACTCACAAACAAGCGAGGAAGAGAAGGACAAAGTTATCTTGACCTCTCTTTACAATGACCTTCTCGGTCGTAAACCACATTTCGAGGAGTCTCCTAAAGCAATAGAAACAGAAGTTGTAGAAGACAATGAGAAGTCTGTTGGTGAGGAAGATTCGCAAATGTCTTATGTTAACGTTGAAGAACCAATGGTTTGCAATAAGATCAAAGAAGAGAAAGAAGAGATGAGGGAGGAGATGAGCAATGCTAATGAACATTGGGTTTCAGAGATTGATAGAGATAGGAGACTAGAGAGTCTAGTAGCAAGAAGAAGAACAAAACGTCTCTTCAAACTAGCTCTTCATCAACATAATAAGCTTCAAGCTGAGGAAACAGCTAGCCCTACACATAACAACAACCTTCGTATTAACATTCCTGGGAAAAATAACAACAACCCTTTTGAAAAACGTCGAAACTACTATCCATCAGATGATGATAGTACTGTTATGGGATTACAAGTTCCATCCTCAGCACCTTCCGTGATGCTACAAGCGAGAAATCCTTTTGACATTCCTTATGATCCTCAAGAGGAAAGACCTATTCTTAGTGGAGACAGTTTTGATCAAGAGTTTTCATTTTTAGACCATAAAGATATGTTCCTCTCTCGTCATGAGAGTTTCTCTCGCTTTGGTGATCTTTTGTCTCCAGAACATGCTCAGTGTATGGACAGCCCAGCTTCTACTTCAGACATCACAACTACTAAGAAACGTTTAGGTAACATGTTCTTAAAGTTATTATTTGTATATACTCAATGAGTAATGATTTTTTTTTTTGTTTTCAACAGATTTGGAGAATGAATATGAACAAAATACAATAGAAGATGACAATAAATGTGTTGAGAGTGGAAAGCTAGAAGTGAATAATGAGACAGATTCAAACAATGAAGATGATGATGATGATTCAAGCTGTTCAGAAGAAAGTGAGTCAGAACACAACCGTTTCAACAAAGCAGAACTCAGAGAAGCTATTAGCCACACCATGGATAACTATCCTAGTTTTCTTGTGAATCAAGCAAGAAATAACATCCCAAGCCCGTTACCTAGAGGCTTAGCACCGCCAAAAATTGATGATAACAATATGTTTTATGCTCGTAGACGCGAACATTCGCACAGTAGAACATTCTCCATGGCCTCGGATATGCAAGTGGAGGTTTCAGAGATTGGTTCACCTCCTACTACGGTTGATTGGCTCGATGAATGGTCTAATGACGGGGAGTCCTATATTTATGATACTGATATTGATAGAGAAGTCATACGCGGTGAAGAGTCACCCAAGAGGGTCTCTAGCCAATCTGAATCAAAAGAGGATAATAGTTGGCTAGAGACTAAACCAGTGGCAGAACACCCAAGAATAGCTGGTGATATGTATACAAGAAGTCAAGCTGAAGAGAATTTTGACCCGAAATTTTCTAGTATGAGTGATGTTTCTAAGCCAACAAGAGGTTTGTTTTTCCATACAAGCGTGTCATTGTCGTCTATAACAGAAGAACCTGAAACAATCTTTGACTCGGTGGATGGGAGAACCTCAGAGAGTATGAACCTATTGAATTTGGTTGACCAGGTATCTCCAGATTCATCTAGGAAGAAGTTTCTTGATGAGGAAGCTACTGATGTGCAACCATTAGAAAATAATAATCTTTGTGGATCTCCTAATATTATGGATTCAGATTTCATTGATCACCAGCGGAAAGACCAAATATTGAATAGTATTCAAGGAGAGTATGATACAAATCAGATCCATATGAAGAATGAGAACACAAACCGAAAGGAATATGAGGCAGCTCAGAGCTTATTGGATGCTTCTTTGGACATTCCGTATATAGAATCATTTGAAAGAGAGAAGAATGAAAAAGAAGAAGAAGAAGAACCAGAGTTAAATGATTTTAGGAAAGAGGTAACAATACAAGCAGAAAATAAGGCACTTCAAGGTGACTTGAAGAGTTCTCCATCCCATGTTCTTACAAAACTACTAGAAAGTGAGGCCACGGTAGAGAACGGTCTGGAATTAGGTAAAAGTACTGATGTGTATGCAAAGCCAATTGAGCTAGAGAAAACACATGACGACGTCTTGGAAGCATCTTCGAGCCATTCTTCACAATTACTTGAGAACTACGGAGATGCAGAAAATGGTAGTGATTTGTTTCTTCTACAAGTTCAAGACTCTAATAACTCAGCATTGGATGAGTCAAGTGAACATCCACTCTCTAATGAAGTAGAAAGTTCACGATTATCGAAAGATATTTGTGGTGAATCAGCCCAAGTTTTCAACAATATAACGAATGTTGAGGAAGAATCAACAGTTTCAGAAGGGACTCATAACTCACAAGGTTCAAAACCATGGACTCAACAGGTTTTACCCATTTTTCTAATCATCTTTGAATACAAGCTTCTTTCACTACACTACAAGAAAACAAAGAGATTCTGATGGCCAAAATCGTCGGAAGTTCGTCGGAAAAGGCCTATTCCGACGCATTTCTGACGAAGGCGTTCGTCGGTATCATTTCGTCGGAAAAAAAGAATTCGTCGGAATTTCGTCAGAATTTCCGACGACTTTCTGACGAATACCGAGAAATAACATTCTGACGAACTTCCGACAATATTCCGATGCGGACACACGAGACTAGAGTTCATCGGAAAAACTATATACCGACGGAGACGGATCCTCCGAAGATTCCGACGAACTAAGTTCTCGGTAAATACCGACGGAGTCTGATTCGTCGGTAAATACCGACGGAATATGACTCGTCGGTAAATACCGACGGATTACGATTCGTCGGTAAATTCCGACGACTCACCATTCGTCGGTATGTTCCGACGAATCATAGTCCGTCGGTATTTACCGACGAGTCATACTCCGTCGGTATTTACCGAGAACTTAGTTCGTCGGAAAATGTCAATTTTAATAATACGAATTAATTTTGCATTTTTATATATATTTTTATATGAAAAATTAATTAATAAATAAATAAAATCTGAAATTTAAAACTAATAATATTATAGAATTTAAATTCATACAAACCGAAATAGAAAAAAAACATTCAGAAAATTTAAAATTCATGCAAAACGAAAGAAAAAAACATTCAGACAGTTTTAAAAAGCTGAAAAAAACTAAGAACTCGAAGACATCAAACGATCTAGCTTCTGCATTATCTCGGCGTTGAACTTCTTCTGGGATGCCAGCTCAGCAAGGATAGTGGCATTCTCCGAACGGATAGTGGCATTCTCCGAAAGGATAGTGGTGTTCTGCTCCTCCAATGCCCCAATCCGTTCATCTTTGTCATGTAGCTCCTCGAGAATCATGGGATCGGCATACGGAGCTTGCGAAGAAGACGCCGGATACGAAGAAGCACGGCGGGCCAACCCAACTAAACGGCCTCCTTTCCTTTTAGGAACCGCCTACAAAAATATTTAAAGTTAGTAAATATAGACAAATTAGTAATCGACATTATAAAAAAATATATTAATAAAAAAAATTACCTTTTCAACCATCTCATTTATTTGCAATAGGGACAAGTTGGTTGAAGCTCCCGTAGAATCGCCGTCATCAGAGAGAGGCTGAGATTGAGTTGCTATTTCAGCTTCCACCAAATCAACGACACCTTTGATCACGGGATCCTGAATTTGACCTGTCTTCTTGTTAGTGTGAGCCACCTTGCTTTCCAAACGGGCTTCACGATAACTGGCCATAGAGAATACTGTCTTCCATGCTTTCCAAACGGGCTGAAACCATCAGTAGATAATCCAAGATAAACATTTCTTCTCTCTTCCGCAAATTCTGGATATGTTGACTGGAAATGTTTCCAAGCCTTCGCATCTGAAGGATGTCTAATCTCACCATTTGTGGAATGCTCTGCATGCCATCTCATTGCTTTTGCTGTGCGCTCACACTGATACAACCTCTTCAATCTTTCCGTCAAAGGCAAATACCACATTCTTTTGAACGGGATCGGAACTCTTCCCCTCGTCTCCTGATAACGAGGTTTCCCACAAAATTTGCATACATTTCGTGTCTCATCCGCTCTCCAGTAGATCATGCAGTTGTCAATACATACATCTATCACTTCGTACGGTAGTTGAAGACCGGCTACAAGTTTCTGAACCTCGTAGTATGAACCCGGTGCAAGGTTATCCTCAGGTAGAATACCTTTGACAAAATCAGTAATCGCATCCATGCATTCTTCAGCCAAATTATAGTCTGTCTTAATACCCATTAATCTAGTTGCAGATGATAAGACTGAATGACCATCTCTACAATTTTGATACAAAGGTTGTTTTCCTGCATCTAACATATCAAAAAATCTCCTAGATTCGGGATTTGGTTCTTCCCCTCTATAATGATCATGTACCATCTGCTCAGTACCTACACCATAATCTATATCCGTTCTAGGTTCTTCTAACCTAATATCAGGCTGAAGTTCACTAACAGGCTGAGGTTCGCTAGTACTACCATATTCATAACCAGTTTCCCCATGAAGGTACCAAACTTTATAATTACGTGAAAACCCTTTCATATACAAATGAGTCCAAACATCAAATTCTTTTATAACCTTATTATTATTGCAAGTAGAGCAGGGACATCTTAACATACCACTTTTTGCATCCGGTTGCTGTTGAACAAGCCTCATGAATTCTCCAATTCCTTGAACGTATTCTTCCGTAAGCAAATTAGTGTTGGGATCCAAATGAGGTTTATCCATCCACGAACGATAATAAGCTCCTGAAGACATGATTTTCACGGAATTGTTATGACTAAAGAGAAAGAAGAGAGAATGAGGTGTGAATGAGATGAATGAGGAGGGGTTGCATTTATAGGAAATTGCTTACGGATATCCGACGACTTTCCGACGGAATACCGACAGATATTAAGCATTCCGTCGGAATTCCGTCAGTATTTTCCAATCTCGAACGGCTATAAAACGGTCATATTTATTTGTCGGCAACGGTCACTTGGTTCGTCGGAAATTCGTCGGAAAATACCGACGGAATACCGACGACCGTAACGGTTATATCTTTTCATCGGCATATCGTCGGAAATTTGACGGAATATTCCGACGACTTTTCGACGACTACAACGGTTATATTGTTTATCGGAATATCGTCGAAAAGTCGTCGGAATATTCCGACGACCCATGTTTTCTCGGAAATTCGTCGGAATTAGCCGACGGAATTCCGACGACTTCAGATTTTTTGTTTTCGTCGGAAATCGGTCAGAATTCCGTCCAAAGTGTCCGACGGCTGTGTCGTCCGTCGGAATCTCCGTCGGAATTCGGCGTGTTTTCTTGTACTATTGTTGGCCTATGATTCCAAGTTTTGTAATTGTTTTTTTATTTATTAAATAGCACTGTACTGATTCTTTCGAAAGAATATCAGCAAGAACATTAGAGATCACCCAACAAGCAGAGCATGATGCTATTTATCCAAACAAAGTCTCTCAAGATATTACTGAAGATATATTTGCTGCATCAGCCAAGGACTCAACTGCTAATAAGAAGAATGACGAAGAGAAACTAAAACCTGATGAGCAAGTTATAGAACAAGCTGTGGAAAAGGAATTAGAGCTTGATTTACAATCAATGCACCATAACACTGGTTTAGTCTCTAAAGAAGACGATGAAGAATCCAAGAAAGTGAATGGGGGCAGTGCACAAGGCCGAGACCACGACAACAAAGACAGAAACAGAGACTTAGGTTAGTCACGTAATTCATATTCGACATAGTTATGAGGGACAAATAGGTTCATATTCATTTTTATAACCAAATGTTTATTATTTTGCGGAAGACACACAGATCAGATAATTTTTTTTATATATGTTTATTACTATTTTGTTAGCTTCTGTTATTATCAATGAAAAACGCAGGGCAATCTTATATATTAAAACAGAAATCACAACCTTGATTCATGTGTAATTTTTTTAAAAATGGACCTAATGGACCTATTCATAGAAATTCATACTATATTTTAATTCAGACTAATAATAAATATAATTTTTAAAATATTTTAATCATAGTATCTTTTGATATCTTTTTATTTTAAATATAAATATATTTATTTTAAAATTCTAACAAATCTGTTTAAAAAGATTTTTACAAGATCTTCATTTTCGAAATTACATTTAAATATTTTCACTAATTTCGAAATTAGTTTAAAATATTATTATACACATTAATATATTCAGTTATATAAAAAGAAAAATAAAAAAATCTATAATATTTTAGTTATTATATAATCATAATCAATCATATTAAATTAAAATTATTATATTGAGCTAAATATAATAAAATTATATTAAATTTATATATTTATATATTTTATTTTCGTAATTATAAAATATTTATGTTCAAAAATAAAATCTAATATGTTGGTAAGATGGGTTAACATTATCAAACTATATAATACATGTATAAAAATTAACGTGTATTTCTTTAAAGTTAATAATATAAAATCTTTGTAACTACTTTAATCATAATATATTTTCATTTTAAATATAATATATATTTATATATTATATTTTAAAAATTCTAATAAATCTGTGTAATATTTAAACAGTAACTTAATGTATTTTAAGTTATCGTTTAGAAATGAAAATAAATAAATTATATCCTATTTTGTCTACTTTTATAGTCATGATCATGTTAAAATATAATTATTATACTAAAATAAATATGATAAAATTATATTCAATTGATAAATTTATAAATTTTATTTTCATAAATATAAACTATTTATTTAAAATATAATATGATGATAGAATGGCTTAAAATTAACAAACTATATAATACATGTCTAAAAATTAACATATCTTACACTTTTATATATACAATAATAAATTATCTAAAATGAATAAGCATAAAAATATTGGTAAAAAGAAATCCAGTTTTGAAATACGAATCAGAATTTAGCATAATTTTTTTAAATATATTTTCTCATGAATATATTAATTTGCTTAATAACTAAATGTAAATACAATAAGATAAGTATATAATAAGAAGTGGCAAATACATAAGGTTTAAACAACTAATTAATTATAACATATAAATTATAAAATTATTGTATTTGAAATAGTTATATAAATATTTAAGTATATGATTAACATTAAAAATATATATCACTTATGTTCTAAAACAATAATTTATGTATAGAAAAGTGAAAATAAACACCCGTGCAGTTGCACGGGTCAAAATCTAGTTATGTATTATATGATTAAAATATCTGTTGAAAGATTAGTTGAAATAAACTAAGTTGGATATCATTTTTTAAAAGTACATTTAATCAAAAATACTTACCATTTGAGTTTAGTGATTATTGTTTAAGATTTTGTATCTAAGGTGTGGGGTTGGGTTTATAATATTTTATAAATAATTTATAAATATTTACAAATAATTTAAGAGGATTAATATTATCTTTTTCATAATAAATTTAAGGTATTTTGAAAATGGTTATCATTTAAAGGTAAACTAGATTTGGACCCGCACAACTGTGCGGGTATTAATTTTCATGTTTATATATATATATATTACATAATTAGAATATATTTTTTAAGTTACTTATATATTTAAATGTTTATATATAACTATCTTAAATATAATAATTTGATAGTTTTCATGCTGTAAGTTAATTGATTATTTCAAATCATCACATATATTTGGTATTTTTTATTATATATATTTTAAAATTATTTTTATTCAACTATTATGATCCTGATCCGTAATTCAAAGCGCTAGATTTCCTTTATCAGTATTTTTTTATGTTTATTCATTTAAGATAATAACTATATATATATATAAAAGTTTAAGATAAGTTAATTTTATACATGAATTATCTAATTTACTAATGTTAACCCGTTCTACCAACATATTATATTTCTAGCATAAATTTTTAATGTTTGTCAAAATAAAATATATTAATTTATCAATTTAAAATAATTTTATCATATTTAGTTAATTACAATTTTTTATTTTAAAATGATAGATATAACTATAAAATAGTAAAATTTGATATAATGTTTTTCATTTTATAAAAGATAACTGATTATTTGTATAATAAATTTAATATATAATAAAATATATATATTAATGTATAATAACATTAATTTTATTACTAATTACAAAATTAGAGAAAATATTTATATACAATTTTTGATAATATTTATATTTATTTTATTTATACTATATATAAATCCAATTGATCATCTATTGTTTAAATTTAATTATTGATAGCCCAATAAAAATTTCTTGTAGGCCCAAAATTTAAATGATAAAATTAGATATTAAATGTAACATGACTTTCTAGGAATAGGTCCATTAAGTCCATTTTAAAAAAAAATCACACATGAATCAAGGTTGTGACTTCTCTTTTAATATATAAGATATCAAATTTGAGGTAAAGTTACAGAATCCCTAGTAGTTATTTGTAGCAAAACAATGCACTGAACCATAGATAGAATTGAACCCAAACAATCAACAAAATAAATTAGTAAGGATATATATCTTTGGTCATGCAGAGATACAAAACTGGATAACAAATTATTGTCAATAGATTGATTGCATTGTTCTCAAACATTTGTTATAACTTCAAGTGGTTATTCAATGCATAGTTTGGTTGATTGAGACAAACAATATTGAATAATACCATAATGCATGATGCATAAGTTATTCAATAATTAAACGACAACATTTGAATACTAGAGATGACCAATTAAGTTTGTGTCTTTTTGAACCTTTTGCTGCAACTTGTATAACATAAATTTCTTTTTTTTTTTTAATTGTTTTTCATCAATAACTAACACTCGCATACTATTCCATATATCAGACGGTGTGATGTTAGCAACATTGTATGTTGTGCTTTTCATTTTTTTTTTTTCATCAACAACATTGTATGTTGTGCTTTTCATTTCTTCACATCATGTGTTCTTTTTTCTTTTGCAACTTGTAATCATTTGAAAGCCTTTAGGTGTAAACCATTATAATAAAACATTAACGGCTTAACGTTGTAGCTGAGTAGACTAACATTTAACAAATTAACTAAAAATATTAGGTTCACGAAACTTTTACTAACTACTTGAACTTGGAATCAGTGAAAACGAATGGACGTTTATTATACAGTTTTCAAATACGATTGTTCCGTCCATATGAAAAATTTAAGAATCTAACTCACACCCTTTAATTAGAGATCTATCACCACTCATTATAACTGATACATTGTGTTCTGCGCGTCGTAGCAAGAATCTGCGGTGTTAAACGGCCCTAGCAGAGCCTGACCATAAGAGTGAACGCCACTAATAGCGTTTCCAATCGTTATGTTGAAAGTGTCTGCATGCGTTCCATTGTTGTTCGTTTGGCTCCACGGAAACGCGGCTAGTCTTGAACGCTGCTCTCGTGCAACGATGGAGCTCTTGTTGGTCTCCAAAGAAGCTTCGTCTTGGAGATTCACAGTGGTTATGTCGTGTATGCTTGCTCGTCTCTTGTCCTTGCCGCCGGAATGTTGCCGGATAAAGTATTTTTGGGCGTGACTAGCGACTTGTGTTGGCGTTCGCGTTATCACAAAGTTTCTAGATATGTTCCTCCAATCTCCTTTACCGTATTTCTTCAAACCCATTAGAAATAGCCTGAATATATTGTCACAAATATTTAATCCAAAGATAATTTTAATAAAGTTATATACATTACAATTTACAAATAATATAAAGATGTAACTTGGTCAATTCAGGTTTCATAATGATGAATGCTTATAATATAGTGGAAAATTTGTATAAAATAATCTTAAATCTGGTTTAATTTCAATTCGGAGTAAACCGGAAAAGGACAGATGCTTACTTGTGTTCTTCTTCCGTCCAAGGAACACCTTTCTTCCGCTCCAACTCCGGCGATCTACCAGCCGGCAACCGTTTGTTACCAACCGGATGACCCGGTTTGAAACCGTTACATCCGCCGTCGCCGGTCCAGTCAAGAGTGAAAGGGGAGGTGATGTAACCGGGAACAGGGATTAAACCGGCTTCGATGCTGCTGAGGTCAGCTTCCAGGTCGTTATACTGTTTGATGACGTCACTCACGGTCTTCCCCGGAATCGCCGCCGCTACTTTCTGCCACCGGTCAGGAGTGTTGTCGTCGTAAACTGCCAGAGCATTCTCGAACGCCTTGTTCTCAGCTACCGTCCACGTGGCGGCATCGGGAGAAGCTGCCAAGGGGACGTTGCTCTCTGTCTCCTCCATGAGCCAGTTGCCACCGGACACGTGAGACGTCGTCGCCGGTCTCAGAATCTCCATGGTTGCAAAAACTATAAACCAGCTCTGTTTTCTTTTTTCTTGTTTTTATATGAAATAATCATAGAAAGAACTCAAGAATCACTGTCAAATGATACTTCATATTTATTTTGACTAGAGAGCTCATCAGAAATCTTTGAAATATATTGCTTAGACCCACCTTCAAGGAATCTAGAAAAGCTTCAACCTTTTTTGAGAAAAAAAAGAATGGAGAAAATCTAGGCAAGATCTGGGTAGTGAGTCCAAAGGGAGTTTTTTTCTGGATAGCTTTGAGATTTTGCAGAAGAAAGAAAATGAATCTATTGGTTTTCCAGATTTGGTGGAACTAAAGCATGCGTGGGTTTTAAGTAGCAGAGATAGGGGTGGGCGTTCGGGTACCCGTTCGGGTTCGGATCGGGTATTTCGGATTTTCGGATATTTCGGTATAGAGGTGTAGAACCCGTTCGGGTATTTCTGTACTTCGGGTCGGGTTCGGGTATTTTAAGTTCGGTTTCGGTTATTTCGGATCGGGTTCGGATATTTAGATTTTGAAGAAAAAAAAATGAAAATTTTCATTTCTCAAATTTCTTGTATTTAAATATATAACTTTTCACTTAACTATTTTTTATTTTTAATAGATTGCATGGTTAATAGATTTGGACATAACATTTTCAAACTAAAAAGACATTAATTTGGTTATTGTTTTTAAATTTTGGATGTAACTTTTTGTTAATTGCTGAAATAAAAAGTTTGACATGCATTTTAAGCGAATAGCAAATCATCTTCTACGTAATTGTATGTATATCATATGAACTTAAAGTATGTGTAGTATCAATATAAATATTTTATATAAAATGAAAGATGTAAACTATAAATATAAGGTTAATTATCATATGTTCGGTTATTTTCGGATATCCATTCGGGTTCGGATATTACCCGTTCGGGTTCGGATATCCAATCTCTCCTAATTCAATACTCGTTCGGATATTTTGCTACTTCGGTTCGGATTTCGGTTCGGGTTTTTCGGATCGGGTTCGGGTGCCACTTCGGATTTCGGGTAAAATGCCCACTCCTAAGCAGAGACTCCAGAGTTGAGATTTGGTGTGGATAATATTTCTCGGGAAAATAAACATATGGCTACAGAAAATGAAAAATAATATTATTAATACAATTGAAGAAGCTACCTTGGAGCTTACCCAATTAGGAAAACTATAACGTGCAATAAGAAGCAAATGAATCCATAAATGGAAAGAAAACTAACACCAGAAACCAATTCTGAAATCTTTCTCTAGTAAAAAAAGAGAGAAGACGCAGAGAAAGTAGGCGATGATTTGGGTTTTTAGGCCATGATTAACTCCGGTCTCTTAAATGAAGTTTTTAGTTTCGACTAAGAGACGATTCTTAGTTTTTAATTAAGGAAAACTAAAAATCATCTTTTAAATAAGAGTTATAAAATACGTTTTTTAGCCGAAAAATATAAAAAAAAAATGTCAAATCATGAGTTAAGAACCCCAAATAAGAGACCGGAGTTAATCATGTTTTTGAGAAATTAAATCTTGGGTGATGCTGTTTTTTTTCTTCTCTAATTATTACAGACAGTAAAAATAATAGATTCTGGTTTTTTTACTCTTATGTACTTTTTGTCACATTACATATGATTTCAGTGTGTACACATCATCACCAAACTAGGTTTCTATTTTTAACCCTGTTTAGTTTACATATTCCCAAACTAATGTAATTATTTCGTTTAGAGATTTTTAAAATTTCTAAACAGTATTTTAAAAAAAACTTTAAATTTAAGTGTTTGTTTTTTATTTTTATCTTGTTAACCAGTTTTACTGTTTAAAACTTTTGTCACCATACATAAAACATCGTTCATCCGCTAATTAGAGGTCACCTTTTTCTTTTAATGCTCTTTCTAATTATTAAAATATGCTGTTATTGTTTGTGTTAAAGTAATCTTATTAAGTTATGGCTACTAATCAGACCCTAAATGTTAGCCGTTGTTGATCTTAATGAAGATAAGTTGTGTTTATGAAAGAAAATAAAAAGAATTGGAAGAATAATTCCGTGACCACTATGATTACAACATAATAATGATGGTGAACACTCATATATTGCGAAATACACAAATAATTGTCACTGAAACCAAAGAAGAAAAATGATTTTATTTATTGAATAAAAATATACGAAGTTGACATTTTCTGGGAGTATACGATGCCTTCTCATAACAATAACAAATTTTCAACATCCTTGTTAAAATAAGTTTCAAAACTTTTTTTTTGAAACACAAAATAATATACTAACTATATTCCAAAGAAAAACATATACGTTACTGACGCTGCTGTACTTTAAATTTTTTATTTGCACTGATTACGTACAACTTTTTATTTATTTCGCAATTTGGGATTTTATGTGTCAGAACAGAAAAAGCAGCCGCCAAATGAACGGTCGAGATCAGCGGTAACTTACATGGCCAAGTTGTACTTAGGGGTCCACGTGAGATGCGCGTTTTGCATTATCATTGGTCGGTCTCTCACTTTAATTGTCTTTTCTTCTGTCTTTAAGATCTCGAGGAATCTGTCTTCTTTATTATGATTTGTTCACGTGGCAGCATTCTATACGTTCGATCTACCCTTACGAGTTCATGCTGAGTATATACGTAAGGTTTTCGGTGGGGCTTTTAACCGGTTTGGTAAAGTTTTATTGCACCTTTACAAGATGTCTACATGGTTACATGGTGAAAATCACTAACCATTTCTCATATTTTTCTCTCTTCGGCAGCAAAAGCTCATTTCATTGTAGTTATGAATGGTTATGAGTCTCATCACCGAGTCTAACACATCAATCACCGTATGTTTGTCATCATGGAGCTCACGATAATCAAACCAATCACCTTTCTAAAAGATTGAAATCTACGATTGAATTTCAAAATGTTCTTCATTGCCGTAAACCCATAAGTGACTTAAGAAGATCTAATTAGATCACCCTTTTGTAAATCAAATTACTTCTGTACATGGTTTGGTGAGATTTACAATCTATATTTATATATTGCATAATTATTGTCCCAATCGTTGACCACAGTGTGAGTTGTTCTCTATTAAAAATGCAATAATGATTTATTTAAATACAATATTTTATGTTTTATATAATGAAGAATCTTGGAACATGTCAAAGAAATTCATTACCCTTTTACCCAAAAAAAAAAAGAAATCAATTACTTATAGAGTTTACTACAACATAGAATTCCTGATATCACGGATCACATTGATATATGTCCTAATTAAGTGTTTAGGGACTAGGGAGTATTAATCAATTAGTTTTAGTCAAATGTTAATACACTTAAAGCCGGTAAGCTTCCTTACGTGACCGGTAATGGTACCGTACCATACCGTACTTGTGTATATTATATCACATTAATCCAATTCAAAATGTTTATAGCATTTTTTCGATGGAACTAAAGGAACGTTTTCAAGCATTTTATCTTTCATATATTCTTTGTGAGGATAACACAACGTAACAACCAAATGTTCGCTAGGTAAGAGTATTAGATTTTTGAATTGATAATTGTTTTTTGTTGTTCTAAAATGACTTGTTGATACATAAAAAAAAATGTTTATAGTCACCTTGGTCACCTTGGTCGTATAATAAGCTTCTTGACTCAAGGGGAATTATTTTTCCTTGGATCAGGAAGCGGGTTCAAAACGGAGAAACCACCTATTTTTGGTCATCGAACTGGTCCCCATTTGGTAAGCTCTCTGACTACCTAGGCACTCGAGCTTCACTGCACTTTCCGGTCTCCGCGACTGCTACGCTTGCTGAACTATGGGAGAATGATGCCTGGATTATACCAAATGCGCGCTCTGACCAGCAACTAGAGGTTTTATCATATATCTCTACCCTCACTTTGAATAATACTCAGGACGAACTCGAATGGTGGCCGGGGAACCAACTACGCTCGAAATTCCAGACTGGAGCAATATACAACCTCCTTCGTCCCCCGACGCCTACGGTAGCTTGGCACAAAGAGGTATGGTTTTCAGGTGGAATACCAAAACATATGTTCCTAGTGTGGTTGATGGTCAGGAACAGATGCCCTACAAGAGATAGAATACTCAGCTGGGGGCTACAAACAGATCCGCACTGTCTTCTCTGTAATGTGGCAAATGAGTCAATTGCACACTGCTTCTTCGACTGTACGTTTGCTTGGGATGTATGGAGGATCATGGCAGCAAAATGTAATTTTGCATCATCACGCCATTGGTCTGACATTCTCCCGCAGCTAAGAAACCACACTTCAAATAAGATTCAAAAGACACTTCTACTCTTATGCTGGCAGGCGACACTCTACACGCTCTGGTCAGAGAGAAACAATCGACTGCACAACGCCCGTTTCACTCCTGCCGACAGATTGGTGAGCCAGATAAGTCTCACGGTAAAGAACAAGATCTCGAGCCTGAGAATCGACAGGCCAAAATTCTCCTCAGCCCTCCTCCAGTTATGGTTCTCTACTTGAAACCCATCCAGCTTTTATCTGATTTCTATTTGTATCTTTTAGATATTTAAGGCCACTTGGCCTACTGAGTTCTCATACTCTGTAAAACATTTTCAGTCTCATGCTTTTAAATAGAAAAATCTTTTTCAAAAAAAAAAAAAAAAAAAAAATCATTTAGATGCCACACAGTAGACATCTCGAGTGATAGTAACGTACGGCTAATATATATGCTTGTAAATTCCATTTCGTATGTATATAATTAGAAGTTTCTCAATTACGTAACATTTTTAACTCTAATCATCCTACTCTACTTAATACATGCTTTGTAAGTATTCTTATCCAATACACGTTTGAATCATCTATGTCATTGCTTATTGAAAAGGAGTTTAAAGTAATCATATATTATAGGAAAAGAATTAGTTAAATTCTAAAATCTTTCGCGCATGTTTCATATATGAAAAGTGCTAAATCAATTTATGTTTGAGGTGTGGTCATGCAAGATTGCCACAAAGAAAAAGTATATCACTTTCAGAATATATGTAGGGTTATTGAGCATATTAACGATATAATCTAGTTTATTATCATAAAGTATGCTTACATATAGTTACCGTATTCAAAATATATAAAAAATATTTTCTATTCAATGGCCCTTTGGACGTTCCAGGAGCTATATGTAGGGGAAGGTCTGAATGTTGGGGATACATGTCAATAATTGAATATATTTTTTGCCATTTCTGGTACAACTAATACTCTCCAAACATTTAATATTAAGTTTTTCAAGTTAAATACTCTTTTACTCATTTGAACACTTGAGTATTATTTCAAACAAGGAATAAGTCAGAAAACTGTTTAAGCAGAAAACTATAAGGTTTAAGTGCACCAAGGGACAAACGTCTTGCGAACTGGATGAAACAGCCAAAGTCTTTTGGAATCGATTCCCTGGCATTTTTTTCTCTTAATAAACTATTATGATTATTTTCATGGAAATTGTGATTCCAGTTAAGCTATATATATACATGCATAACCGATTCTGAACTTTTGAGACAAACAATTTAGTAAAGATTTTAATAAATATTTTTTTTTTGCTTAATTTAGAGGTCTATGTTCTATATAGTAACTCAATTTTTTGGAGATTTAAAGCCAATATTAGATTTGGCTATACCTAGAACTGGCTCTGTATACAATATACACCACTAAACAACTTTAAAGAACACCGACGACCGATCGAACCTTTTGATTTTGCTAAAGAGGATCCGTGACATTGTCCGTCGAGCACCGTATGGGTTTCATTTTCTTATTTTCTGCTGGATAAATCTAATTGCCAAGTTGCAACGGAAATTAATAGTTAAAAAGAAAAGAAATAGAAGCCTAGCATAAGAATAACGTTTTATGAACTAGTTTATTATATAAAATGTCCGATCTTCCAAATTTTTTTACATGCAAATTATTGTAACATGCACCTTATAGGTACTAAGTATAAACTAAAATTACCAAAAAAAAAGAAGTCCTAACACTGGAAAGATCGGTGTGTGTAGGAAGCAGTGACAGGTCACGGCCCGTGACCGTTGTCGACGACGAATGCCATCTTTAGTCCCCTAGTTGTATGGATTTCCAAGTGACAATGCACGAATCATACCCTTATAATATTTAACAAACAAAAAACATATAATTAGCGTAAACTTCAGCAAGTTGGACCGAATATTTCGATAAATAATACGCTACACGATTATAAAACGAAATAAATTATTCGTTATCGAAAAGGACTAACTGTTTGACAAAAGTAATGCATAACCAACACCTTTTATATGCAAAAAACACCTCATCATCTAACTAAACCCACCCACACTTGCTCTGTAGTTTTGAATATGATTAATCAAAAGTGTATATAAACTTGTGCTGAACCTATGAACTTGCTAGCAAGTGTATAACTAAAAACAACTACAAGTGATTGCTCAAAAAAAAAAAAAAAAAAACAACGACAAGTGATACTCTGTTGCGTTCTGTTTATATCTACGTATAGCATTTAATTTTTCCCAACAAATTCGTAAGCTTAACCGTCTTAAGTGAAATATATTTATTCACTGGATATTGAACTAATCCCAAGCAAACGGTTATGACTTAATATAAACTAGAGTTTATATTTTCATTTTATAAATATTTAATTTTGATATTATTATATAAATTTAAATATACAATTTATATTTTAGTGTTATGTATTTTATAACTCTTTAATTTTTTTGTTTAGGTTTTTTATTACTTTATTAATATAGGGGTTTGTTTTATACATTTTACCTTTTTATTATGTTTTAGAGTTTTCATAATTTGAAATAATCAAATAAAAAATATTCTTCAACATATGATTTTTGAAAATATATAGCTGTAGAAATAAAATTTTATCATATGTTAATAACTTCATTTGTATAAAAAAATATGACATGATTAACAAATTTGAACCCGTTTTAGTGGTAAATGATAATTTATTTAAATGAAAGGATTATATTATTTAATTACGAAATTAATTAATGCAATATTTAATAAAAAAATATTTAAAAATTTAGTAGGATTTTGTTAGATTTTTCTCAATAGATTTGTTATAACTGAAAATAAAATTCAAATCTATAGTTAAAATTAAATTATTATTAATATTTCTATTAATTGTTATGTCATATTATGTGATTAATGAAATGGTCATAGTAGACTTCTAAATAGTAGATAAAAATTGTACTTCTCTTTTAATAGAGAAGATATAAGAAAGCATATTCCTTCACAACAAACGTGATTTAACATAAAAGAGATTTAAGTAATATATAAGGGACTTGGACCAATCCACTAATTGCCAATTAGTTTTAAGTTGAAAACTTAGGAAACTTATCATGGTATCAGAGCAGGTCCAATATCCTGACCCATTAATCTGGCCCAGAGAGTGATCCGATCATCCTGTTAGCTGATGACCCATAGAAGATTCAGTTCCGTCGAGATCGGTAGAAAATAAAGCATGATTTCGGAGGGGGTATGATGGATTCTGCGAGATTAATGGTTATACACACTATTATCTCGAGTGAAGGTATTGAAGAGAAGATCCCACATCGGAAATGTGAAAAGGATTTGAGTAATATATAAAGGACTTGAGTCAATTCCCTAATAGCCAATTGGACTTTTAGACTTAAAAAAAGAGAGACTTTTAGACCAATTCAACTATTCAAGTCACACCACATCTTGAACACATTCGTCTAAAATGTAGTAACAATTTACAAATATAATTTAATATAGCTAGCTACATATACACATAGATATAAGTATATATAACTATCACTTAAAATACTAGTTTATATATTGTACAAAACGTCTTATGCTTCGAACTGCAGGAATCTTTTTTAAGATATAGTTTATAAACCTAATATAAAACTGTGTTTGAATATTTAATTTAATTTGATGTGAAATTGAAAAGGTATATAAATAGTGCCCCATAAGTTATAAAATTGATAAAAGTATATGGTCATCTACTCATTGACATTTGACATGGAACTTCAATCATTCGTCTGAAAGGTGAGCTACAAGCCTACAAGCTACTTTAAAATTATATAGCGCAATTATCAATATTAGCACATTTTGAAGTTTATGTCTCAAAAAAAGCACTAGAATGAGAAAGTCACAAAAATGACATTCATTAAAGAGTAAAATATCCCTAATACTCTTGGTTTAAAATTAAATAAACAAACAAAAATAAATAAAAATAAATAAAATAAAAATAAAAAAATGAAAAAAAGAAATTTTTTTTATAGTTTCAGATTCGAAATTTTTCTAATTTTTTTTGAAATTTTTTTTTTTATTTTTGTTTTCAAATTTTCTTTTTATAATTTAAAAATACTTTTTGAAACTGTTTTTAAATTTTTTATTTTTTATTTTAATATTTATTTTTTATAAAATTTTAAACCCTAATTCCAAAACCCCACCCCTTAACTCTAAACCCTAAGGTTTGGATTAATTAACCCAAATGGTATAAATGTATATTTACCTCTTTAATGAAACTTATTTTTGTGACTTTGAACCTTGAGTGCTACTTTGGGAACAAAAACTTGGTTTGATGTTATCCTAGTCTTTTTCTCATTTATATATACATCTCATCTAATTCAATTATATAAAGGGCAATTGTCAATAATAACACCTTTTGAAGTTTATGTCTCAAAAATAGCACTAGAAGGAGAATGTCACAAAAATGACATTCATTAAAGGGTAAAATATCTCTAATACTCTTGGTTTAAAATTAAATAAACAAACAAAAATAAATAAAATAAAAATAAAAAAAATGAAAATTTTTTTTTTTTATAGTTTCAGATTATATGCTTTCAGATTCGAAATTTTTATAATTTTTTTTTGAAATTTTTTTTTCGAATTTTTATTTTAATTTTTTTCAAATTTTCTTTTTATAATTTAAAAATACTTTTGAAACTGATTTTAAAATTTTTATTTTTTATTTTAGTATTTATTTTTCATAAAATTTTAAACCCTAATTCCAAAAACCCACCCATTAACTCTAAACTCTAAGGTTTGGATTAATTAACCCAATGGGTATAAGTGTATATTTACCTCTTTAATGAAACCTATTTTTGTGACTTTGAACCTTGAGTGCTACTTTGGGAACAAAAATTTGGTTTGGTGCTATCCTAATCTTTTTCTCTTATATAAATTCTCTCCAAAACAAAAACAAAAATACGGTGATTATTCACAAAATTAATTTCATAAACTGGAGACTAGACTAGACAGTGCATCGTATTGGATTCAATGCTACTAAACAAGGCCACATGTCCAAACCACTACGTAAACGAAAAGGCCTAAAACAAAGTTATCAAGTCCAATATCTCTAATACGACAGCGTTTCACTTGAGCGTTTCTGTGTTAGTCTGATGTCGCTGAGCTCAGCTCGTTGATCATCGTGCAGAAGCTTGGTCCTCGACTCCTAGCTTTTCGGAGAAGAAGATGGTGCGGAAACAGTTTCAACAAGCTAAAACGGGTAAGATTTCTCTTCCATCCTTGACTTATTTCCCGATCTAATCTGCCTATGTCTACTGTCTTGTTCCCTTATTATGTACTTAGGATGAAACTCATGGGGTTAGATCCCTAAAATTACAATCCGTTATTCGTTTATATCACTGGGAATTGTGGGTTTTGTCAAAGGTTTAAGCTTTTACTTTTTTTGTGTGATCTAAGTTTATGGTGGCATGTAAGCTGTTCGATGAAATGCCTGAACGAAATCATGTAACCTCATTTTTTATTCTGATTGGTTGTTTTGTGTGTATGTGTGGGTGTGTGACAGGAGTAGAGGCTTTGAAAGCAATGGACGCAAACAAGTACCTGAAGAAGGTTGGATTAGGGCGTGACGATATGTTCTTTTGGAAACAAGTGGGGAAAGCATTGCTATGCACCTACACAATCTTTGGCATGGCGTGGCTATACAACGAAACGTCTCCTTTAGGGTGGTGGACGCTGAAGCCGAGACCAAAAGAGGAGAGAGAGTTGGCTCATTTGTATGAGCGGCGTGAGTTTCCTTATCCAGGTGATACAGAGGCGATGGAGGATTTTGTTGCAAAGGGAGGGATGATCGGGACGGCTATTGGGCCTAAAGGGGTTGTTGAGTCTGAAGGCGAAGGTGATAATTACCAGAAAGAGATGGAGAAGAAGAAGTTTGACAAAGAGGCTCAGAAACTGTGGCTGAGGATGAGGAACGAGGTTATGACTGAGCTTCAGGAGAAAGGGTATGATCTTGAGTAAGGTACAAAATGGTTGTGATACAATAAATTTGCGTAAATTAGCTGTGTGTAGATTCAACCATTGGTGCAAGTATCTCTACCAACATCCTATTAGATTGTAGAGGAAAGTACAAAACTTTATATGACCCATTTGTGTTCTACGGTGCCATTGATGTTCTTGCTCTTGTCCTTTGTTGTTGGCTTGATTCATCTAAACCCTTTGGAATATAACTTGATGCTTTATGCACTCGTATTCAATACCTTGAGATTGAAACTATTGTTTTTTATTAGTCTAGGAACTGTTGTATTGATCAGACCCAACACAACCACATCTGTATTGAACTCTTGAGAGGGTTGAAGAACTTAAAAAGTGGAAGGAAAGGGGAGACCGAACAAGATGGGCATAAGATCTTACTTCATATATATACAGAACAATACAGATAATAAGTAACATACATGGTAATGGATGGCTAATTACAACACAATATTTAATATAATACATCAGAGATCAGACTAATGAATCAGCCTACTTTTCCCAGAGTTGCTTGTTGTTTGGCTCTTTAATGGCGTCAAGTAGAATCTAACCATATTGTTTCTGAGGTTATCTGGCGAGTAACTCTCAAGCTTAGCATCTCTCTGAAGAAGATGATCCGCTTTGCCTTCAATGCCATGAAAGAATCCGTCATCGCACGAGTTTCTTCTTCTTCTTACAGACTCAACGCCAGTAACAGAACCATGAAACAGACCATCACAAGAGCTTCTTCCACCTTGAAAGCCATCAGCAATAGAAGCACCATGAAACATGCCATCACAGGACTTCCTTGCGCTAACGCTGTAGCTTCTCATGAGTTTCTCGCTAACATCACCGTTGCTTTCTCCTTTAACCACTCTCCTAAGCTTCAGCAAAGACTCAACAAAAGGACCCTCCATGGCATCGGTCTTGTTTTCCTTCTTCACCGCATCAGTCTTCCTCTGAATCAAACCCCAAAGATTCCATCCTTTGGGCCATTTCTTTCCACTCTTCTTCACCTCACCAGCAGCAACACAATCAACGCCTTTAGAAGCTAACTCTAAGCTCTTCGGTTTGATGGAATACCAATCTGAATCCCTCAGTTCCCTCTCAGTAACAAGCAACTTCGCTCCATGAAACAAACCAACACCTTCAGGTGACAACTCACCTTTCAACTCATCAACCTTTAGCATTCCATGTCTCGTTGATCGATCAAAGCTTCTTCTCCTTCGTGAATCCAAGTAGTAATCCCTTGTCTGAGCTGTCCCCCCAGGATCCTTCTCCTCTTCAGTCACAGCTGATAAAGGAACCACCAGCTTTGGATATGTCTTTCCGGTTAAGCATCCGTCCCATGACGCTCTAGCTTCCTCGAAATGGATTCCACCTGCCTCTAGAGATAACCTTGGATCTACATCACATGAGCTACGTCTAAGACTTGTTTCTTGATTGTTTCCATTCATAGGAAGTTTGAGTGAAAGCTTCTTAAGCGTTCTGGTGAGAACCGAAGCGACGTCGTTCTTCTTGATCTGGTGAGCTTTTGATTCAAGATCTATAAACTCCTTCATCGTCTTCTTCTCCTCTCCATCTTCCGTTTCTTCTTCTTCCAAGAGCCTCCTACTGGCTCTACCTTGTTCTTCTTCTGCGGCGGAAGCGTCACGAACACGGCGGAACTCAGGGACTTGATCGGAAGAGAGAGCTTCGATGGTGGAGAGGCGTTCGCGGAGACAGGCGGCACATAGGCCGGCGGTGGGTTTGGAAGTGGGGTGACGGTGGCAGACGGAGGAGTGACGACGGCGACGTCGCTGGGTTCGGTGGGTCATGGCTAATAAGGGATCAGGGAGGGGTGGTTCAGTGGAATGGAAGAGAGTGGAGTTGAATGGGTCAGAGAGACATGTCTAGGATCTCGAGAAAACAGAGAGATGAGTTGCGTTTCGTTGTCAACACTTTAACCTTTTTCGTTTTTAGCTGTCCCTTTTTAGTGCGTGTTAATACGTATTTATAATTTTATATTAAATTCTGTACTTTAATTCGTGCGTTATTTATTTTCTTAAAAATATAAACTACTCAAAAGTAAACCCTGTCATGTTCATAATTATATGAATATTTATCAAATGTGAATAACAGCCAACCGATCATAAATATACTAATTAGCTTAATTTGGTCATTTATTTGGTAAGATGTTTTTTTTTTTTTGAAACAATTTGGTAAGATGTTTAAAAATTAACCGGTGGAGTAAAGATTAAGATCCATTGATTTGTTTTAACATACATGCTTTTATAGATCTTGTATCTGGTGAGTTGCTGAATCAACACATCCCATTATGGGCCACTATAGTAGAGTATTTGTTTTCTTTACCTTTTGGGTAAATGGGGTAAATATTTGGCTACTTCCATCACTTCTTTGGATTCCCTTTCAATCAGTAAAAAAAAAGAAAGAAAAAAAGGGGTATTGGTGGCTGATTTTCAAGTAGATAGCAACAAGAGTTAAGTGCAGCAAGGTGTAACATTTGAACAAACATATAACATATTCTTTTTCTCAAGCAACACCTTAATTATTTAAAATAAAGTGTGTTGTTCAAATGTTACATCATTATCACCAACTAATGTGTGTTATTACTTCTTCTTTTTTGTCAACAATGTGTGTTATTACTAACAACTCTTAATTACATTATAGTAAAAACAGAGAAAAGAAATTACTGTATTTTATAATTAAATATTTTTAAAAAATGAATTACTGTCAAGAAGATATTGCAAAAAAAATATTATTTTATAGCATTTACCTTGATAAAAGAGAATAATTTTCTCTACAACCATCTTCATTTCAATTCTCTGTTTTCCTCTATAGAAAAAATTAGAATAGAAGCGAGATTTCGTTTCAATGTGTTTCTTTATTCCAAAGAAACGTTATGTTTTTATCTATTTATAGATGAATGTCATATTTATTTTCCTCTAGATAACTGTTATATTTTGTTGGGACTAGTAGACACGTTAGTGAAGCCCATAAACATCGAATCACAAAACCATTCCCCGGTTTGATTGTCATTACACAACAAATCTAGAGAAGAAGATGAAAGATTACAGATCACATCACAACCCACAAAAACAGGACAGGATCATACAACACATCACAAATACAAAACCTTTTGTTTTGCATTTTACATATAAATTTACAAAAAGACACTCTTACAACATCTCTCAAGCGAATTTAGGCTTAGGCAAAGCCGATCCACCAAGAACACTGCTGCTGCTGCCTCCTCCTTGGGCCGGTCCAAGTTTCTGAATCCAATGTTTCAGACCTTTCCTTGGATCCTTGCAAATCTTGTTTGAACTCAGATTCAAGCACCCTTCACGTTCCAGCGAATCCTCAAACTCTTCAAGCACTTTCACAATCTGCCAAAACTCAGGTCTCTTATCCGGCGCAACCGACCAACACTGCTCTATCAGAGCTTTCATTGCTGCTGGACAATCTCCCGGAACAGCCGGCCTAATGTTCTGAACCATAAAACAACACTGATAAGATCTCAAAAGGTTGAAACAACTGAACTATAATAGTCAGAACACACTTTACCTTGTGCACGACTGCAAAAGCAGCTTGAATAGGATTCATGTCCTCATAAGGGATTGCTCCAGCTACCATTTCCCATAAAACGAGTCCAAAGCTATACACATCAGCCTTTCTCCCGTGTGGTTTCCGTTTAATCATTTCAGGTGCCATCCACCTGTAAGTCCCTGGATCATCAGCCAACATATCACAGTACTCCTCCTCGCACGCTATGCCAAAGTCAGCGATCTTCAACTGGAAGTCTTCGTCGATCAATACATTTTCCGGCTTAAGATCTCGATGGATTACTCGTCGTGAGTGGATATATTCCATTCCTCTTGCGATATCTAGAGCAAACTCTATCAGTTTCTTCAAAGAAAGAGACCTATTCTCAGGCTTGTGTAGAAAAGATCTTAAAGATCCTTCAGGTAAATACTCAGTGAGGACGCAGTACACAGGCGGATCTTTGTAAGCTCCCACAAACTGTTTTAGCACACAGACAAGAGAAGAAAAGTTAGAACAAACCATAGACATCATTCCACCTATATTGGCCAAAAGAGAGTGGAATCACCTTGATAACATTTGGATGAGACAACCGAGACAAGAGGGTGACTTCCTTGGTGAACTGTTTCTCTAACCGTGCTCCCAAGCATCCATTCTCATCATCATCAGGGACAGTGATAAGTTTCACAGCAACAGCTTTATCTTCATACTTTCCATGGTACAGTCGGCTGTACAGCCCATGAGCGAACCTAAGCCCAAAGAAAAGCTTCGACATATCGATACGGTACTCCTCAGAAGCTTCAGCAGCACTGACTCTACGACCACTACCGTTATCAAAAAGCTTAGACCACCCTGTGTCCTTCTTGCTCTTGCTCACCCTCTCTTGAATCCTCAGAGTGCTAAGATCTCTGATGGGAACAGAAGGGGACCGCAAGTTGAACGATCTCCTCTTCTCAAAGGAGTCTTTATGAGATAACTTAACCTTCATTCCCTTTTCAGAGTCCATTCTCCTCGGATGCGGAGTAGAGAATCTCTTACGCTCAGACCTAGCTTCCTTAAAGACATCAGGAAGTGCCATCTGAGGGGAGGGAGAGACGGATCTCTGTTTATTAGTTACAGGGTTTGTCTGTACTTCTGTCTCAACAACAACACATACATTCGGTGAACTACTTGAAACCAACTTCTGCGGCCTTGTTTTGAGTTGAGAAACATTCTCTTGGTTGACCTTAAGAGGGAAAGAGGCTAGCTTTGAGGAGTTGAGACGGTAAGAAACAGTATGAGAAAACTTAGTCCTCCTAATCCAAGAAGAAGCCTCTTCATCCATAGTCGTATGCTTTTAAGCAATCTCCAACAAAACCTTTTCAAAACCCTATCTTTCTCTCTTCAACCATTAACCCACAAACTCTAAAACCAAAAGAGAGAAGCTTTTCTACAAACCCTTCTCCACGCATCCACCAAATCGCCGGAAATCCTGAATTAGACCCAATCAAATAAACAGAAGCTATTGCGGATATGATAATGGTGGGATCTATCAAACGAATCGGGGAAGCTAAAATGTTTACCTTTGAAACACGGAATCAGGGAGGGAGAAGGGAATCGGAATCGAGAAGATCCGGCGATTTGAAGGAATCGATGGGAGGAGCTTAAACCATGTATGACGGTTTGGATTCTGAGAAGACCTTTTTGACATCTCTTTTTTGGAATTTTTGAGAAAGTTACGTGTTAAACGACAGCGTTTTCGAACTCTCTTATCAGCATCTATGATTTTTATTGGTCGAATCTGTCAGCATCTATGATATGCTTTTAATATTCTCTGGTGGAGAAGCTTAAATTATTATTTTTGATGTTTCGGAACTTCAGATACTAAAATAAATTTTGAAGGCCTAGTTTTGGCCCAATATAAATCTTTCAAGGATTCGATCGACCACGAGAAGTTTTTACATGGACGGAAGCCTCTCTTCTCTTATCAGCCCTGATCAATACCGTTGTGACTGCTTTGCTCAGTTCAAAGACATGAAAGCGATGGATCCCATGGAGCTTCTTGAGGTCTTACCGACTTGTCATTTTGGTAAGTTATGCTCGAAGAAGTACCTTTCCGTCATTCACCACAGAGTCCTTGTTCGGGGACTTGGAGCAGCGGGAGATGGTTTTAGCTGGTAACCATCGAAGAAGTCAGTTCTATAAAGAGTTTTTGGGGTTGGCAAAAGCGGTCTGGCTGCTTCATCTCTTGAGGCCTTTTTCGCTCGATCCATCCCCGAGTCACTATGAAGCAAACTGTGGAGCCGAGTTCCACTCTCAGTACATGGAGAGTGTGGTGAGGTTCTTGGATGGTCTTGTTCCTGCGGGTTAGGTCGTAGGGTTTCCTGTTTGTCCAGGATTCAAGATAACAAAAAAAAATTAAACGAGAAAGACAATATCACCTCCTGTATTTGATCATAACTATATAGTTCTGTGCGTTTATAATTACGTTCCTTGCTATATTAGGACCAAACCCTACTTGGTTATACAAAATATAATTAAGTAAATTTGAGACTCATAGGCTTATATAAGCCATTCCTTAAGCCACCATAGATACATTGACGATGCAGTCCTGCAATAACACCTTTCCAAAGTCCTAAATATCTTCTCTTGCTATGGTAGATAAAGTACCGAAAGAGCCTCTGTTACTTAGGCACACGAGGGAGAAGGGGGGGGGGCGCCTTTTTTGGAGCTGATCAAGCCTTACTTTAGTTGTATCCAGTGGCACGGTACATAAATACAACATCATTCATTAGGACTTAAGAGTCGCAGGCTAGACCATCATAGGCGTTTTCTATATAATTTTTCCAATGTTGAGCCTTAGAGGAGTTGATGAATGAATGAAAGTTTCACGTTAGAAGTTGGAGAATTACTAAACTAATATATAAATGATTAGCACCAATGCATTTATTGTTAAATTCTTTTGAGTTATAAGCCTATAATAAGCACATATTTAACACAACACAATCTTTTTTCCTTTATGGCTCAACCACGATTAATCAAGGAGCAAGGTCTGAGCCTGAAGTGAACACTAGATGTTAGTCTTTCTCTATACAAGTTACATGTAAATAAATTAATGATACTGAGATGAATAAAACAACGGTAGTGGATATAAAGGAAATTACAATGATAAAAGAGAATAGAAGGAAGCGGAAACCAGAGGAAGAAGTGATCGTGATGATTACGGAAAAAGCTGGTCATAAATACATAGAAAGCAATAATCTTTTGTAGCATAGGTTATTGTTGTCATGGTAGTGGAAACAAATAATCGGCCCATGTTATTGATATGGTGGATATATTGTAACAAACAACATTAGTCGAGAGATATCTGAACTCGGCCAAGCTAGAGTGGTACGCTTTCATACTAATCCACTCCGTAGTATTAAATATGTTTTTTCCCGGGCCAACTGAATAAGCCAATATGATTTATAGAAAGGAGAATCTATCACTACAGTGAGAATACTCAAAAACTTTTCCAGATCAAGATAAAGAAGTAGCATTCCTAGTTGTACAAAGAAAAGATTTATAGTTGAAATTGTCGTTGATATAAAGAGAAGATGATTAATAAGGGCGTTGGAGAAATGATTAAAGGTACAATTACCATATCTTAAACATAATTACGATGCAATCTAGAGCAAAATATTACAAAGTAACATGACAAACTTTTTTTTTTGGTGACAAAAAAGAAACATGACAAACTTTTCAACAAGATAAAAACAAGACAATGTAGGGGCATGCTGACTGCTGAGGTCAGCGTACGTAGACCTTTTCATTATACTTATTGTACGTAGACCATATACTCTTCATCCTCATGATGGACGCTGCAACAATACAAAAGACCTATAGAATAAGTAGTTGGCTAATTTAAAAGAATTAAATCATGGTCTCTAGGATACCGAGTGACCTTGCATTTAATAAAGGACAATAAAAAGCTTACTTGTCGCAGTTAGTACTTATGGAGATGGGAAAGGGAAAGCTAACACGACACTTTCCAGGAAGGTCAGAGGCTCTAGTTTGGTTGAAACCAGGAATCTTCTTAGCAACGGCCTGTAGGCATTTGCATGTTTGTTGACGGTCCGGTGTGGTTTGAGCAATAGCATTCAAATCTCTGACTCCCCCACAACATGCAGCCGTCAAATCCATACGTCCCGATAGGTATGTGATACAAGGACTCATGCTTTGTACCACTGTGCCACATGAGATTGGTGCACCTACTGATGCAACTATGCACACCGTCACAAGGCATGTTAAGAACCTCAGTGTCGAAGCCATTGTCTTTTCTTTTCCTCTTCCTTTTTTTGTGTGATAAGAAAATAGGGAAACTTAGTTGCTTTTGTGTTTTTCTGTTGGATGTGAGAAAAGTGTGAGTTGATGATAGGTTTATATAGATAGGGATTTTAGATGGGAAACCAGAAGTAGTTGGATTTTCATTTACTCTATTCACTCCTTCTAGTTTTTTTCTACTAATAATTAATGGGAATGTTTTGTTTCTTTAAACAACAGTATCATTCACAGTAGTTAGCATGTCCATATATGTCAGCCTGTCCGAGACTACGTAAATACCTTACTATTTTGGAGAATTTATTTGTTTGCAACAATTGGGTTGTTCTGAGATATTATGCTTGGGCGATCTTAAAAGATTAATTAGTAATCATATCTTTTTATTTTAAACATATACTTAGTATTCGTACATAATAAAAATTATTTAATCTAGTTTCGCACATAATCAATAATTTATCAGCTAGTAGCAGGACCGGCCCTGAGGAATGCGTAGTGAAACATTTGCAACATGCCTCCAAATTTTTTTTAAAAAAAATTACATACATATAAGCCTCCAAAAATTTTTTTTAGGCTCCTAAATTTGTAAAAAAAAAATTCTTACATAAACACAGCCATAGACCTCTAAAATCTCAGAGCCGGTCCTAACCCGTCAGATTCTCCATTAATACAATTGGACCATCTTTTGGCTTTGCCATTAAAGAAAATATCTAATTATAGCTGTAGCTATTAATTGGTCGGTGACAAACGTATTCCAATTCATTGTGGATGGATCATAAACATGTCCAATATAATTGTGGTCCAAATGAGCTAAAGACCAAATTGGTGCATGGTCCAGCTGGGCATGACCAAATAGACAATAGCATGTCCAAACTCTTAAAAAGTTTAGAGTTTTGTTAATTTGCGATTTTCTTGAACTTGGAAAAATATAATTTTACGACGGTAAATGCGATTTTACGGTTTTGACGTGAGAACAATATCTTACAGTGTTATCATGAAATGAAATTTTATTGATTTGGTGAAATTTTCGGTTTAGCAGTTTTAAAGGAAGACATAATTTTACGATTTTGGCGTAAAAACATAATCTTACGGATTTGGCAGGTAAATCCGATTTTATGGTTTTAACAGAAAAATGCAATTTTAGTAGAAACCCAAAACTTTACAGATTTGGCGAAAATATGAGATTTGGTCAGAAAACGTAATTTTGTGGTTTTAATAGAAAACTAAGTTTTACGGATTTGGTGAGAAAAAGAGATTTTATGATTTGGTGGAAAATGCGATTTTATGATTTTGGGAAAAAAACAATTTTGCGAATTTGATGGGAAAATAAATTTTCTTGAATTTGGTGGAAAACATGATTTTACAGTTTTGGTGTGAAAACATAATTTTACGGATTTGGTAGAAAAATGAAATTTACGATTTTAGCTGGAAAACAAAAAAAAAAATCGGTTTTAGAGAAAACTAAAT
This sequence comes from Brassica napus, assembly GCF_020379485.1. NCBI lineage: Eukaryota > Viridiplantae > Streptophyta > Magnoliopsida > Brassicales > Brassicaceae > Brassica > Brassica napus. The sequence continues at coordinate 4,846,040 of NC_063436.1, read as the reverse complement.
TTTACGGATTTAGTGAAAAAATAGATTTTGTGATTTTGACAGAAAACATGATTTTTGGTTAGGCAGAAAATGATATTTTGTAGATTTGACGGAAACATGGGATTTCAAGATTTGGAGGAAATTCAAATTTATGAAATAATTACATGAATTTAAAATTTTATATTGAAATGGACTGTCCATGCGGCATATTTTTTTATTGGGCATTAACAATATTGGACTACTATCCATTATGGACCGACTAATGTCTAAAATACAAATGGTCTGCATGGGGCAGCCTAATTGGACGTTGGACAGACAATTTGATAGCTCTAGTTATATCATGTATTTTTTGAACGAATATACATTTGTTCAAATCAAAAATAATACGAGGATTGTTCAGAAAAACAATCCAAATTATATATGGACAAAGATTTTAAAAACGTGTAAGCTTGACCGTAGTACATGTATTCAAGTTTGTCTCCGTATCAAAGAAAATTTAAAACCAAATACAATTTATTAGGAATTCGATTCATATAAGTTAAGAAATAATTTGAAAGAGTGCGAACATATTTACTTAATATATTTCATATCTGATTATTTAAAAAGGCCAAATTACTAATTTAATCAATAACTACGTAATTGTTTTTAAAAGTTTCAAAAGCGTGAAATTATCTAATAATTTTAAATTTTGACCTTATCTAGTTATATATCTTACATGACCTTTTGAATAAGAAAGAAATCTATATAGACAGAAAGCTTGACTGTAGTACATGTATTCAAGTTTGACTCCGTATCAAAGAAAAGTTTAAAACCAAATAAAGACCTATATAATTACAGCAACTCCTCAAGTATTGTCATCTCCGGTCTCGACTCTCTTCTCTTTCACTCGGCTATCGTCAGTTTTCTCACAAGTAAGTATCATGTAACATCCATCAACAGCGCTTCGTGATCTCGTCGTTTTCCTTTGTTCTAGTTCAAGTTTGCTTACATTACACTGCATCTCGTGGTCACTTCTCTCTTTGTATTTCCATGTGTTGACTGTGTTAATTATCTTTCAAAAAAAAAAAAAGACTGTGTTAATTAATCTCTTTTCTTGGTGGAAATCGCAGTTGCTAGAATCTTTAGTATATGTTTTATGAGAGATCAGTCTAGTGTGAATCTACCCACTAATTTTAAATTCTCCATTTGTTATTTATCTCATAGACTTAAAAGCTGCTTTGTCATTAGGCCACGACAGCTCTTGAGATCTGAGAACCAATGGGTTTTGACATTCAACGCATAGCGAAAATTGAATCAGTTCCCGGGGAGCATTTCTGTCCTGTTTGCCAACTTCTTATCAACCCCAATGAAGCTCTCCAGTCTATGTGCGGTCACTTATACTGTAAGCCATGTTTAGCTTACGTCGCAAGCACCACTATGGCGTGCCCTTACGATGGTTACTTAGTCACAGAAACTGATGCAATGGTTTGTTCTTCATCTTTAAAAATATTTTATTTGTCTTTTCTGTTTGCTTAGTTGGTTGTGTTTGCACACTAAATTTATATACCATCTTTTTACAGCCACTCGTGGAGTCAAATAAAGTGTTGGCTGATACTATTGGCAAAACCGTGGTCTACTGTTTATACCAAAACAGTGGATGCACATGGCTTGGCTCTCTGTCTGCTAGCTCATTACATGACTTGAGATGTGCATTCGGCAACTCTCTTGTTATGTGTACCAGGTGTGGAGTTAAAACTTCGCACCTTCAGTGGCAGGAGCATGTTGAAGTTTGTCCTGTGAGATTTTTAATCTATATTTATGTCAAAAATACAGTATAGATGTGTTTGTTCTTTGGTTCTTACATGTATATATTGTAATAAATGCTATCAGGAAATGCAAGTTCAGATGCATGCTTACAATGAGGCTAATGTTGTTATGGGCGCCACCTCTCATGAGAGTGCACAGGATCATGGTGTAGCTGCTGCAACGCTGACTCAAGATCAATGGTACCAACAACCATATCAGCAGTATTACCAAAACGGTGATGATGGATACTCCATGCATCAACAACGGCTGCACCTTCCAAGTTTAGATCCCCAGCATCAAGTACTTTATGTACAGCAAGAAATTCATTATGGGGCTCAAACTCACTCTCCTATGCCAGCTCAACCACAGCTCCAATCTCAGAGCTACCCGTCAGTGCCATCTCACCCGCAACATCCATCACTGACATTTCCAGCTTCTCAAGGTCTCATAAACGTGCAAGCTCAATCACATTTCCAACAAGTGCCGGATGTTCACCCACCTCAGCCTCTGCCTACTATGCACAAAGAACAGTCTTCGTTACCAAGTCAATTAACAAGAGCTCAATATTGGAGGCAAATGGTGCGTAAGTATGGAAGAGCCCCAGCCCCTGAAAGCTCATCAGGTTTATATTCTTCACAGCAACCTTTGCCAAAACCTTCATTGCCCCAACAGCATACGACGGCACCAACAACTGATGTAGTTCACAATCAGATGCATCAGGGAGGCCATTTTCATAACCAACATCTAGCAGTGAACTCTCATTTGTGCCCCATTGGCCAACATGCCATATTAGAGCAAGATGGACGTAGACATTTGAATACTATTTTCCAGGAGTACCTCAACACTGTTCACCTACGCAGTGAAGATGTTGAAAGATCCGGAGATTATTTTTCAGGATTATCGGATAGAGACTTTGACCAGATATCACCAATTAGAGCTAGGGAAGAGCATGAGGCATATTTCGAGTTTAGACCTGCTTCAAGATTCTCTCAACCTTCCATTGACTTGGGAGACAGACAGTTCAGAGGTGGACCAAGCATTCTTAATGGTCTTCGGCTTCCAGATATTGTTGACTTTAGGAGTAAATATACTTCGCAAGGATTTTCTGGTGATGGTGGATCATTTCCAGTTAAGATCTTACTGTCTCTCTCAGCAGTTTATTTATATTTTAAGCTTGCTTTTAACGTGTCTTTTTTTATTTATTTCTTTGCTCTATAGGGACATGTGGGATCATCTTCTCTAAATTCCGAAAGAAACGCGACAGGAACCGTTGAAGGTTTAGACTTGCACTCTCAGACCAGGGGCAGGGAGCACCAACATAAGTCAATGGATAGGGACGTCGTGATCAAGCAGGAAGCAAGGGAAACTTAAAATGTAAGTTCATTCAAGTTATTCTGCATCAGACTTCAACTTACATTTGTATCATTTATCTCTAAATTGACAAAAAAAATGTTTATTATCTTGTAGAGCTTCTGAGAATTCTTCTCCATTTGGTAATCAGAGCTTTAGGATATAAAGAGAAGAAGCATTCCATTATACATTGGTGAACTTTCTCCAGCATCTCATTATCCTATCAGATTTCTTGCAGTATCCTATAAGCTTTTACTTCTTGTATTTTCCATAACATGTAATTTGGAAACCTTTGTTTACCTTTATTGTTATCGAATAAAAATGGATTCAATTTCGTATTTCTACCTGCATTACATATTATTTTGACCTAGTTAATGTTTTTGGTATGCTTTGGTCGTAAACAATTACAGTCAACTTACGTAAGAAAAAGTAAAGATCGCTGAAGGAGATTTATTTATTTTCTTGTTTAAGAGTTATAAAACAAGTAGGTTAGGGACTGCGATACTTAATTAGGTTGCCACAAAGCAGTTTGAACCGGACTAGGTTAAATTGGTTAAATTTGGTGTATGAAACCTATGATCATATATCTTTCTTCTTTATTTTATTTTTTTGGTCAAAGGTATGTATATGATCATCTCCTACTTATTAATATTTACTTGCATTCGAAGACACATTTTTTTTTGGGGTCAAATCATCCTAAGACAAACTTTGAATGTCATTTCTAACACACATTGACCGACACAGCCCCAGAGAAAACAACACTATTGATTAGGGACTGAAAAATATAGGCAGAAAATGTCGAAATGCATAAGTAACGTGGTCAAACTGTAATTTATCAAATATTAATGGTTCAGTATGTGAATAAACCAAAAACCTGTGGTTCGTTCTCTTCTCCAAAACCTCAATCGCCGGATCGACCAGAAGCCAATAGAGACGGCGTAACGAGCGAGCGAGATACAATGGCGGCGAGCCTTATGAACAGAGCCGTTTCTAGAACCGAAACCCTCGGTGCTTTCAGACTCTCGCTCAACCTCCTGAGAAACTTCTCATCGGCGGCGGCGGCGGCGGCCACTGAAAACCCTAGCTCCGATCCGATTAAAGCTAAACGAAGGAAGAGTAAGAAGAACTTAATCGAAGTCGCTCAGTTCTTACCCAATTGGGGAATCGGATACCATATGGCGAAAGCTCACTGGACCGGAGTCTCTTACGAGATTACTAAGATCAACCTCTACAAGGTTTCGCCTTTTCGCTCTCTTACGCCTCCCCCGTGAATTTTATGTTGTGGGTTCTCATCGTTTTCCTCATTGCATTCATTTCATGATTGAAAGGTTTAACATTTGGGCGCTTTGAAAAATGTTTCCTTCACCACATCATTAGGTTCTTTGTTTGATTGATTGTGGATTCAAATGCAGGATGGTAGACATGGAAAAGCGTGGGGGATTGTTCACAAAGATGGTGAGTTTTTGTTTTCATCACTCTCTTCTATGTTCCTTCCTTCATCTGCCCTCGTTGAAGATGATGATAGGGAGAAAAGACTTAATATTAGTATAACGGTTCTTTTCATGTATAAGAGTATCCACTAATGAAACTAGATAGTCAAAGCTGCATTGGTGTGTTGTGAGATGCACTTGTATTTAGTCCACACACTAAAGTTATTGCAGCTTCAGTGTGACTAACATATTTCTCAAAATGCAGGCTTGCGAGCTGCGGAAGCTCCAAAGAAGATAAGCGGAGTTCACAAACGCTGCTGGAAGTATATCCCTAACCTGTCAAAGACCACACCTGCTACTGCAACCGCCGCCCAAGTACAAGCTGCCTGATCTGTTTACTTCCATTGTTTGGGGGTACTTCTTAGATATATATATCTGTTTTTTCAAGCATGAAGAAGGAATTATCCATAATCTTCGGATGATAGTTGGTTTTTAGGTTCATCTTATTATGACGTTGACGCTTCTTGAGATGGATTTTGATGTGCCTGCAACATTGAGCCTAGAGTTTAGCTACTACATTTATTTTGTACGAGATTTCTGCTTTTTTAATAAACCTCAGTTACCAATTGCAGGGTTTGGTTTGTAATCGACAACACTTTTGTTTTGTTTTTGAGAACCGACCAGATCAAATAACTATTGTTCTGTACTTTCTTAAAGTGTCTGAAATTTTGTTCTATATACTTTTGGTTCCATATAGTATTTGATCCAAAAATCCAATCCAGTCTTCTCTGCATCCCTGTATTAGTCATATATTATGATCCAGCAAAATTCAATCTTCTCTGCATCCCTCTGTAAAAACGAAGATCTGTATTAGTCTTGCCACAGTCATCCTAGCCAACTCCAGTGCTCGCTCTCACCATGTGCTCAGGTTTCCTTTCGATGATATCAGAGGTTCATTTGCGTCAATCAATGCTTGTTCGTTACGCTTGACAACTTTCGTTGTAAGAGTGACTCGTTCCCTGAATTCCAATATCTTCATATGATACAGAGAGTTATTGGTGTCATTTGATAAATCTGAGTATTATATAAACTAGAATTAACAAGATTCTAAATAAAAATTGATTTACAACATTTTAATTTATAACTAGTTTTATACGAACATTTATGATCTACTAAAACCCTCCATGTGATTGAAAAATAGGACTCTATAATTGATAGTATTAGACTAAACTATAAAAAAGGAGAATTCACAGTTTATATAGTTACAAAATAAACATATGTAATTCCTACCCAAAAAAAAAAATAAACATATGTAATTCCAAATCTAAATATTGTAACAATAAAATCAAGAAAATTGACATTTTTATTCCCAAGTGTAGTTCTGTAAACCAGGATAAATCTTTCAAAATGTGGTGTCCTTTTATTTTCGTTCGAACAATTTTTTTTGATAAACAGTTTCGTTCGAACAATTATTAAAGAAACAGCGAGTTTCCTCTTAGCCAACATAGTTACATCCTGACAGTCACTGGTACCGACAGTGACTACTGTGATTAGTTTCATCAATGCCCTTCATCTTTTATATAATTTATAATTTGACCTCCTCTGTACCACTCACCTAAATACAAAATTACTTCTTTGGCTCCCTCAAGTTTTCGTTGATTCCACATTGAATTTCCTCAATACGTGAATTATAGTTTGCAAAAACTCTTTAATTAGTACGAAAAAGAAGAAAATCAACCTTACTTTGAAAGTAAAAAAGAAAAAAATAATTCACTTATTGAGGAAATTCAGTGTGGAATCATGAATTATTAATCCGTACCACGGGATCTAACAATGGTTAAAAAGCACTCTGTCTGAAATAAATATCTTCCCAAACTAGAGGGAGACAAAGAAGTAATTTTGTTTTTAAGAGAAAAAAATAAAACAATTAAAAGAACAGAACATAACAGAAGCTGCTCTTTTGTCCTAAGCTTCTTCCTTTTCACTTTCTCCAACATTTCTTCCCTCTGCAAGTACATAAACCAAAATAAACAAAATTAGCTTTTCTGTAATAATTGTTTTCTATTTTCTTTTGTTTTGTGTCCTTTCCTCGTAAAACCCATGACCCTTTTGCTTTAATCTTCAAGAAACATGCCTTCTTTTGCTTTTGGATCTCCACATCACCATCTGTCGACTCTTAGAGACTCGCCGTACTCAGTCGAAATTAGCATTGACGGCGACTCCTCCGACTTGGATTCCTTGTCTGAAGTCGATTTAGAGAGCGGTGGTGTGACGTCTCCTGTGAAGAAGCTACATTCTGGTGGCGGTAAGAAGAGAAGGGCGAGGAGGAGAAAGAAAAAGAAGAAGAGGACAGAAGGTATAGATTGCAGGATCTGTCATCTGCCTTTAAAGACTAACAAAGAAGATGAAGAAGAAGAAAATTCTGATGAACAAGAAGAAGATGATGAAGCAAGAGAAGATGATGTTGAAGAAGAGTATTATGGTTTGCCTTTGCAATTGGGTTGCTCTTGTAAAGGTGATTTGGGTGTAGCTCACAGTAAGTGTGCTGAAACTTGGTTCAAGATCAAAGGAAACATGTAAGTATCCTCAATTATTCTCAAAGACTTCATTTATTTTGTCCTCTTTTATTTCTAGAAAATTCTACATATTCTTATGAATCTGTGGGAAAAATAGTGAAGTGTGAAACTTAATGAGGAAACAAAATATATGTTTTATGTACTTTCATTAATTTTCTTGTCTGATTTATAGAGATCTATATGATTGTTATCTACTGAAGCTGGAATCTACAACAATTATTCAGTTTTTATTACCATGTGTTGTCAATTTGTGTCTCATCTTCTTATTTTCCTGATTGTTTGTTGTCTCAATTAAAGCATGCTTCTGTGATTTGCTTTTCATTGATAATCTTGCAGTCCCTTTTGCTTAGTTTGATTCTCTTACTAATCACCATTATACCAATAGTTCTGTCTAGCGTCTTTGCATTGTCTTAAGCAGTAGTAACCGGTTAGAGATAGATCTTCTTCTTGTGTGTTTGGAAGTTGAAGTGAGTCTCTAAAGACTATACTGATATTGTTTCTATGAATCTGAGCAGGACATGTGAGATATGCGGCGCAATGGCTATAAACGTTGCTGGCGAACAGTCAAACCAAGAGAGCAATGCCTCTGCCCATTCACAAACAACTGCAGGACAAACTCAGACAGAGACAAGGGGAAGCTGGCACGGTCGCCGTGTTATGAACTTCTTACTGGCCGTTATGATCTTTGCGTTCATTGTTTCTTGGCTTTTTCATTTCAAAGTCTTGAAGTGAAACAAATTCCATCTCAGTCTCTTTCTCCCGCAAGCACACGCTCACTCTTCTTCTCTTGTTCTTGAGCTGTTTGCTTTCGCTAAATCAATCCCTCCTGTCGCTTGATTGTTCACACGTTTTGTAGCTGTATAAACTTGGTAGTAGGTTTTTAGATTGTTGTGACTTGTGAGCCTTACATCTTGTATAATATTTATCTCTGTTCCGGCTCTTTTGGTTCCAGTTACAAACATCTTTGGCTTTGAAAGACTGGTAATATAATAGATAGCTGTCTTACGAGGAATCACATTTGACTCTGAGTAACCCTATGGTATCAACGTTTGACGGTATAGTATGCTGCACAAGAAATTCTTAATCAAACCACCGGACCAAGTAGGTTTCCATAAAATCATTTGAATTTTGAAACATCTCAAAATTAGAACTCACAAATTTTAGCATGAGCGAAGCTCAAATGCTTGAAGAAAACAAATTACCATTCGCTCACGATAAAAACGTTTCAATCATTTAGTTTCTTTATATTATTGTTTTGCCTTGTCCATTACTCTGAATCAACAACCAACAAATATATCATCTGTTCTAATAGTTATTCCGGATACATCAACGCTTACAATACAACATTTATCACAAGTCATCCTCTGTATAAAAGTAACATCGAAGTCTGACTGAGACTTTTCTTATGCAACGGCTCCAGGATCGGTTATGAGCCCCAAAAATCTTTCTTTGATGCTACCCACACAGGACTGCAAAACAAATGTGCAAAAATTTGAATAAGATTTAAACCCACAAAAAAAAAAAACTAGTTATTTAAGTTGCACTGTGAATATAGTTATGGATATGGTGCGCACGATCTCTGTGGCATCGATACTAAAGCCAAAGACCTTTAGTCTCACTTCACAGTCTTCCTGGATCCTAACCTGCAGGAAGACATTGATATATATAAGGTTTCTTGAACATAGATGGAATTTATACCGGGTGAAAACAAGAAACAGAGAAAAGAAACACACTGATCCATCTGATTTTGTGTAAGTAGGCATGTCACCAGCCTGATACTCCATATCATCTGGTATGCACTGTGTTGATTGAAAAGAGGAGAAGACGAGTGAATATTTATATATAGGAGAAAAGCACATAGAAACCAAAACGAAAAGAGGCAGCAGCTCTAAACCATGATGTTTAGCTTACATGATTGGACACAAAAATCTTAAGAGAGAGAGCTTCAGCGAAGAATCCGTGCTGTAACAACATTTGTTAGGAAACTTGCATAACTTGTGATTGCCACTAAAGACAATATACAGAGAAACTGTATATATACCTGAACGACCCGTGTGACAACAGCTTCCAGAACCTCGCCTTCGAAAGGTCTGAAAACAACGCATCGGTACTTAACGGGGAAGGTGACGAAAGGAGTCCCGTCTCGGATCAATCCTTTTCCTATGCTTTCTATTCCAGTTACCGCTAATACAAACCCATGTCGGCCACTGTCAAATCAATAGGAGGACATTGTAATTGAATGAATATGCATATCTTTAAAAATTCAAAGGCCTCAAAGGAACTTTAAAGTAGTTTAAACAAAATCTTTACTGGAATTGAACAAGAGAGAGGCTCGGGTTTCGAGAAAACGAAGCCGAGCCCTAGAAAAGTGTTCGAAGGAAACCTGATAGTGCCCTCGACATCTTTTATGAGCTTAGAGACGAGGTTTTCACGAAGGTTTTGACCAAAGAATCGTGGATGTAATTGCATGTTGCGCTCCAAAACTATGTGGAAGAACATCTCTGGTCGCTTTTTTTTCGCTCTCCTCTCACTTCTGTCTCTGAGGCTACGTTCATGTCATATTTATAGATAGACCCAACGCACCTACCTACCAGAAGGTTGATTTTCCTCAATCGTCGGATTAACGGCCCAGATTAAAAACAAATTAAAATGTTTTTTTTTTACTTTTCCATATTTTGCGTAATAAACTTTTTATTTTGTTTTTTAAAAAACAGCATGTTCCTCCCTTGCAAAATTTCAAACTAATAAAAATTTATGTTACTGTAATTAATAGCAAGAATAATTAAAAAATGTAGGTTTTTAAATTGGACTAGATCATCAGTGCGATCATGTGGATGTTTTTAATCTATTAAACAAATTGTATACGGTTTAGTATTATAATTTTAAGTATTTTTGCATAACCTTTTTATTATTAATGTTTATATGGTTTAATTAACATTAATATTTTTGATTGTGTTGTGTATTGTTTACTGAAAAATACTCTCAAATAACATTAGTTTTTTTTATCACAAAATAAGTATTAAGGGTTAAAATGACTAAAATATATTCCATTAAATAGGTAAACAACAACTATACTCATGCTCTATAGATTTATAAAATAAATAAACATTTAAACAAATATTTTTAATAAAATTAGAATTTTTTTAGATAATTTCTAAAAAATAATTTTAAATTTTTTTATTTTGATTTTTTCAGAGGTTTTTTTTAGAAAACCATTTTTCTTTAAAAATAAAGTTTAGAAAAATCTTCTTCAATATGTATGATATATTTCTGAATTTGACTTTAGAAAGATACTTTTAAATATATATGATATATTTCCGAATTTGAGGTTATAAAGATTTTTTGTAATAAGTATAATATCTTCATAAAATTTAGAAAAACTTTCATAAATATGTATTTAGAAAGATTTTCATGGATATACATACATTGATGAATATTTTACTGAATTCGAATTATATGTATATTTAATAAATTATCCTTAAACATGTATAACTTCTTATCAAAGTTTTCGGAAAAACTTTATGAATTTGATATCTAAAGTAGTTCTGCTAAATCTCTTCAATATTTAAGAAATTTGCAGCTACAACCCACAACTAAGCAAAGAGTCTGTTTCTCAGTTAGGCAGCATTCATGGAACCGATTATTCCTTTTAATTGAATGAGTGTGAGAGCAAGAGTATAGACTGTATAGTATATACCCCACTGAGGAGTTGGTAAATGAAGAATAAAAATTTGCAAGACATTATTTTGTCACTGTCTAATAATGAGTCAGAGAAGAACATAAAAGGTTTAAGAAGAGAAATGGTAAGAGTTCAAATAAGATGATGATAATTTAACATATAAACTGTTTTTTTTTTTTTTGCCTCTGGACAAAGTCTCAGGGAGCTTCAAATGTCTCTCCCGCCAGGTTCTAACTGCAAAATACAAAAATCAAAGAATTCTTCAGTCAGTGATTGAATCTGAGAATCCGAGCTCAGAGCTCACAAAATCATAAAGTTCAAAACTTTAACAAAGAAACCAAAAGGGAAACAGAGCTTGAACTAATACCTCTTTTGATCATAAGAACCGGGGCCTCCTATCCGCAGGCTTAAGAATTTGGAAAGAGCACATTAAACTCTCATCAACACTCATCATCGCACCAGCATTGTCAAATTCACCACAGTAGTTTGGAGCCGAGAATATAGTAACAAGTTGTCTATCGGCAAAGAACTCATACCCATCCTCTACAACCTAAAAAACGTTTTCATTAGAACCATCCACAAGACAAAACATGAAATATAGTAGTAGTAGTAGTAGACCAAGACCAACCTGGTGGGCACGACAGATGAGATCCATATCGTTCTTGATCAGAAACTCAGCAACTTTGTCAGGCCCAAACGTGTAAGAAACTCCACGGTCGTTCATCCCCCAACCTTTGACATCTTTGCTCGGATCAGACCAAAGCAGATCACATAGCAAACCGGTGTCCGGAACATCGGTAGGTCGCTTGATGGTCTTAATCTGCTCCACGTTGGTCAAATCGGGAGAAAGGCCACCGTGCATACATAGTATCTTATCGTCTATTACAGCGGCCACAGGGAGGCAGTTGAAAGAATCTGTAAACACTTTCCAGAGTCTCACGCTGAACCTGCGTTTACATTCATCGTAGAATCCGTAGATTCTGTTGATGGAAGCGCACTCGTGGTTTCCTCTTAGGAGAAAGAAGTTCTCAGGGTATTTGATTTTGTAGGCGAGGAGGAGACAGATCGTCTCCAAGCTCTGCTTCCCACGGTCCACGTAGTCTCCTAGGAACAGATAGTTAGCTGTAGGAGGGAAGCCTCCGTACTCAAACAGCCTCAATAGATCTGAGTACTGTCCATGAATATCACCTGAAAGAAACCGAACAAAAAAACATTACCAAATCTGTCTGAAATTGAGACCAAACACAAAAACACCTGTCTGAACCAATTCATGTTTCACAAAACTAATCAAGACAGAAAAAAAATACAATTTTTTGGGAGCTGATCTAAGATCCCACAACGAAGCAAACACAGAAGACAAAAAAAAAAGTGATTGATTACCGCAGATCTTGATGGGAGCTTCGAGCTCAAGGAGGTTAGGCTGCTGAAGGAAAATCTCTCTGGAGACGAGACAAAGCTGACGGATCTCAGACTCGTTGAGCATGACCTGTTTGGTTCCAGGCTTGGGGTTTCTGTAATCCAACAGACGACGAATGATGTCGTCGAGAACGGCAGGGTCCATGCTTCCCTGCGCCATTCAAAAGACCACCCACACGATCCAAAACAACACCTAATCGAGTTCTGTCTACACAAAAGTTTCAACCTTTCGGACAATAATCGATCGACCAGATGATCTTGTCTCGATCTTGGGACCAAAAAGTTTGCGCCTTTGTTTCCTCCAAGTTTACTTTTTTTTTTCTTATTTCCAACGAATATCTGTGTGATGGGTGAGTTTATCGAAGGTTAGTGGTTTTCACTTCCTTTCCCTTTGGTTATTTATTTATTTTATTTTTTTACTTTTATTTCAAATTTAAAATAATAATACATTGATAATGGCTTATGTAACTCTCTCTGCATAATGTTATAATCACCTCTCTGTTCGTGTTCTTCCATTTTTGTATGGATTTGCTGGTCCCCACTATTAGCACACCACTTATGATTTTCTTTTAGTGGAAATATTATTTTCACTGTAAAGAATTACCTTTTTCATGTTACTTTGCTTTGGTTGAATTCTTTTGCATTTCTTCATCATTTTCTTATAATATATTTGATAAAATGAGTTTATTGTGTTGCTTTTTTTCCCTAAAATTTAATCATCATCTATGTTATTAACTAAAACAAATTAAATTTTGAAGAAATATTGTTACTATTCATGTTAAATTTAATTTAATTTATTATTACTTTAAGATATAAAAGTTGATAAATATAAGAATCTAACGCTAGACATATGTTAAACTTTAGTCTATTTGGTTTCTATTCAAATTTATGTGTTTTCCGCTTTTTGTAAAGAGTTAAAACTCTACTCCAAAATATATCATGTAGATGTTTAATCCATAAGAGGATTATAAGAAATAAATAAATTAATGAAATGTGCATACAGGTAAACCAAACTCCACTACTTTTTCTTGTTATCTTTACTGTTTTGAAGTCATCTTGTTGATCCTTCAACAGTTACACCTTTTTTTTTGAGCAACCAGTTACGCCTATAAAACTTTGGATGGCACTATATGTTGTATATGAAGTGTTATACAAAGATATCATCATCGTTCTAAAATGTGCAAAACATTCTTAGATAATTATCACACATATAAACAATGATCTATAGACCTTTAATAGCTGGAATACTACTTATGAAAAACAAATAGAAATATACTAACAAGCGTTTGTTCCTTAAGGCACCTTAAGGCATTGTCAAAAGTCTGTCTTTTGGTGATGTCATAAACAAGAAATGCACCTACTGCGCCTCTGTAATAGGCACTTGTGATGCCCTGTACCGCTCTTGCCCTGCAGTGTCCCATATCTGAGCCTTTACAATCTTTTCTTCAACCTGAATAACCGTAAGATTGTATGACCCTCTTACATGCTTCAACAATTAACAAGCTAGAAACCTGGAGTATATGTATGTAACTATGTAGTAGGTATCATAACTCATTTTCATGAAATTAATATTTGATAAGTTGAGGGATAAAGGGTAGACTTTGATGATTATTAGTAAGAAAACATTATTGGGGACAAGTTGTGGGAAATTTTAATTGTATATTGGCTCTTTCCACCATTCATTCATAGTCATAGACACAATAAATTAAGCAAAAGCTAATTTCATGGCCAACACATCTAAGATTCTCACTTGATATAAAACTCTTCCAGATAAATTTTAAACTACTCAAATCTTAAGAAACCTCAGAACTTGCATTAGTTAAATCTTATATGTTGCTCACCAACACACATCATGCAAATTCAAAAGAGCAAAAACAGTAGTAAAATTAGAACTCAGCAGTCTCAGCCGCATCAAATGAACTTATAACACTTGAATTTCTTTCTATTTTTTACTGAACTTTTTTTTTTTGACAGCAACTGAACTTTTTCTAACACCTGAATTTATACACCCTAATGATGAGATCATGAAGTAGATAGCAAACCAAAAGGCAAAGATGAAGAGGAAGCAAAGACTCTACGGTTTAGGGCTAGATTTAGTTTAAAAACAGAGACAGAAAAGACTAAAAATCACCACAAATTGCAAATCCTAACATATAAACTACATAACTCTTTTCTTTCTTACAATATACGACAAAACGAATGACAACGTATTAAAGAAAATGACAAGAGGGCTGACAAAAGTCAGAGGAATGTTTCAGGGGTATCGTAAGAATTATATTTGTTGTAGCAAAGAAAAAAGGCCGAATAGTATTTTTATTGGGCCTATACATAAAAATGGGCCTGGTAGTTAGGGGGGATATCTCTACGAGTTAACTCACGCGCGGTAGAGAACAGAGGAAGCCTAAGCCGACGAAAGAGAGACGACGACGACGACGAAGATGAGAGAGACGGTGAAGTTAATAAGCATGGAAGGTTTCGAGTTCATCATCGACAGGGAAGCCGCCATGGTTTCTCAGACCATCCGGAGCATGCTCACTTCTCCAGGTTCCTCCTCTCCTCTGTTTTTCTTGTTCGGTTGTTGAGTTAGTGATCGCAATCCCGCTTTCTGTTCTTCTGATCTTTACTTGATTTTGATAGTTTCTGTCAAATCTTGGTTATGAATCTGAATCGAATTGAGCGAAATCTTGCTCAATTCGAAATTCAAATTGTGTAATTGAGCAAACCTAAAGTCATAGCCTTTTATCGTTTTCTCATGAGAAACTAAGAGTGTTTAGATATAGACGTGTGATTCCCTTTTAAAGGGCATTGAAAAGTATTGATCTTGCGATAATGCGTTCAGTGTTTGAAAGAAGCTCTGTTCTAGATGCAGAGTTTATGGAGATCTGAGGAATACACTCTGTTTTTTTTTAATTGGTTGTGTGCAGGTGGCTTCTCGGAATCGAAAGATGGTGTCGTGACTTTCCCTGATATTAGCACCACCATTCTAGAGAAGATCTGCCAGTACTTTTATTGGTCTCTACAATACTCCAGGTCCCTTATCTATCTAACTTTCTCGCCTTAGTCTGCTCTAAGTTGATCTCTAGAACATGGCATTATCAAGAGCTCTGAAGAACTTAATCACGATTTGTAGATAGTTTCATTACAAACTCTTTACATCCGTTGCATATCAATTCGATTGGAAGTAAAGTTTTCATCTTTAGGAATGGTTGTGATTGCAGTGTTAGGGGAAAGTATTGTGTCTGAACTGAACCCCTGCTTTGAGAATGTATCTCAAGTGTTCTTTGATATTACAGAGGCAAGGAGACGGAGTTCCACATCGAGCCTGAACTGACTCTGGAGCTAATGATGGCTGCTAATTATCTTCACACTTGAAGAATCAAAATGATAACGCTTCTGGATCTTATTGGACTTAGTATAGCTTCGTTTGAGGTCTGGACTTAAAGATGTAAATCCCTGGAGCACTTATGTGGGATTATAACGTAAACGTTTAACAAAAAAAATATGCATTGAATTCTTGCAGAACTATTGAATAGCTCCAAGGGAAACACGGCTACTTTGTTTACTAGTTATGACTATTTAATGCAACATCAAAGTCTTGTGGTTGCTTATGCTCAAACAGCTCACAATGCTTTGTAATAAGCAACAAACATTATGTCCTAATAACGATTTGTTTTTGTGCTACTCTATTGTCTTCAAGCAGTGTTAAGTAAAGTCTTGTTTGAGCAATGAAAACAAGGTCACACATGTTAACTCGTTGTCTTATGAAAACAAACAACTAGGGTCAAAACTGTATTTGCACTTGCATATGGTGTCACGTGTAAAGCTGTACAGACATGGCCAAGTTCATCAGTTATCTATCCGAAACACTTGCAGTACTATCATGTTACATTCTCAAAACCAAGGTAGTATAGGCACGTTTTCCAAGAAGAGGATGTTGCATCAGCCTCTAACAAACTCCAGAACTCGTGGATAAATTTTGGCTCCAAACTATCGTGGCTCTAAACTATCGGACCACTCCTTTCTCTAACCCATCAGATGCCACAAACATCAGTCCTAAGTGTCACTTGTTTTTTATTTCAGATTTTATTGGAACTCTCAACATCTTAATATCAATAGAGATTCTATCAATTTGATGAAGTTAAAAGTTAAAATGATAAATTTAAATATTTTATATAATTATTTTGTAAGCATATATTCTTTTTTTTTGTTTCATTTAGTTCCTTAAAGATCACAAAACTAGATTTTAATTAAACTATTTTCTTGACTTGGTCCATGTGTGATATTGACTATATAAACTCCTCTGATCCCCATAGAAATAATAAACCAACTTTTACCATTACTAAAGATGGTGAAACGAGGACCTTTCCCTAGCTTCCTCTCATGTCTCCTTGTCTTGTTGTTCTCATCTTCAATCATAGCAATCACACACGATGGTCAAGATAAACAGGTACAAATGATCAAAACCTCTTGCGTTTAGCAATATATGTGCACTTCTCCTAATGATGAACACATTGATAAATGTGATTCTCATTGCATTAAGGAGTATATCGTCTACATGGGTTCACTTCCTTCTCAAGCAGACTACGCACCAATGTCCCATCACATGAGTATTCTTCAAGAGATCGTGGGAGAGAGGTGTGATTTGATTAGTTCATTCTCTAATCATTCTCTTTAAATTTTGAGGATTCTAACAATGACATATATAATTACTCTAGTTTGATGGAAGGTCGTTTGTTGAGAAGTTACAAGAGGAGTTTTAACGGGTTTGCAGCCCGTCTCACTGATTCGGAACGAGAACAAGTAGCCGGTGAGTGTTCTTCAAGACCTGAACAGTCAGTAAGGATACAGTCATATGATTTTTGTTTACATATGGTGTTGTCCGTGTGGATCTTTTTAGCTGATTTATAACATTAAAAACTGACACTATTTTTAAAATGTAGACTTTTTGTGTTTCTTTTTCCACAAGTAAATTTGATCACAATCAAGACTAAATCCTTTGTGCTATTTTTAGGTATGGAGGGAGTTGTGTCTGTGTTTCCAAACAAGAAATTAAAACTCCAAACGACGGCGTCTTGGGACTTCATGGGGCTAAAGGAAGGAAAAGGAACGAAACGGAATCCTTCTGTGGAGAGTGAGACAATTATTGGAGTTTTAGACGGTGGAATATGGCCGGAATCAGAAAGCTTTTCTGACAAAGGCTTTGGTCCTCCTCCAAAGAAATGGAAGGGAGCTTGTGCCGGTGGCGAGAACTTCACCTGCAACAAGTAAATATATTTTTTCTCTCTTTAATATTTATAGTTTTATACTATATGTTGGAAGTTGATCAAAACTCCACCTTGTTTGCGTTTGCACATGTTTTATACATAATGGCTTGTGCATATATATATATTACCTATGAGCTCAGAATTTAAAACATTTTTAGCATATTAAACGTAAGTATCAAATTCAAACGACATGAAAACATATATTTTCATGGTTTATTGTGTCTAGTCCAAACGTAAATGCCAATATTTCAGAAATATATATATTTTTACAAAAATTACAAGCAAAGTAAATGTAAAAATTTCGTTACGTGAGTCAGAAGCTTTGACTCGAGGGGTTGAATATAAAGTCTTGCTTGTTTTTAGCAAGCTGATTGGAGCAAGACACTACTCACCAGGAGACGCTAGGGACTCAAGTGGCCACGGTACACACACTGCATCTATCGCGGCTGGAAACG
This sequence comes from Brassica napus, assembly GCF_020379485.1. Lineage (NCBI taxonomy): Eukaryota > Viridiplantae > Streptophyta > Magnoliopsida > Brassicales > Brassicaceae > Brassica > Brassica napus. Next base: position 4,828,106 of record NC_063436.1, on the reverse strand, counting down.
CAGTCCCGAACGCCAGCTTCTTCGGGCTCGGCTATGGAACCATGAGAGGTGCCGTTCCAGCCTCTAGAATCGCCGCTTACAGAGTCTGCGCCGGAGAATGTAGAGACGATATCCTACTCTCCGCGTTCGATGACGCTATCGCCGACGGTGTTGACATCATCACCATATCTGTAGGTAGTATCGATGTGTACCCGTTGGAAGAAGACCCGATCGCAATAGGAGCATTTCACGCTATGTCGAAAGGGATACTCACTGTGAACGCGGCTGGGAACACTGGTCCGAATATAGCCTCTGTCACGAGCTTAGCACCGTGGATGCTAACCGTTGCAGCCAGCACAACGAACCGTGTGTTTGTCACCAAAGTGGTTCTTGGTGATGGCAAAACACTTGTCGTACGTATCAAGTAACACATTTAGTATCTTCTTGTCAGTTAAATTACCAATGTCTCTTCGTTTTGTGTTGTCATAATAGGGAAGATCAGTGAATGTTTTCGATCTTAAAGGAAAGAAGTTCCCTCTGGTGTACGGAAAATCTGCTGCTTCCTCTGCCTCCAATGCCACATGCGCCGAGTAACTTCCTCCGCAAGAAAAGTCATTTGTGTATAGAGTATGACCTAGAAATAATTTTAAATTTGTGATTGGTGATGATGAGGTTTGCTTCTTCTTCTTTCAGGGATTGCATGCCAGATTGTCTTGACGCATCCCTGGTGAAGGGAAAGATCTTGGTGTGCAATATATCTTTCCCCTACGTAGCCTATACAAAAGGAGCTGTTGGAGCTATTGTTAAAGATGGTTCAGACTGGGCTCAAATGGAGGGTTTACCTGTATCTGGCTTAGAAGAAGATGATTTTGAATCTTTCCTCTCTTACATTAACTCCGCAAAGTAATTAAACATTCATCTTCTCTCTGTTATACAATTTTGTTGTGTATTTACTTCTCCTTATTCTCTTTTTATTGTGTGTGATTCTTTAGATCCCCAGAAGCGTCTGTTCTAAAAAGTGAGACAATCTATAATCAGACAGCCCCGAAAGTTCTTTCCTTCTCTTCTCGCGGTCCAAACATCATCGTTCCTGATATTCTCAAGGTATATAAACTACTATATAGTTACTGGTTATGTTAGGTTAATGTTTTTATGATATGAGACAGTGGTGAATTAAAATGCAGCCGGATATAACAGCACCGGGACTGGAGATTGTGGCTGCAAATTCACTTAAGGCATTACCGTTTTATGACGACACCACACATGTGAAATACTCTGTTGAATCAGGAACTTCAATGTCTTGTCCACACGTCGCAGGAGTAGCTGCCTACGTCAAGACGTTTCATCCCGAATGGTCTCCTTCCATGATTAAATCTGCCATTATGACAACAGGTTAATAAAAACTATATTTTAAAGTAATTAAGCATAGTTTCTTGTCCCGCAAGAAACCCATCAAACTTTTGTTTTTCATTGGTTATTCAATATCGCAGCTTGGTCGATGAACGCTACACAAACTGATTATGCATCAACCGAGTTTGCTTATGGATCTGGCCATGTAGATCCAATAGCTGCTTCTAATCCAGGACTCGTCTACGATATAACCAAAGCAGACTACATGGCTTTCCTATGCGGCATGAACTACAATGCGACTACAGTGAAACTCATCTCCGGGGAAGCCGTCACTTGCACTGAAAAGATCTTACCTCGAGATCTCAACTATCCATCAATGTCGGCTAAATTGTCGGGATCTAATGTCTCCTTCACCGTCACTTTCAAGAGAACCGTTACTAACGTCGGTGGCTCCAACTCTACATACAAGTCAAAAGTTGTTTTAACTCACGGAGCCAAGCTAAACGTCATGGTCTCGCCTCGTGTTCTATATATGAAGTCTATGAACGAAAAGCAGTCTTTCACTGTGACTGTTTCTGGCCGCGGTCTTGACCCAAAGATGCCTTCCTCTGCAAGTCTAATCTGGTCTGATGGGACTCATAATGTAAGAAGCCCCATTGTTATTTATGCTGGTATCTTCCGATCATAATCATCTTAGTTTTCATCGTCACCATGGCCATCGGCCATCATAAATCGTTGGAGTGTTGTTTTTATGATTTATGACATTTTACGTTTTGGTTATATCATTGCTCTATGATTTCTTGACATCATATGTGTATTCTTGATGTTTTAGGAGTTAGGAAATCGAATTAGATAATTCAACTTTTGTGTGTTTCAAAAAAAAATAAAATAATAATTCAACTTTTGTGTTACTAACAGGACATGTTCGTCTTATTTTCATTTCGACGTTGTTATTAAAAGCCGTCGATCTATCATAAATGATATATTATAAATCGAACAAACATCCAAATAAACGCATATCTGTGTAACCGTTACACTAATCTCATATATCTCTATCCTATTAAACAAATATTCATGCGGGTCAAGATCTAGTTGAGTTTTAATTTGATTTCTTCTCTAATTGAGTAGACCTTTTTGTTAAGGAATCTAATTGAGTAGACTTTAGCCGATGAATCCAAATCATATCATCTACAGTTAGCTTCTAGATTCATATCCTAAATTGATACAGATATAACAATTCAGTTGACACAGATACAATATAGTCAAGTATACTAAAACTGGATTTTATTTATAACAATTAAAGACAATATTTAGATTCTTTTAATTTGATACGGTGCATGAATGGTCTCTCATTTATAAATATACATCTTTTCATGTTGACCTCAACAGAAAGTAAACGAAAATTGCAGTAACCTTCACTTCATTTTAGAAGAAAATGGGGAATTTACGAGCAGCTTCCTCTTGCCTACTCTCCTGTCTCCTTGTCTTGTTCTTGAGTTCAGTTTCAGCAGTCACAGATGATCCTCAAGATGGACAGGTATTATTATCATCATCTCTTGTTTGTCCATATGATATAAATGCATGATATAATGTTGACGAATGATGATGATTACATCGATTATCGATGAATAGAAGGTGTATATCGTCTACATGGGTTCACTTCCTTCACGAGCGGACTACACACCAATGTCCCATCACATGAGTATTCTTCAAGAGGTCACTGGAGAAAGGTGTGTGTTTCTCTATAATTAATTGATTATATTATAATCATGATTAGTTTTTTTTTAACACATAATCATGATCAGTTTATTGTTATGAAGAGTCTAACAAGTCATAATATAACTGTAGTTCGATCGAAGGCCGTTTGGTGAGAAGTTACAAGAGGAGTTTCAACGGGTTCGCTGCCCGGCTCACTACGTCGGAACTTAAACGAGTAGCTGGTGAGTGTCTTCGATTGAGACAGATTTATATTGGAATGTTTTTTTTATGGCTCCAAGTATGGTTGAATAACTAGACCATTTCGATGTTTCCTTAGAAATGAAAGGAGTTGTGTCTGTGTTCCCGAACCAGAAGTTACGACTCCAAACGACTGTGTCTTGGGACTTCATGGGTTTAAAGCAAGGCAAAAGCACAAAGAGGAACCTAAACGTGGAAAGTGATACCATTATCGGAGTCCTCGATAGTGGGATCACGCCTGAATCTCAAAGCTTTTCCGACAAAGGCTTTGGTCCTCCTCCTAAGAAATGGAAAGGTGTTTGTTCTGGCGGTCAAAATTTCAAATGCAACAAGTAATTCTCATAAGCTAATTTCCTTTTAATTATTAGGTGTTTTTGTCGCACATACGTGGTTAATCATTTTATAGATATTTAGTAGCATATGCATTATAAATTTGAAGACCAGCATGATAATTATTTGTTTTTAGGCATATAATCTTTTTTATTACAAATCTAAAAGTGAATATTGTTGATCGGTTTATTAACTTTTTTTCAGTAAATTGATTGGGGCAAGAGACTACACAAGCGAAGGTGCTAGGGACACTGAAGGCCATGGCACACACACAGCGTCCACTGCGGCTGGAAACGCAGTCGCGGACACAAGCTTCTTCGGAATTGGTAACGGAACCGTAAGAGGAGGCGTTCCAGCCTCTAGAATCGCCGCTTACAAAGTCTGTAACCTGGCAGGATGTAGCACGGAAGCTCTCTTGTCTGCATTCGACGACGCTATAGCAGACGGTGTGGATCTAATCACCATCTCCATCGGTGATATTGGAGCGTCCAAGTTCGTAGACGACCCCATCGCCATTGGGGCTTTTCACGCTATGACCAAAGGTATTCTCACTGTTGCCGCGGCTGGTAACAGCGGTCCGCAAGAAAGTACAGTCTCTGCTGTAGCGCCGTGGATTTTAACGGCTGCAGCTAGTACCACGAACCGTGGGTTTTTCACACAAGTTGTTCTAGGAAACGGCAAGACACTTGTCGTGAGTACCACGTAACACTCTCAGTTCTATCATTTGTCCCTTTTGATGATTAATGACGATTCTTAACAGGGGAAAGCGGTGAATGCTTTCGATATGAAAGGACAAAAGTACCCACTGGTGTACGGAAAGTCTGCTCTTTCGTCCGTGTGCAACACGGAATATGCAGAGTAGCCTCCTCAAGAAACCCTAACTTGAGTGTGATGACCTTTTTTTTTTTAATAATGTGATTAAGGTAATTTATTTTCAGGTCTTGTGAGCCACAGTGTCTAAGAGAATCACTTGTGAAAGGAAAGGTCCTAGTTTGTAGTAGTCGGGATACAGTGGGGGCGGTTGAATCAGTAGGAGCTATTGCAATCATTTACAAAAGCGATAAGCCTGACGTGGCATTTATTGACCCTTTACCTGCTTCTGGTTTATCAGAAAAAGACTATGAATCTCTCGTCTCTTACATTGAGTCCACAGAGTAAACAACAATCATCTTCTCTATGATCCAAGATTCTTTCATCTTTATCATGACATGTCTTTTGTTTTGTTTTCTCAGTTCTCCACAAGCGACTGTTCTAAGAACTGAAGCAATCTTTAATCAGACTTCTCCCGTCATTGGTTCTTTCTCTTCTCGTGGTCCAAACACCATTGCTGTTGATATTCTCAAGGTATATTTATTATACGAAACATTATTATCAGTGATTCTGTTTATTCCTCCATTCTGAAAGACAATGGTTGATGACTTGCAGCCGGATATAACAGCACCGGGGGTGGATATCCTCGCTGCATATTCACCTGTTGGTGAACTGTCTGATCAAGATACTAGACATGTGGATTACACTGTTCTCTCCGGAACTTCCATGTCTTGTCCGCATGTTGCAGGTGTGGCTGCCTATGTCAAATCGTTTTACCCTAATTGGTCTCCTTCCATGATTCAATCTGCCATCATGACAACTGGTAAGCAAAAACTTTATCCAGTTTCTGTTCTTTCTTGACACACATGTAAACGCTTCTTGACATACAAGTAAACGTTGTTGACGCTGTTACTTATATGGTATGTTTACAAATCTTTGCAGCTTGGCCGGTAAATGCTACTGGAACTGGCATTGCATCGACCGAGTTTGCTTATGGATCTGGACATGTCAACCCAATAGCCGCTCTAGATCCTGGACTTGTCTACGAGCTAGGCAAAGAAGACCACATTGCCTTTCTCTGTGGCTTGAACTACACGTCAGATACCCTTAAAATCATCTCTGGTGAAACAGTCTCGTGCTCAAAAGAAAACAAACTCTTACAAAGAAACCTAAACTATCCTTCCATGTCGGCTCGATTATCAGGATCTGATAACTCCTTCACGGCCAGTTTCAACAGAACAATCACCAATGTTGGTACACCGAACTCTACATACACATCAAAGGTAGCCGCGGGTCATGGATCTAAGCTCACCATCATGGTCACGCCTAGTGTACTGTATTTTAAGACAGTCAACGAGAAGCAATCGTTCAAGGTAACTGTTACAGGCAGTGATCTCAGTTCAAAACTGCCTTCGTCTGCAAATCTAATCTGGTCTGATGGGAGACATAACGTCAGAAGTCCCATTGTTGTTTATACTGATAGTTACTAGTGATGCATCATCAGCTCGCCATTGTCATCATAAATAAATCTGTATTGTTGTTCTTATATTTCTTCATTCATGTTTAAAGCTAGTTTCTTTTAAAGGAGCTAATGTTTTAACAGAAACAACCATACAATAATAGATTATAAGATTTTCCATATTTTTTGAACGTTTAGTTAATTATGCTATTACTAACGAGATGAGAACGATTTTACAGATACAATTCTATCACTCTATGAAAATTCACATCTGACTGAACTACTCAGTATTACCATATAAAATTCATGTTCGAAAGTACGCCATGCACCAAACTAAGATCTTTTGTAACCATTTTCTCTATCATCAGGTGTAGAATCATTAATAAACAATAACAAGGCTTCCATCCATATTTAAATTTTGTTAAGCATCTTTTTTATAAATGTATTATTTGACGACTGTCAACAAGGTTTATTTCCATTGGAAGAATAAACCATAAAAAGATATAATCATGTTTATGTGAACAATGACTATAGAAATGTAAAGAAATAAATTGTTCATCGTGACAACGTTTATGGGGTGATTAGAATAAGTTGTAACTTTACATTTTTTGCAATAGAATTTAAGCTGTAGATTTATTTGATGTAAATTATTTTGTTATAATTTTGTAAATTACTTTTTTGTTTTGGATATAAAGATTTCTAAGTATTTTTTTTAAAAAAAAATTTGATTTGTTCACATATATAGTTTTATACTAAATTTTGGTTGTCTAGAATATCTACGGTTACAACCAATCGTGTTAACATTGTTTTGATATAGTCTATTTACCTATCTTTTTGGTGTTTGACTATACAAATCTAAAGAAATAAATTGGAAGAGTATGTACATTGACTCTTTGACCAGAAAAGATATCATTTTACTTATGTTTATGTATAAAATCTGATCAGCCTCAGTAGAGAAAATCGTAACCAAAAAGAAAGACACTATCATATAATGGCTATCACCAAAAAGTTTTTGGTTGCATTTGTTCTTACCATCCTCTGTGTCATATCTTTTTTACGATGCCATAAAACATCTGATAGAACTTCTGGTACTGACTTGTTAAACTCTTTACTTCCATTTTTTCTATATTATTTTTGTGAATGTGTATATACCGGTGTTATGATTATTATTTCAATAGGTTTTGGAGTAGAGAGTGATTATAATTGCTACACAGTAGCTCCCTGTGAAGGCGGAGGGGAAAGAGGCTGCACTGCGTTTTGTAAGAGAATGAAGCTTATACCAATGCCAGGTCGAGGCGTTTGTAATGCTGAAAACGTATGTTGTTGTGCTATCAATTAAGTATTCTTCTCAGATGAAAATAATATACACGGAATTTAGATCATAACAGATTTTACGTGGTTCTTTTATAATACAAGAAATTTAAAGTAACAAAAAAAAACTTGTCCCAAGTCGTAACTAATCTAATTAAAAAATCTAACATCTAAAACTTAGAGGATTCACCATGATTTACAAAAGTGACGGAACCACTGAAGTTCTGACATATTCATCAGTATGAACCACTGAAGTTCTAACATATTCATCAATGTGAACCAGACATTTCCTCTTTATTCATTTTATTTATCATCAAACGACGACTACGCCACTATCGAACGTCACCCTTTCTCATTGCTTCGTAGTGTCACCGGGAAGTAAATGATTTCATATTTTGTTCCGGGTTTAGAGCCAAGGTCTCTCGATTAATTGAATCGGCCCAGTACAACTAAACTATAACACTCATCATGCATCTTCTTTATACTTATATATACAATCTATTGCTTGATGTGTATATTTACTAATTAGTTACACACCGAGCCAAATTGTCACCAGCCACGGGTTGTCCTTCGACGGGTTTGCGCCATGGCTCACTGAGGAGGAAAGCAATAAGCTTTCATGTAAAAAGGTTACAAACTTTATAAATAACCAAACCAGATCAAAGAGGGATTTTAACCAAAAAAAGATCAAAGAGGGATTAACAGATGAATATGGTGTAAACGGAAAAAGTATGTTTGGGACTTTGAGTCACTGACATATTCTGACTTAGGCCAATTCTAATTGGATAACAAAACGCCCGTAGTTTCTTTTCCAATAAGACAAAAAAAAAACACTAGAGTGAATAGTGTTTGGCATCACACCAAATATTTTATATGTATATTTTATTATGTTTCATTTACTATTGTAATTCAATTATTATTATTTAGTTAAAATTTGTAACTAAACATAAATATACTGCATTTTTTTTGTATTTTAAAATTATTTTTACATATCTAATATATTTTTCAGAATCAGTATGATGTAATATAGTTTTATTTTCAAATATCGATTATAATCTTATTCAATTTAGTCAATAATGAACAATTAATAATATGATATTATTGTAAAGTTATCTAATAGTAATTAATTACAGCTTTATGTAGTACTATTATATTAACCAAACATTAAAATAACATTTTTATTTTTATTTGATAATATAGTTAAATTTGTATTACTAACTAATACAAGTTTTATCAAAATAAATATATTATGTTATGTACTTTTCATAATTAATAGTTTTTAATTTTTGATATAATATATTATATAAATTGTATACATAAAAGGTATAATATTTAAAACCAAAAATATATAAATGTAAATAAATTTGATAAACAGAAAATTACAAAAAAAATTAACAAACATAATATCAAAGTGCGATAAGATAATTATTTATTAATTACAAGTAATAAAAATATAAAAATTATTAGAACTGAAAACATCAAATAATATATTATATTACTTTTGGTGTAATATTTGGTGTCATGGTTAGAGATGACAAAAAAAAAATTATTAGAGATGACATTAAAACACCAAATTTGGTGTAATTTCAACTCCAAATTTAGTGTCATGGTTCGAAATGCCCTTAGAACTGAGTATTAATTGAATCAAAATCACTAAACCCAACCCAACAGAAACTTTAATCCTAAGTTTCACGCTAAGCAAATCAAACCCGAGTTATGTTCAAGTTCAAACAAGTCAAATTTGGTTCGAATACCCAATCTCCTTTTAAAAAAAATCAACCGAAAGTTCACCGATCACCAGGCTATGTTAGAATTTTTGGGGAGACAAGTTTGGTCTGAGTTTGTTACCCAAAAACTTGTAAAAGATAATCCATAGAAGACTAAAACCTGTAGTTTGTGTCTATCAATAATGGTCATTTCTTTTGCTTGAAATTGAATTTTATAGCAATGGATTGGGCGACGTAGTTTCGGTTTCCCGAGCGTGACGCTGAAACTCCACCACCTGGACGTGATTAATGAGCGTGGCATACACCCAGGACTAAGAACTCATATTTGGCTCCCTAGTGACCTGTAAGTTTGTAACCATTGATTTTTGTACTTGATCATACATTTTTTCTAATGAAAGCGTCTAATAACAGAATATCTGCGAGAAAAAGAAAAGCGAGAGGAGTTCACAAGAATGTGTAGTGAATATTTTTTTAATTTCTCTTATAACTCTTTTATTTCACAAGATTGCAGAAGAAGCGAAACTCACGGATCCATCGACACATACTGTCATATACATATCTATCCATGACGAACTTCTTCAGAATATCAATTTCTAATCAGGGGTCGCTGTGAAGTATTATGCGATCATATCGAATGTTTTATCATCCTTCTAATAAAATACGATATATACAACACATCTTGGACTCTAAGTCTATAACTGTACATAAAATAATAAGCTGTTTATTCGTTCAAAGATAGAAAACGATTTTACTACAGTGACAAACTTTGTAGAAAAGTCTGTAAAATATAGATCTCAAGAGACTGTAGACGATTCCCAGCTATTATTTTCTGTCACAGAAACGACATTTAATAATATAGAGTACTGTTTATTTAGTAATCTTGATTTTCTTGGATAAAAAACAACTTGATGACCAGAATTCAAATAGGCTTAAGCAAGAGAAGACGTTATACGACTCTCATTCGCTTACATGTGAATGTCAATTAATTTTATGATTTTCTCCAAATCCAATCATTTTCTTTTTGATAAAAAATCCAATTAACATTTTCAGCTAATTAATTATCAAATACTACCTTATCTTATACAGATATTTAACTTATCAGTTAAATACTATCAGTGCCCAGAGATCATATAAAACTCAAAAGAAGATGCTAGCAAGGTATAAAAAGAGTATTTGACAAATTCTTGTTCTCGAATAAAATGAAATAAATATGTTCAATAATTGGCGGCGTATAATCTACACAATAAGTCAAACAAATCTGCATATTAGAGTTAAGAGAATATTATCTAATCTAGTCATTTAGATATCATTCCTTTAATTACCAAACAAAAGATACGACTCCATTCTTCTTCTTCAACCTATTGACTAAAATAGTACTATACTAGGATAAGACCCGCGCCTTGCGCGGGATTAAGTTATTATTTTTATTATATTTTGGAGAATGAAACAATAGTTTGGCTTCATTTGGATTACGGGTGTTCAATCCGAATATCGGGTTGGTTTCGGTTCGGTTCGGTTTTTTTCGGTATTTGGTTAGTAAAATATAATTACTATTCTAAATCCATATTTACTTTGACTTTAGTCTTTCACATACTTTTGAAAGATTTCAACTGGACGACTAAATTGATCAGCCAATCTTATTGCTTTAAATCATTAGTGTTTATATATATATTATTTAGTTTAAATATTTATTAAATAAAAATTCATATGCGTTATATTTTATGATCATTTGTAATTTATTATAACAAAAAAATAATCTTTTGATCACAAAATTTTCAGAGTGGGAATATTCAAATTTCTAATAATATATAGACGTTTTGAAAATTCAAATATAACATATAAGAAAAAATATAAATGTTTTTATTATATATTTAATGTGATTTTTTAATATCTTTCAATAATATAAAATTAAAAAAAAAAGAACTAAGATACCAAAATTGTTATCAAATATTTATTATTCATAATAATTAATTTTCATATATACGTTAATCATATTAGGTAATTTCGTAGCTTCTAATTAAGGAAAGTGCAAAAAATATTTTGGTAGATTATTTATCAATTCGATAGTTAGTTTAATAAAAAATATAATGTAAGTCAAGATGGACCAACCTATTTGTCTAAGAATAGTATATTTTATATAGTCATTTATTAAATGAGAATTTATAATCATACAGTTCTATGATCATTCATATCATTTTATAACTGAATATTTAAATCATCGATAACAAAATTTTCAATGTGAAATCTTTAATAAGTTTTTAATTTATAAATGTTTTTGAAAATTCATTGAAAGTTTTAATATTAAAATATTTATGTAATCTTATGGTATATAGTATAATCTATATATATATATATATATAAATATATATGTTTTATTATTAAATGATATTTTTTACTCATATGGTTTTAAAATAATGTGTATCTTCTTATAATATTAAATAAAAGTTCATATTAATACAATTTTATGATCATTTGTAACTTATTATGACAAAAAAATAATCTATTGATCACAAAATTTTCAGAGTGGGGATCTTCAAATTTCTAATAATTTATAGACGTTTTGAAAAATTCAAAATATAACATATAAGAAAAATTATAAATGTTTTTATTATATATTTAATGTGATTTTTAAATATATTTTAATAATATAAAATTAAAAAAAGAACTAAGATACAAAAATTGTTATCAAATATTTATTATTCATTATAATTAATTTTTACATATACGTTAATCATATTAGGTAATTTCGTAGCTTTTATTTAAGGAAAGTGCAAAACATTTTTTGGTACGTTATTTATCAATTCGATAGTTAGTTTAATAAAAAGTGTAATATAAGTTAAGATGAACCAACCTATTTTTCTAGGAATAGTATATTTTGTATAGTTATTTATTAAATAAGAATTTATAATCATACGGTTCTATGATCGTTCATATCGTTTTATAACAAAATATTTAAATCATCGATAACAAAATTTTCAATCTGAAATCTTTAATAAGTTTATAATTTATAAATGTTCTTGAAAATTCATTGAAAGTTTTAATATTAAAATATTTATGTAATCTTATGGTATATAGTGTTTAATATATATATATATATTTATTTTATTATTAAATGATATTTTTACTCATATGGTTTTAAAATCATGTGTATCTTGTTATAATAAAAATGTTAAACTATTGATCATTAATTTTTAACATAATAATTTTAATAGTTTTAGTCATTTATTGTCGTTTTTAAAAATTCAAAATATAACATATACGAAAAAATCTAAATTTTATTTTTATAGCTAATTTGATTGTTTAACTTATTTTAATAATATAAAATTAAACAAAAAATGATGGAGGAGATATATATTGTTATCAAATCTTTATTATTAAACTCATTAATTGTCATATATATATTAGTCATTTATGGTAATTCCGTAGGTTTTATTTAAGGAAAGAAAATATCATATCATATCATTATATCATATAGTTTGACCAACTTATGTATCTAACAACATATAAAAATCGAATGTGGACCTACTTATTTTTCAATTGAATGTAATTGACTACCTAATTGAGTGCCACCTATGCATTGGGGCCTCTTTTAATTAATACAAAATTGAGGTTATATCTTTTCAAATGTTCCTCAATTAATATATAAGGGATTAGAACTTATCCCTAACGCTTAATGTGTAATCTCAATCAAGCATCAAACTTTAGCTAGTATCTTTCATCGATTCAAATATCTATCTCGAATATTTATTATACAAATAGATTATAATGAAGATGTGATAATCCTGTCAAAACTTCTATTGATCTCGAGAACAATTGATTACAAATCCAAAGATTTCTTTTTTTTTTTGGGCAAGACATTCATTAGAAACATAAGCGAATACATAATGGAGTTACAGGATTGCAGTGTAGCCTCTGCAAGCGCATATGCTGCCCTGTTTTCAGTCCGAGAAGCATAATTAAAGGAGATTACAAAGAGATCACAAGATAAGCTTTGAATGTCATGGAGTATTCCAAAGAGTTCCTTGATTGAGTCTCTTCCGTTGATGGCTCTGATAAGATCTGAGCGTCCAAAGATTTCAACTATAGTCCTGTTCTTTTTGGAGACGCAGCGGCAGCGTCCGCGTTTTAACAATATAAAGCAAATAACTATCATCATCATCTAATTGATGACGCTGGGTTTTGTAAAAACAACCGCTTCCTCCGTATTTTCCAGTCGCTGCGTCAAGTTCAACCTAGAAAATACGACGCTCGAAATTTCAGCGGCAGCGGTGATTCCGTTTTTATATCTCGGATTGTCCGTTGCGTCTGTTTTTAATCAGAAGATCAAAAGAATATCCTCCTGCCCTAGCTTTATTTTCTGCCGCTGCCGCTAGTTTTGGCGTTTATAAAACGAACATGCCTTATGTATTTTTCTAGAGCATGAAAGTGCGTATAAACATTCAAAAAACAAACTCACTACTAAAGTCGCGTACTTCGGTTATCCACTTTTTGGATAGTAATTTTTTTTTTATGGACATTAGGGACCAGTGAGAAGAATCTCTTACATGAGAATCTATCTTATCAAGAATAGACAACCGTTCTCAGTCTTTACATGCTTTTACTCTACCAGTATATAAATTGACAAATGTACGAATATTTGAGTAAATATATGTATCTGTAACATTTCCATAAATATTCGTATGTTTGATGCTTTTGAAATATTCGCAAAAGGATCGTATATGTGCCAATTTTTCAAGGCAGCTAGAATTTTTGGTCTCCAATTTGAGATAATTATAGCATAAGATGAAATGTCGTTATGAATACTATTCCCGGGAACTGAATCTTTTCTTCTGAATCTCTCTTCCCAACTACGTGTAGACAACGTGTATCATCATCACGTGATACATTTCTTTCTTTCTTTAAACTCATGCGTGATACATTTATAATTTTTTAGAAAAAAACAGATCATTCTTTTTTTCACACTACTTTATGTGAATTCTAAGTTTTTTAAGTTTTTCATATAAATAGAGAGGACGTTTTTTTTTTTGTCGTATGATGAGATATCATTTTGAGTTGAGAGACATATTAATATCTAAAGTATTCCAACTCATATATATTTATGTTGTTATCACTTAATAATATCTAATGATAAGACAAAACAAAATTTATGAATCAAAATGTCTTATTTAGAACTATCATAAGTTTTTGAGTTCGAGAATACTACAAAACAAAATTTATGAAAGGTTCCCAATTTGTTCATAACTGTTCGTTCATTCAACTAATTATAATTATCTTATTTTTAATCTGAAGCTTTATAATTTATCAAGGACGACCACTAAAATTTAGTATACATGAAACAAAATGAAATTTATGTTGATTAATTACTTTTATTGTTTAAAAACCTCCCAGATATTTTTTCATTATATTTTTTGAAGAAGTATTGATTAATTTGTGAGCCTTATTTGATCAAAAAAAAAAAATTGTGAGCCTTCAAGATAAAGAAGCAGAAAACTAATAGACTTCATCAAGTGGAAATTTTTCGTGGACCTCATCTTCTTTGATTAAATTTTATTTTCTTTTAAACAAAATAATTATTATACATATAAAGATGTATATCTTTATTATACATATAAAGAGATATATTAAAGTTATATATAACTATTGTTTTTGGGTAGTATTACGTTCTCCTAATTATGTTTAAAATGGCAACTATTTTAGATTAGAAAACGGATCATATAAACAACATGCGTGAGATTTAAAGAAGCTCAAATTCTTCTTTTGTTTTCTTTTCAACTTTGGCCCTATGTGACCAAGGAGGGTCGGCAACTTATCTTCGGAATGGCACGTGGCCACATAGGATTGGTTGGACATCAGATCCGGTGCCGGACTTATCCTCTTTAAGATAGCTCTTTTTGTTATTACAAGAGAAACATTGAACATTGAAGTCTTTGAAGAATCTAACTGTTCGCGTCTTTATCCGGAAGAGATAAAGAATCCAAATTTGTCAATAGGCTTACTACAAACAAACATTTAGAGGAAAATCTAAAATAAATCGTTACAAGTTAAAAAAAAAAAAAACCAGTGGCAAAGAATAAAAGATAGCGAAGCTTCTAAATTTCTCTTACAAGGAAAATAAAATTGAAATAATTTAAAACGAGAAATAGGAAAAGAAGCAAGTCTTTTCAGCATCAAAAAGAGAAAACATACCCATAATAAGCTACATTTCTTGATGGATGCTGTTCATGATCATGATGGCTCCACTATCTCCATAACCTAATCCCTTGTGGCATTATGTATATATAGCCCCATTGAGATCTTATTGCAATATCACAAACCTTACACAACTATCCCCCTCTTCATTCCAAGTTCTCTTACATAACAGAATCACAAAGATAATCTGTTTCAAAGTGAGTAGAGTATAAACTTTGACAATTATTAATGGAAGGTAAAGGACGAGTTGTATCATCAACTTCTTCTTCTTTAACAACCGAACTATTCGGTTCCAAAGATCCTGTGCCGCCATCTTCTTCCTCTGGAATCTTCTCCTCCATTTTCCCTCATCCCTCCAAGGTTATATTACCTTCCTTTTCTTCAAGTTTTGTTTCTTGAGTAATCAGAATGATTCTTGAGGCTTACACTTCGGTTTCTTTATTTGATTTCTCAGGGCGTTGCAAGAGATGGTCAAAGCTCCAAACATGGCTCACAAGGTCAGTGAGAAAGAAAAAAATTCCTTCTTCTTTGAATTCTCAAAGAATGGCTGTGAGTTCTTTTTTTTTTTTAACAACTGGCTGTGAGTTCTTATGAATATACTTTCTTACACAGCTCAACGTAGAGAAACTTCAAATGCACAAGACAGAGTTGAGCCATGCAATCTAAGCTCTTCTCTTTACTACGGTGGCCAAGACGTATACCCTCGATCCACCACCAACCAAACTTACCCTACAGTGAGTATTCTTAGCTTATGTATATTTTGCAAATAACTTTCAAAACAAAATAAATAAATAAATCAGAGGACTTGGCTGATCAGAGAAACCATTACTCAGGTTAAAAACGAGGGTCCAAGAAGCCAAGAAAACGATGCTAATGGACATAACTCGCAAGATGTTTCAAGAGGAAACTGGTGGCAAGGTTCTCTTTATTACTAAAGAACCAGTTTCTTTGTAAATCTCTCATGAAGCTCAAGTCATATACTAATTATCTACCAATCAAGACTTTTGTATAAATAAGCTTATGCAGAACAAAGGATAATATATTTGGCGATAATATTGAAAGAGCTCTCCTAGTAAACGTGTGTTGGTAATGAACTGTATCAGTATTTACTCTGCTTCTCTCTTTCTCATGTTCAACAAAAAAAGATGAAATATGTAGCATTTTTTTTGGGTAATCAAATATGTAGAATTTTACCAGTGATCAAACCAGACAGACATCTTTACGTCGGAACCAAATCCTTAAGTTATTATTTCAAAACTGGGCCATCTCCAACGACATTTTCTCGTGGTTTCTTGTTTTCTCCAAACACTCGTTTAAAAGCTGAGAACATCAAATGATGACTTTCATCTCTTTTCTCTCACTAATCTCCCTGCGATTCCAAGAACCAGAGGAGTTTTTTTGTTCTTGCCGCTTCTAACGAATGAGCTTCGTGCCGGAGATGCTGGACGTCGCAGGTGATTGGTTTAAGAGAGATCTGCCGTCAACGCCGAGGTGTCTTGTTCTGTTAAAAAAACGACGATGTGTTTATAGAAAGGAAACAAAACAGGGAAAAAAATAGACGCCGTTGCCGGGGATCGAACCCGGGTCACCCGCGTGACAGGCGGGAATACTTACCACTATACTACAACGACATTGTTGTTTGACTAATCTATATTAATATATATATCAGACCAAGCCTAAAAGTAGCATCTACGTTCAGGTTCAGTTGTAAAGATGTGCATACAATTCATATTTTCTATGGATGTGCCTTGAAAAACAGTTCTAATAAAAATGTATTGTCTTAAAACATTACATCCAGGAAAACAAGTCAGTGTTAGAAGTTTGATTATCCCATACTCGAAAGTCCAATATATAC
This sequence comes from Brassica napus, assembly GCF_020379485.1. NCBI lineage: Eukaryota > Viridiplantae > Streptophyta > Magnoliopsida > Brassicales > Brassicaceae > Brassica > Brassica napus. The sequence continues at coordinate 4,811,140 of NC_063436.1, read as the reverse complement.
ATGGTTGATGGTTGTTAGATAAAGACTTTACAATAAAGGTATTTTAGACCTACTTTCGTCTAATAAAAATCAACTAATATCAATTATCGAGTAAAACGTTGCAGAATCGGGAAACAAATCAATATTTTTTTCTCAATTAGAATGTGAATTCCAAAAGCAATTAGCTAGTGGGAGTAGGAAGGAGCTATCTTTAGTATATTTATATACCAAGAAAAAGAGTGCTTACTTACGTTTGGTCAGCTCTTCAAAGGTGAAACCTAACATTCGTTACTTCAAAACATCGCATAGAAAGAAGAAACATATACTATAGTTTTGTCTCCGGAAATCCGAATAACTCATCCCGAGCTGCATTAGTTGACTTAGAGTCACATATATATATCACCTAAACAAATATAGTATAGAGATGCAACCCCGTATGGCTAGCTCATAAGAAATTTCTATCATAAACCGAGTTAATGTTTCTATTTAAATATATTTCAAAGTGAAAATTACAGATTTACTAGGGATTGGATATAAAATTGTATGTTGTTTAAAGCTGTACAATAAAAAAAATTATGTATTTATGATAATTGATAATGGAATCTTAGTTTAATTGGTTTCGATTTGGTTATAGTTAGCAGCTCTTCATTAGTTAGAAGTTAGGAGAAGAATGATATTTTATGTCATGGCTACCAGAATTAGAGGATGCAACACATAACTTCTATTACAAGTTATACTGCACATTTTTTAATTTTATTGGAAATCTTATTATGATAATTGATAAGTCCGTTGATGTCTTAATAGATGGGTTCATCTATCGAAAAATAAACTTTGCATATTGATTCAAAATTCAAATCATGTGCAAGAGTTATTCACTAGCACCAAATGTCTAACAATGTTAAACAAATTGTGCATTTTAAATTTGATTATTAGTTAACCAACTTTGTTTGAAAAAATTATGTGAGAGAAAAAGGAGATCCATACATGTAGTTTGTTTATACAAGTTTATTTGGCACTTTTTTTTTTTGCTGAAAGTTTATTTGGGACTTACCATCAAAATAAATTTGAATACTAAACACGGCATATAAACGAAAATAACGTGACTTTAAAACACTGTTAGACAAATTTAAAAACGTTAATTGACAGGTAATAACTGAATAACATTATTACTTTCCCAATTTTTTTTTTTTTTTTTTTTTTGAAACACTATTACTTTCCCAATTAGTCTCTCATATTAGTTATTGAAGCTTTAAATAGTAGGAAAATCAATTTAGGTTGAATACACTATTTTAAGAGAAATTTTATAAACATTCAACAGTTAAATAATAAATAAATGCATTCATATTTCAGAAAAAAATGATAGAAAATAAATATGTGTACATATTGGGATACTTTTTATAAATGCGTTCCTTAATCCTTAACTCTCTCGTGAGTCGCAACTAGCAACAATTGACAGGTGAAATTGTCGTAACGCCTTCTGCTAAAGCTGTCTTCTTCTTCCTTCTTTATATATCTCTCTTTCGCACAAGCTTCTCTCTCTTCTCTTCTCTTCTCTTTGTGCTTGCTTTCCTCTGTTTGTTTCTCTCTCTGTTCTGTCTGTATCTATCCAAATATTTTTTCTAGAAGAAAATCATCAAATGGAATCAACTGAACTACAAAACATAGATTTCTTTAGCTCTTTTTCTGAGCACACAGCCCCAACTTTCTTCACTCCAACCACAAGCTCCCTCCGATCCGACTCGGACCCGGATTCACCAAAGCCACAAAACGAAGGTGAAGACGAGTACGTTGCAGAGTTGACTCGTCAGATGACTAGCTATATGCTTCAGGACGATGAAACGCATCAGAAGGTACAAGTTTTTTTAAAACCCAAGAGATTCGATTCTTTACTCTTTTATTCAATCTCATATTCCTAAGTAATCTTTCTTCTTCTTCTATTCAGTCTTGTGGTGGTGGCTCTGGCTCTGGCTCGCCGCAGTCGACTCTTTGGTCACCATTCGCCTCAGGTTACAGCAGCCCTGTCGGTCCTTCCCGAGAACCATCACCGCCTTTAACTCCGGCTGTGCAAGCGACGGTGGAAAAGAGTCCTGTTATAATTCCTTTTCAATCAAAACAAGCTCTCATCGATGAGCAGATCCGATCTGTTCAAGCTAACGTGAGCTCATTTTTATCAGTTGATAATTACTTAGAATCTTTTTTTTTAAATTGTCGGTTATAATACAACGGTTTAAAATTAACCGTAACGAAAACAGAGTTTTGTTACCACCGTCGGGTGCAATGATGATGTTAATTTTGTGTATATAGTTCCAGAAGATCAAAAAGGAGAAAGACAAGGAACGAAATGATGATGCATTAAGACACAAAGAAAAAAGCTACCACAACCTACAGAGACCAAAGTCAGCCGTGAAGGCGGTGTTCGTTGACGGGTTGGGTTCGAGAGCCGGGTCGGGTGGAACTGGAGTGTTCTTGCCACGCAGTCATGGTACGGTTATGGAGTCTGGCAAGAAATCAGGTTAGAGCCAGCCAATAATTCCATATTAATTTAGCACTAAGTTTATGTTTTGATTTTTTCGACAAAATGTGGTTTTAAAGAAGGTTACGTATTATAATAGACAACAGATAAAAATAAATATGAAACGACGTCGTCGTCTAACTTTGAGATTCCTACGTTGTTTTATAGGGGTTGACATAGTTGGGGTGTGGGGTGGGGGGGGGGGGGGATCTTGTGTCTATATTAGATTTAGTAATTTCATTAAATTGTAACAATAAACCACTGAAAACATTAGAGTTAGTTTTAGCTTAAATTTTATCTTTAAATTTATAGTGCGTCATTCTTTTTTTCTGTGGTCGACTATCGATTGCTTAGATCTCAATTATTTAGGACCAAAATATAATAAGAATCTTTATCTTACGTTGGTACATTGTTTGACTGAGTAGATTCCAGCTGCCAAAAAAAAAGACTGAGTAGATTCCAAAGATTCCTTCTCACCAGTTAATCTCTTTTCTTGTAAAGTTGGTTTTTTTGTGGCCGCTGAATTAGCAGTTATGCCCTTCATAAATATCTTGCCTCTCTGCTTGTTGGTCCCCATTGTTACTCTCTTTCCCTTTCAACAAAATAAACCATTTAGGTTGAAAATCATTATCATTCATTTTGTTTTCTTAAAACCCCAGTTGTTTCATTCGATAGTGGATTATAATCTACGATAACCTAGATAATTATTCGTCTTGTGATTCTTTGTTATGTCATTATTCGATCATTGAGTCATTGACAATACCCAATGCTATAACTGAATAACATAGTGTACTGTTTTCTTCTAAATATAGTACTATATTCGAGTTCGTACTTAAATAGCTAGGCACTTAAAGTTGTAAGTCGCACACCAGCAGCATGTATTACACCAACCATGATTTTTTTATTTCATTTTCTTTTGGTTTTGAAATTGAATCGGTGGTCCTAGTGATCTAGGAGTCGGTGGATTTGTAAATTATTGCATTTCAACTCTTAACCGTTACCCAATCAAGGTGTCGGTGGACTTGTCAACAAATATCGTCTTCCTTTCTTAATAAATACTACTATAAAATTCCTTTCGGCATCATACTCTTGATTTAATGTGGCTTAGATATTGGTGGTAGGTGGTGACACTTTAGATGATATTGCCCAAAAAAAAAAAGATGATATTGTGTTGTTGGTATTAAGATTTGTTGTCGTTCTATGAAATTAATGTCTCAACCAAACAGTTTACTGAAAGTTTGACTTTTGTTCTTGAAAAATATTGGTTGCAGGATGTTCAACAGTAATAATACCAGCAAGAGTAGTGGAAGCTTTGAAAATTCACTTTGACAAATTGGGTGTTCCGTCTACATTATCTTCTGATATCCCTCCCTTTCATGGTACCAACCATCTTTTTCGTTATTTATTCTTGTATTCTTTTGAGTGAACTTATGATTTACAAGTATTAACTATATATTTACATATAAACAGTACAAAACCTCTCAAAGTCTACAAAACCTCTCAAAGTCGCTGAAATTTTGGAATTCATTGCTATGCATGTTTATTATAATTATTATTTAAAGTTCTACTATATTACATCATATTAGACACATGCAAGTATGTAACTTATATGTAAATTTTGGGTTTTGAGTGTATATTTTGATATGAGTGGATTCTTCATATTCTTTTTCTTTAACCGACCAGTTAACACTTTTAATTGATAATATTTACCATATAGATGCTTTGTTGGTGTCCGTAAAGAACAAAAACAACAACAGTCACAAAAGTAGTTCATCAACCCGGGCAGAGAGTGGGCCTCCGCACATGGCGGAGACGTCGGCCGAGAGACACCAAGAACCGTTGGCAGATTTGCCACATGAATGGACGTACTGATCGAACATTGGAATGCTATTGGTTGCTGAAGTTATAGGTTTTCAAAAGGTAGTGTCTTTTTGGATTGAATATTTTATAGTGGGTCAGAATGTGTTACAAATTTTAAAATCATCATTTTTATATAGATTTTAGAAGGGAGTGAATTTGTTATTTTTTATTGGTGGTTCCTTAAGATGGTTCTAGTAAAATCAGTAAGTCTTCTGATAAAAGAACAATAAAATATGCATATATGTGTTCATATAATATGCATGTCTATTGTAATATGCATATATGTGTTCATATATATTGCGTGTCTATTGTAATAAAAGGGACGGGTTGTTTTTTTTTAATGTAAGATTCCTTGTAATAAAAGCATTATATACATTTCGCCAGTATAATAAAAAGTCTTAATTTGATTATTACGTCTTCATTCTTATGTCCATCTCCTTAGTATGCTTAAACTTCCTTTACAAATGTTTTAGAATTATAGTTATAGTTTTTGGAACAACCGAATCTTTAATAATAAAGACGCTACCCCGGAGGAAGTGATCACAAAAGCTATATCAGCGGCGCAGGAATGGCTAAGAGAACAACAGACGGAAGCCACATCATCTACCAGGCCACCAACACAGCGGCCCCCGGAACCCACAAACGCTACCTTGCTCCACTCGGATGGGGCTTGGCGTGCAGATCTACAACTAGCGGGACTGGGATGGACAATTGGCGGAGGAAACCAGACTGGGTCCTACATGGCACACTGCCACTTTGTTAACTCCCCACTGATCGCTGAGGGACTGGCGTTACGGGAAGCCCTCTCCTGCTGCATCACCAAGGGTATCCGGTGTGTACTATGCAAATCAGACTCTCTACAACTCATAAGAGCCATCAATGAAGAAGTACCCAACTCAGAGATCTATGGCATTGTCTCTGATATCTTAAACTTAGTCTATGCTTTTGAATTTGTTTCCTTTGTCTGGACTCAACGATCGGAAAACAAGGCTGCTGATGCTCTTGCAAAGCAAGCCTTGTTGAACGAAGTCTTTGTATCCACGAACCGTGTTTTCTAAGTTTCTAATGCAAGTTTGTGTTACAAAAAAAAAGTTATAGTTTTTGGAATAACTAGTTTAGTGTCTCAATGTTCATCCAACGGAACGCGTTAAGGTGTGTGGAAATGTGAAAAAATATGACATGCTCGTGGTGGCCTCGTGGCTGGTCTTAAATCCGCCGACTTCTTCGTATTCTTCGTACTTTCACTTTGGAAGGTTCATGTGCACTTATTCTTTACTTTCACTTTATAAGGTTCATGTGCACTCACGTTTTGCCATTACTCAAATTAATTGTGAGCCAGTGACGGTGTACATTGCTCCACTCTCATGTGACTTCTCTTTGTTTTCTTCTTTTTCTTTTCATTGTTTACTTGCACCGACAAGTAATGTATGGGTTTTTATCTACGCATTTCTATAGCAATTGATCCAAGCAACTATATATTCCTCTAGGCCCATGACGTCTTTTCTTTTATATCCAAACTAGTTTTCCCTAAATATCTGCTTAATAGAAACAAAACAAACAAATCTGAGAAATCCGATAAAAGAGGCAGAAATATTTACTTTATTTTCATTCGAAGAGTGACATCAATATAGAATTCTTGCTTGCATATCGCAAGTAATTAGGTATACATAAGTTGACCAAAGATATATAACAAAATTACATTAAACAAATCCAGGAAAAATATGACTTCTGCACAATCACCAAAGAGAGATAGTTATGTAGATCAACGTTTTTATTGAACTAAAACTGATCACAAAATATTAGACCTAAACAAGACCATAAATGAGAATAGTCGTTCAAAAAAAAAGAGAATAAATATACTGAATTCCCAAAATGTGATTTTATTTTCATTATTATTATATGCTCATCGGAAGTCAACAATGTGATTGAACGTCGGTGTGAGTGTGATTACCAGCAGTGTCCTTAAAAGCCCTACTTCCAAAAATCATAAACCCTAATCCAAAGCCAGCCATTGCAGCCAAGAAGACTCCTCCATTGAATGACATTACAGCCAACATGATCAAATAAGATAAACCAGCCCTCACAGTGTAAACCACCGTCTGGACTATCCCGCCGCCAAAGGTAGCCGGACCGGCTTTCATGACCCCGCACCGCGAAATCCATTCTGACAATGCTGAAAATGCGAAAATGGCGGCTAGGCAGACCCAATACATAGTCAGACTGGTCCCTGGCCAGCCGTCAAATAGAACCTCGGTGTTTTTTCCCCAAAAGAAAGTCATGTGCATCATGCCACCATGATGACGGTGGCGATGTTGGAAGAAATCCGACGGCGAAGGTGCAGGAGCCACCGAAGAAGATCCACTCATGCCGTTCATATTGTTTAGAAATATTCTTAACTTGATAGGTAAGGTTTTGGCTGTGTGTGTGTGTGCAAGTAGTGTTAGGGTAATTATAAGGGATTTTTTCTTGGGTTGGAGTTCGTGTGTAGTACAATGTACGTACATTTTTACAACAACAACAATGCGATAATTGTGTGTATATTCGAGTATAAAATGTACTTGAAAGAGATTTAGTTGAGATCAAAAACTATTTAGTTGAAAGTATATTGGTGCTTTTAGAAGTCTAAGAAATCAAATTTGAAGAAGTAAAACCCAACGATGGTGCCAACTATAATTTTTATTACCTAATTTGATTATATTTAGGTATTTCGCTTGTTTTTAGCTTTACCGTTAGAGTAGATCATTTGTTCACATAATTGAAGGTGTGTGAATTTTTTTTTTTTTACATCAAGTGTGTGGGATTCTTACATAAACCAAACAGAGAAATTGCATAATCTCACAAATAATTTCACAGTATTTATTTATACGCCACCGTATATTTTTTTTAATTATTGTATTCCCCATATGTAACTAATAATCATATTTTAAAATTCTCGAGTGTCTTGACTCTTGAGACCACTGGTTATATTTTGAAACAAGATTAAATTTCTTTATATCATAAGCAATTAGAAATTCTTAGAATTCCATGATAGTGAAATTTTTCTAAGAGTTTATGATACCGTAAAACCAAGAACCAAGTATAGTAATTAATTAAAATTATAAATTTAGAGTACATTAATCTCTCCTTATGTATTTTCTAAATATCACCCTCGTTTTTTGTACGATAAAAAGTTTGACAAGTCCTTTTTTACACGACAAGTCTATAAAAACAGGTTGTACAATAATATCGTTACTCTTATCTCCACACAAACACAAAAAGAAATTGAAAAGGAAGGAATCTCAGTAAATGCCAATAAATACAAAAAAGCGTCTTCGAACATTCTTATTCTCCTCTCAAAATAAGACACAAGAGACCCAAGAACAAAGAAAGCATGGATCACGATCACATGCCTCCACCACCATCATCATCCATGATGAACAATGGATCCATGAACGGAGGAGGAGGAGGAAATCAAGAGATGATGATGATGCACATGACTTTCTATTGGGGCAAGAACACGGAGGTTCTCTTCTCCGGCTGGCCGGGAACAAGCTCTGGCATGTATGCTCTTTGTCTCGTATTTGTCTTTTTCCTCGCCTTCCTCACCGAATGGCTTGGCCACTCCTCTTTCCTCCGTGATACCACCGAAGATTCAGCTAATGCCGCCTCCGGACTCGTCCAAACAGTCGTGTACATCCTCCGTACCGGCATCGCTTATCTAGTCATGCTCGCCGTCATGTCATTCAACGCTGGCGTGTTTATCGCCGCCTTAGCCGGTTATGGCATCGGTTTCATGTTGCTCGGAAGCCGAACTTTCCGGAATCCCTCCGGTAACAGGGAAACTTACGAGATTCCTCCCTCAGTTTGTGCTTGTTGATTGTGATATATGCATAAATTGATTCATACTTGTATTTCTAACTAGAGATGTAGGCATTGTAGTTTTTTTTGGATTGTTTGTCACAAAACTTTTGTGGGTTGTTCTTGGAGTTCATGTATGTGTTACTAGTGTGAGGAGGAATTTTTTTTCCCTTGCGATTTTTTGTTTTCTTCAGGTTAATATGATTATTGGTGAAAGCTGGATATATCAATCTATAGAGAATCCTTCCATCTTCGTAATAATGTGACATATCATTTTATGGTTCTTAGGGCTTGATACTACAAAGTCAGGGTATGAGAGAAAACGCTGACCTATTAATCCGTACATTAATTAGTGAGAAATACCATAGCACAGTACGTAGTAAAAAGTTTTATTTTTAAAATAGCACATAAAAAGGAAAATTTCCAAAAATACCAAATAATTTTTTTAAAAAAAGTCTACGTTCGATTTGTATTTGGGTTTAGATATTATTTATTTAGTATTTAAAAATTAGAATTTTGATTCAGGAGTTAGAGCAATTTAGTCGTTTCTTTGTTAAATTAGGGTTAGTTTAGAAATTTTGATAAGTTTTTGAAAAATAATATTTTAAAATTTGACCTTAATAAATAGCCGTAAATGTATTTTAAAAAAATTAGAAAAACAATTAAACTATTCAATGGGTATATAAACATAATTGTGTTCATGAGTTAAAAGTTATGAGTAGTTTCTCGGCTTGAATCCATCCGTCTCCGATTTTCTTAAGGGATGAAGAGACTTTGTTTTCATCAGCTGCATTCACTTTGCGACTCTCTAGCTCTGTATCCACTGAATCAAGAACACTCAACAAAGATTTTGCCACAATCGAATACATACAGCATCAAGAGAATAGATATTGTAATACGATTTAACAGGCAGGTTTACTCGAAATCTTCAGGAAACTCGTAGTCGTAGCTGTCATGGCGGTCATATCGATTGTTTTCTTCCTGAATTCCTATTCAGGATACCTTCTTCTTACTCTTACAAATTGCTTGATCAACGGAATTGATCACGTGGCATGACGGCCCTGAGATCTCGGGAGCTGTAGACTATTCAGTAAAGATTTCTATAATTTTAAGTGTTTATTTTTATATAATTTTTCAAAAACAAATTGGGGTCATAAGCTAATGCTTTGACTGGCCTATGCTCAGGATCGGCCATGTCTAGGCGTCAGGTTCACAATGGCCTTGAGTATTGAGTTGGGAAAGTGAGGCCCTCTCTTCTTCTTTGCTTAGCTAAGGTTGTGGAATTGGATGATGATTTCCTTTTTAGTGCTCCCATGGCTGTCTGCGTTTTCTTCTGAGTGAGATTGGGAGAGGCACATTCGTAGGGTTTCTCACGCTTTTAAATACTCAATCAAATAGAGTCTCACTGGTTTAGACTAAAACCTTAATTACAAGCTCTTTAGCCTCTTTTAGCCAATACCTCATCTCTCAATAACTTCATTATTTTTCTGGAATGCTCCGTATGGAAACAGTTGTCCATCTCTTTTTGAGTGTCCTTATTCAAAACAGATATGGGGGAATATGGAGAGAGGAGTTCTCAAGGAACATTATACAGAGAGTTAGACGTAGATAGTGAGGCTTATCACTGACTCAGATGGGAATAAGCTTCAGCTATTTACAACCAGATATATGTTTCAAACAGCTGTTCATAACATTTGGAGAGAGAGAAATAGGAGAAGTCATGGAGAAAAGGAGTTTCCACCAACTCTTTTGGCAATCATGATTGATAAAACTGTGAGAAACAAGTTCTCTATTAGTCAAAAGAAGAAGGATAAGGAACTCTAGGGAGGGTTAAGCTATTGGTTTGGAGCCAAGCAAAGCTAAAAAAGAGGTTGAAGTTTGAAGATATAGAAGAGAGTAGTTTAACTCTTTGAAGAAATTTTGTATAGAGAATAAGAAAGGAAGCACACTGATATAAAAAAGTTTTTTTGAATTAATTTAACAATCATTTCAAAATAATAATAATAATAATAATAATTGTTTGAACAACATTTTTAGACTACATTTATGATTTTTCACTTAATTATGATACTAAATGACCATCAAGAGTCACTCTGACAAAGATGTTGTTTCATCTTCCTGGCTCTAGTCTCAATAAACCTCCATCACCAAACTTAGACTTTGCTTCATGTTTAACCGGAATAAGGAAGTCTTGTTGGTAAATTTCGAGCGTCTGGTTACAAATATCACACAGTTGACGTTTGGTTACATGGAACTCTAGCCACCAATCTTTCTCCCCATCACATGGTATCTTCACATTAGTCATGCGCGAGCCAAGATATAAAGCAGCCGCAGCGATCTGACTCGGCCTGAACTGCAAACAAAGCGAAGACCTTAAACCGTCATTGAGGAAATTCCACGCAGCCTGATACAATCTCTTAGCGTCCATCTCGACCTTAATCCATCTCCTAACCCAATGCAGAGCCGGTTCATAAGGGTGTTCGATTTCGACATCAAACCTTAACGTAGAGAGCACAAACTTCTCACCGGTTAGCACAGCCCCCTTCAATCTCGCGCACATCTCTGTCGACGGTTCCTTGCCATGTAAAACCCTGCAACCCTTGGCGATGACGTCATCCACCGGTCTCGGAGACCCTTCGACTTTTCCAGCGATAAACATGCATATGATGCTGATTGTTTTGGGGTCGTTCTTCGCCAGGGATTCGCGAGTGAAGAATCTTTGACATAAGACTATCGATGTAGCTATGGACTTCTGAGGATTGTGGAGTCTCTGGCCAAGCTCCTGGAGGAAAGTAGAGTAAGACCAACGTTGGAAACTCTCTTGCTTTGAGTCGATACCGTCTACTCTCGATGGGGACTTTACTTCTATCTCTTCTCTTGTCATATACCAACTCCTTTCTCCCATTGTTTAACCTCTTGTTTTTTTTTTCTTTTAAAAATCCCGATATCCCCTGATTTATTATTATCAGAATTTGAAGATTGTATGTAAAGTTGCAAGATGATTATAACTGATGCTAACGAGAATAGCGGAGGATTTAAATAACTATATTTTAGGAGAGGATATAAACTGAATTCTTCCTCATATTAAATACCCAAATTATAGGAAAATTTGGTCAAGTTTTTAATAGATGGATTTAAAGTCAATTCTCGTTTTCCTTAAATGTTTAAACATTACCAAATAAAAATGTTCTTCCTTGATTTTGACTAAGAATAGTTTGCCAAAAAATTATTCAATTCTGAATATGAAGATTTTGTCAATTCTTTTGATTTATTACTATTTTGACCTATGAGGAGTGCAAAATAAGTGAACCAAATCTTATATATTGTTAATGAATCTTGAATGGTTTATCAAGATAATTATTTGAGATTTAATTCTTTTTGAATACTCTTTCTCAATATATTATTATATTTTCCTTTTTTCAAGATTGCATTTTCTGTTAAGTACTCTTCTTTATTGATTAATACTATAATGGCTCTAAAATCATAATAATTACAAGGGGGGCCTTGTGGTCCACTATTAAGAGTAACATTTAGTGATCATATATATGTTCGAAATTATTTTTTTAATTTTTTAGAGTTTTATATGATTTTACAAAAAAATAAAAAAAAATCTTTCTTTTTTTGCAAAAAGTTCATTTTAAAAATGATTTTTTTTTTAATTTCAATATTGTTTTTCAAAAGTTCGATTTTAAAATTTTTGCTAGTTTTTCTAATTTTTGTTTATGTTTCCTTATTTATTTCTTATTAATTGCTTATATTAATTAAGTAAACAACAACAAATCTTTTTTTTAAAACAAAAAAACTAACACGTCACCTTATTTACAGGTTAAAATGTCACATTTTGGACTCGTTCCTCTCTAAAAATTTCCCAACTTATTTTTCTACAATAAGGAACAATAAGCTCCGACTAGTGATCTTTTCGGGAACACGAGGAATGAATAAAAAAAGAACGTATAGTAATAAAATTACAGGAATGAAAAGGAATGCTTGTTTCTTATCAAATTTAAGAATGAATGTTTTTGTTCTATATTTCTCTACAAAAAAAAGGAATGTAGAGGAAGAAAAAGAAAAAACTATTCCTTGTGAATTGTGATTTTTTTTGGGAATGATAAGGAATTCAGCATTCCCTTGATCACCATTCAAAGTACATGAAACCCAACCATTACTTTGTATATTAACACCATATACTTTCGAAAGCTGACAACTCTTAAACTCAAAAAAACGTGTCTGCGTTTTCTTGTGGGTTCAGTGCACAAAGTGTGTGCCCAAAAATGTACATCAGTGTGTTATGCATATTGTTCCATTTTTGAATTCCGGAATAAAAAGGGTTAATGATACTAAGGAAAATTATACAAAGTAGACTGTGACATGCCCCTTTTTGTGTGTTCATACACATTTCTAGTCCTAAAGGATTACTTACATTAATAAAAAAAAAGTCTTAGTAATCATTTCCTCAAATTTTTGTAATGTGTAATGTTCAAAAAAGATTGTAATGTGTTTGTTGTTTTGTGTGTAAATTTTTTTTTTCGTGACTGCAAGTCTTATCCCTTACTTATTAATGAAGAAACAATTTGAAAAAGAAACCTTGAAAAGGTAGAATATTTACAAGGATGCCATCCTGAGGTGGCAGTTCCACATTCTCTCTCAGCCAACATATTAAACTACCCAAGGTTCACTAGAGTATTTACAAAAAATGCCATTCCCATCCAAATATATCGTGGTCCTAAACTTCCCACATTACCTTATAATAAAATTTATAACCTACGGCACTCTCTTCTCACTAAGACATAAACAATAGAATTAATAATATCCCCTCTTCCCACATTACCTTATAAAAAAATTATTTGACTTGATTATTTCAATTCAAACCGTTAATTTCATGCCAACCAAGACATTAATACATATGTTCGTAGACAGAGAGTTTATTATATTTCATTTACCAAAACGTGAATTTCATGACAACCAAGAAATACATATGTTCGTAGCCAGAGAATTTCATGCCAACCAAGAATTATTATTATTTCAAACTCTCCTCACATAAGGGTCTTCGATGACACCACTTCCATGTGTATATGTGCTACTTTCATTTACTTAACAATTGTTTTTCAAAATTCGAGCTTTGAACTTAAATTATAATAAAATAGACATGATTTCTAAGGTGGCACAATTACTTCATAAACAATTCGATGAAGAAGAGACGGTTTAGATTGGTAGAATTTAAAACATAACCACTTATTGCAAAAACTATTCAATTTTTTCTGGTTTTCCAAATTTTATTGTGCAATGTATCTAGCCTAAAAACTTTGCTAAGTACGTCCGTTTAATATGTACGATGTGGACTTTTTTATTTTAGGTTAGTATCTATAAGTATTGCCTAAATTAGGTAAATAAAACCAATTGGAATCCCGTAGATATGGTAAATTATTATGATGATTCCGCAAGTTTATACCACATTTATAGAGAATATGTGAATCAGTGACCTTCTATGGTAAACATAGAATATATTATGCTCTGATTTCAAAGTGATTGACAATCTATTTCTATTCCATTTATTGCCTTAGAGTACGCATCAAGTCACGTTAATTCTGTGATTTCCTCTTATATAACAGTAAGGAGGATGTACGTCATTTCTACAATCAAATAAACATTTCTATAGAGCAAAACACAAAAAAAAAATGGCTGCGATGAACAACATTTCTGAGTTGAAACCTTTCAAGTCAATGTGGAAGGTTAAGGTTAAAATCATTCGGCTATGGAAGCAATATTCAGCTGCCGGGGGCGAGACTATTGAAATGGTTTTCGTGGATTCTAGAGTAAGTCCCTATACGGGTTTTACATTGCTAAAAACTTATGTTAATTGTTGTATAGATCTTGGTTTCTTACTATTCTATGTTCATTTTTAACTCTAGGGTGATAAGATTCATGGGACCGTGAAGAAGGATGAAGTGGGCCAGTTCGCCCATGTGCTGCACCAGGGACAAACGAAACTCCTAATTAATTTTACGGTCACCCATTCAAGTGGTTCTTATCGGACAACCAAACATCCATACAAGGTGGTTTTCCTTCCTACAACCCGTGTCAGGATATGTGAGGCGTTGCCTTACAACATGACTGGATTGGAGCCGGTTAATTACCGTGCTGTACTCAATGGGAAGCTCGATCCAGACTTCTTAGTTGGTAAGTGATGTTATGTACTATAATGATATTCAACAACTGTCTTCTTTGAAATCTTTTATAATTCTATTTAGTTACTAATCTATATATTTTTTTGAATCTGAAATTGTTCTAGATGTTGTCGGCCAAGTTGTTGAAGTGTCCCACATTGAAGTTGTGTCCGTCAATGGTAAGGACACCCAGAAGATCTCTGTGGAACTGCGTGATACTGAGTAAGTGAAGAAATATAATTTAACTTTATATTCTATATTATTCTGTGGCTTTATATCGATACCTTATATATTTATGGTATTGTGTGTAGGGATGAACGTCTCCCCCTGGTGTTATGGGGGAAGTTTGCAGAGGACATCAGTGATGCAGTTCAGTTGCGTTCTGAGAACACAGTTATTTGTGTTCTGAGGTTTGGCAAAATTAAAATTTGGAAAGGTAACTTTGTTATGTTCTGTGTGCTTACTAATGTGACATTGTTATATAGTATGGTTGTAATGTTCTAATAAGAAAAATAATCAAATTTCAGATGAGCGTAGTGTCTCCAATGCATACAACGTCTCAGATGTGACAGTAAACCCAGAGAACATCGCTGAGGTCCAAGCTTTCATACGTTTGTAAGTATATACCAAATGTTTTTATACTTAACCATTTCAAAGAACGTCAATGATGGGGTTTGTGTACATCAAATGTTCTTATCTGTAACCATTTCGTGAAATGCAGGTTACCAAAAGATGATTTGAAATTGTCTATTGTTGACTCTAAAACATGTTGAGAAGACAACTGTGGATGAACAAGGGTATCCTGTTTATAGGAGACGAGAAAATGGGTGCTCTGTTGAGAAGAAAGGAATTCCATGTGATAATCGGTTTGTGGTTCCCTACAACAAGGAGCTATTGCTTGCGTATAATGCTCATATTAATGTGGAATGGTGTAATCAGTCGCGGTCTATTAAGTACTTATTTAAGTACATTAACAAAGGCCAAGACCGTGTTACAGGAACGGTTACTCAGAAGTGTAGTGTCGAGGCTACTTTGGCAGGAACATCAACTAACACGGCAGATGTAGTAGGTGATACCAGAGCCACAGAAGCTGATAGGACAGCTGCAGATGGAGGGGAACCAACTATTGACGAAATTAAAAACTATTTCGATGCAAGGTATATATTGTTTATGTTCTATGTGACTTCTATATTGTTTTATATAAAATTTTCTTTAATTGAAGTCAATTCCATTTGTTTATTTATAAATAGATATCTATCTGCTTGCGAATCGTCATGGAGGATTCTAGCATTCCCAACGCAATACCGTTCTACACCTGTGGAGAAGCTTACGTTTCATCTTGAGGGAGAGCAACCAGTAGTCTACAAACATGGTGATACTGTCGAAAGTGTATTGGCTCGAGTGCAGCTTACAAAGACTATGTTTTTAGCTTGGTTTGATTGTTGTGAACTATACCCTGAAGCTAGAGAAATTACATATGTGGAAATGCCTACCCGATTTGTCTATGATGCTAAGCAAAAGGTTTGGAATCCAAGAAAGAAAGGTTTTGCTATTGGAAGGTTAACACCCGTTTCTCCAGGTTCTGGCCCACGTTATTTTCTGAGGGTTCTTCTTAACAAGGTAAAGGGTCCAAGGTGCTACAATGATATCAAGACGGTTAAAGGGATAATCCTACCCAGTTATGAGGATGCCTGTTACGAGCTTGGTTTGCTGGATGACGACAAAGAGTATATTGAAGGATTAAAAGAATGCAGTTTTTGGGCTTCCAGCGGGTACGTGCGCCACTTATTTGCAAAGATGTTGTTATCTGGGTCTCTATCTATGCCGAAATTAGTATGGGAATCATGCACTGATATATTATCAGAAGATGTCCTATACATTGAGAGGAAGAAGCGTAAAAATCCTGGTGAGCTCAAGAAGTATTTTTTTTTAAATATAGATGAGCATTTATTCTGTCTTCTAACAAACTATTTTTTATTGGCATATCAGGACTCATTTTGAGTGAGGAAGAAGTGCTGAATGAAACGTTAGTATTGATTGAAAAAATACTGCGTTCAAAAAATAGTTCACTGGCTAAGTGGGAGACAATGCCAAAACCTGTTTTTATTGATCATTCTGTTTATGACAACAATCTATTACAAGAGGAGCTAAACTACGCAAGAGAAGAATTGCGAGGGCAACATGACGAGTGGATTACACAGTTGACTGATGAGCAAAGGTCTGTTTATGATGCAATTCTAGGATCGGTTATGAGTGGTAAAGGTGGAGTCTTTTTTGTCTATGGGTTTGGAGGAACGGGAAAAACATTTTTATGGAATATTCTTTCAGCTGCAATAAGGTCAAAGGGTGATGTTGTTCTTAATGTTGCATCTAGCGGTATTGCTTCTTTATTGCTTCCAGGTGGGAGGACCGCTCATTCAAGGTTTGGTATTCCTATAAGTCCAGATGAGTTCTCCACTTGCAATATAGAACCTG
Organism: Brassica napus; assembly: GCF_020379485.1. NCBI lineage: Eukaryota > Viridiplantae > Streptophyta > Magnoliopsida > Brassicales > Brassicaceae > Brassica > Brassica napus. The sequence continues at coordinate 4,794,313 of NC_063436.1, read as the reverse complement.
GAAGCAATCAGGCCGAATTGGTTGCGAAGGCTTCAATGATTATTTGGGACGAAGCCCCTATGATGAGCAAACATTGCTTTGAGGCGTTGGATCGTACTTTATGTGACATTATGAAGACTACTGATGGAAGGCCATTTGGTGGCAAAGTAGTTGTTTTTGGTGGTGATTTCCGGCAAATACTACCAGTAATTCCAAGGGGAAACCGAGCTGATATTGTCATGGCGGCGCTAAACTCTTCTTATCTATGGAAGCATTGCAAAGTGTTACAGCTGACAAAGAATATGAGGCTCTTTTCAGAAACAGATCCTCGAGAAGCTGAGGAGATTAAAAAATTTTCCGACTGGATTTTGGATGTAGGTGACGGAAAGATTAACGAGCCAAACAGTGGAGAAACTATGATTGATATTCCTAAAGATCTGCTGGTTATGAAGTGCACTGATCCTATTGAAGCTATCGTCTCTGAAGTATATGGCAACACTTTCAAAGATTCGAAGGATCCATTATTTTTCCAGGAAAGAGCAATATTGTGTCCTACGAACGAAGATGTTGATGTTATTAACAACTATATGCTTGATCGTCTAGCAGGTAATTTTTTAGACGTTGCACACTATTAAACGTTAGCTATCAGTTTTGTTGCTACTATGTTCTTTTATACTGTGTATCATAGGATTCTTACGACACATTTTTCTTTATTAGGTGAGGAGAGGACTTATTTGAGTTCAGATAGTATTGATCCAGCTGATTTAAAATCCAAAGATGACTCTGTTTTTTCTCCAGAGTTTTTGAATAGTATCAAAACATCAGGATTACCTAATCATGCTCTAAGGCTTAGGATTGGTACACCAGTTATGCTGATTAGAAATTTGGATCCCACAGAAGGACAATGTAATGGGACAAGGTTGCAGATTACTGGGCTGGCTAAACATATTCTTCAAGCGAAAATCATCACTGGAACTCGAGTTGGTGAGACGGTTTTTTTACACCGAGTCTTGATAGAGCCCTCAGATTCAAAGCTTCCTTTCAAAATGAGACGTAGGCAATTTCCCCTGAAAGTGGCCTTTGCTATGACCATCAACAAGAGCCAGGGTCAAACACTATCTAATGTGGGTTTGTTTCTACCAAGACCTGTTTTTTCACATGGGCAATTGTATGTGGCTGTGTCAAGGGTAAAGTCAAGGAAGGGATTGAAAATTCTGATTACTGATAAAGACCAAAAACCTCAAGATTCAACCCTCAATGTTGTATTCAAGGAAGTTTTCCAGAATCTGTTTGAAAACTGCAATGCAAAATAGTTTTCGTGGAACTAAGCTAATGCTTCCAGGTCTGTTGTTTCATCTTTTTATTTGCTATATTCTTAATGTTTTTTTCAGCTCACTTTCTCTAAAAACGTGACACAGGTTTTGAAGCAGAGAGTCATGAAATCAATACGTACTAGAATGTAAGCCTTCCCTCGAAACAGTACAGATGAACCTTAATTCGCTATGTTTATATGTATATTAATTGCCCTTAGTTTGCTTGATTTCTATTTTCTGAAAGGAAATGGCGAGAACGAGCATGCAGCAATACTTTTCAGAGAAGAGAAAATAAGTTTTATTGTTTCACATAGCCTACCAGAAAACCTAATCAAGACAATATTGTTTCACTATCAACATGGTTCCATATTTGGATTTTAAACTCACCAGTCGTACTATAGTAGTTTTATCATATTTTCATTCTGCATCTACAATTGAAAATTTGGAAAACTTACATGTTTGGCTTATTTGACACCCTTGGAATTGTAGACGTTTCACGGTTCTTCTTTTAAATTTGTTCCATTATCTTTTCATTCCTGTATAAGAAAATATAATGCATAGATAAGTTGGTATTTAATAGATTTTATAACAGTGATGACAATAAAATACAAGTTTACATTACATATAATATGTAAGTGCACTATATTTAAATTCAAATAGTTTTCTCACTTTTATTTACAGAGGAAATTATTGTTACAAATTTTGTGAACCCTAATGAAACTACATTATCACGACCAGAGTGTTTTTAGCATTTTTCATTGAAAAATTTTCGACATCTCCTATATATATAGTCTGGTCTATCGGCATGCATGCAGCATAAAAAGTTATGTTTACTATATATACAGTATGATAATTTTCAACATACATGTTTTAAATTATTTTATTGACATTGATTGCTTGGTGAGCAAGCCTTCGGCGCTTTTTGTGGAGGACATGTATCCTTTTAGCCCTCTATATATAAAACCAGGGTTTTATTTTCAAATATTGGGAAATACTGTCAGAAAAAAAAACATAAGCTGTTAGAGTTGACTACTTCATAATACAGAATATAAATATAAATATAAATATAAATATAAATATATGTGAAGTGTATAATGTCTTAATGTAATTAAACCATCTGATGAGTTAGATACTTATCATATAAGCGAATTCAGCAAGATCTCCCTGTAGTAGAAGCATTTTTTTATCACAAGGCCGATCATTTTGCATGATTTACAATAGTCAATAGCAAAAATATATTCTTATTTAAATTCCGATATTAAATTGATGCCAAAAGTAAATGTAAATTCGATCATATCGCTTTGATTGTCAATTTGTACGATAAAAAAGGCATTGACATATTATGTTATGAACCATTTTAAAGACGAATATTTTCAATCAATGTCATTAAACGGAATTACTAAAAATAGCTTCACCAAGATGCTGTGTACTTTAAAATATATATATATATGTGTCACCTATTCAGACTAACTAACTCATTATACTAGAAAAAAATACCTGATCTCCATTCTAATCTATTGTATCTAGCGGAGATGATGTCTGTCCAAACTTTGCTGGGTGACTTGAATCTTGACATCCGTGAGCCTGCAGTTTGTGTAACCCTCATAAGCAAATGGGTCACAATTACTGGTACAATGTTAAAGAAATCAGCCATGGTTTTGGTTGATCAGAAAGTAAGGGACGTTGTACTGATTTTTCTCTCATAATAACTATAATATTTAGCTGAATATATTTTTATTAAAAAGATTCTTTGTTTGATTTATTATTTTCTATTATCTTTTAACAGGGAACTACAATAGAAGGAACTCTATATGAAGAGTTGGAAGCTTCAAATCAAATCACCATGGATGAAGGTGATTGGTTTGAAATTCGAAATTTCAAATTGATCCATGCTTCCGGTTTGATACGGTTGAGCACGAACCGATATCATATTGAAATGACAAATTCGTCGGTTATTTCAAAAATTCAACCAAAGATGTTTGGGAACTACTATTGTTTTGCCCACTTTCTCAACGTCTTACGTGGTCTCTCCCACCCAATGTACTCTATAGGTATACATGTGTTATTTTATATAATTTAAGATAGTTATTTTTAACATATAAGGTTTTGATACTTACAATGGTTAAAAAACCAATGTTACCGTGTTAATGTTTTAGATCTTTATGGAGCTTTGGTCGGGGTAGGGGAACTCCAGGCATATGAAGATGACATTTATGGTGGAATAAGCCATAAAATTAATTTCTCTTTGATCAATATCGGGTGTGTACTTTCCCTATATTTATGTAAATATTTCATTTATTAAAGCAATTAGAGCAATATATTGCTTTGTGTTCAGACTATATATTTTTGTCGACATACAGGTTTGATGAAATAAAGTGTGTTGCATATGGAGATATGGCTATCGAGTTTTATCATTTATGGAACTCCACTGTTTCGTCTGTAGTTCTATGTGTCTTGAACTTCTGGCAGATTGAACGGGCTGAAGGTAAATAATAAAATAGATTTTCAAGGATTAAGTTTGTTCCAAAACAATTACTGTTAGAGTGGCTAATAAAGGGATATTATATATAGGTAGGTTCAAGCATATGAGAAACATTGAGGGGTTCTCAAAAATTTTGATTGAACCTGAAATTACAGAGATTCAAGCATTCCGAATGAGGTACTAACATCCACCATTCTTTTACACAATGGAAAATGTGATCGTGTATACAATGTATAGACTTATTATGCATACCGGACGTTTTATATGTTACATTCAGGATTCCACCAACCCCATATTGAAGTCATAGCAGGTGATTTGAAGAAAGATTTCAGCTTCAGTGAAACGAGGCACCTTGAAGTTTGTTTTTGGCAATAATTTGTTTCAGTTTTGTTTATGATGCTTTTTGCAATGTTTTCATTCCATATTATTTAATATACTTCATTTGGCTTTTATATTATGAGTTACTGGGAAGACGGACCTAAATACATTTTGGAAAAATCCAGTGTCCAACACAATAAATTACAAAGTACGAATTTTGGAACTAACCTGAACATTTGAGTTTAGTTGGAGATAGAGAGATTATCGAGGTCAAATATTATAACACCGATCTGTGACGCAGACTTGCGCGGAGAAGCTAATTAGCTATTCATCGTCTCGGGGATGTCGAAGACGGTTACCGGCGCAGAATGATTAACATCAAGGAGAACGGAGCAGACTTCGAAGAAAACAATTTCATATACATGAACCGTTTGTCTAAGTTTGGCTACACAAATTCTTTGATCGTCAATTAGAAATCAAACATGGTGAACCCTAACCCCCTTTTCTGTTTTTTTCGATGGCAAGAGAAAAGAGTTCTAATGTTATCGGTTTGTTAAAATGAAGAAATTAGGTAGTGTTTCAACAAAAAAAAGTAATTAGATTAAAATTAATAATTAATAATGGTCCATTAGCATATATGATTTAGATAAGCCCATCAATATAAGAATTAAAATGTTTCAAAAAAATCCAAAAGAAGCCCATCGACAATGGAGTAATACTATTCTACCAAATATTTATGATCCGATCGGACACTCTCACTCTGCGCTGTAAGGTCCACATCATTTATATAAATACAATACACTTATTATTTCTTTACTATATTTTTGGTTTTGTCGTATATCTTATGCATTCTAAGCAAAATTCTTAAAATATTTAAAAAACCTATGGAAAATAGCAATATTATCCAATATATATGTAATATTATAAAATTTAAAAATTAAAACTCATCCCGCGCAGGGCGCGGGTCTCATCCTAGTTTTTAGTTAAAGGAATTGTTTGGAAATTAATTCATTAAACAATGAAATATCATTGTATAGCACATATGTCTAGTTATAATTTGCATGGTTACGTCCTTTTCCTTTTGGTTGATGACTCATTACAGTATACTTAACAATGAGTTGATTGTTTGTGATGGTAATGTTACGGTTACTATTAGGACATGTAAACTTTCTTTAAAGCTTTAGGGGTCAAAAAATTCAAAAAGAATGAAGTTTGGCCATATTGAATAATACTCCCTCACATGTAAGAACATGATTAATGGAGGTTATTAGGATGGAGTTCTTAGCGGAATATAAGAAACAATGTCTTAATTTTTAACTAAAAAAACTAAGAACCGGTTCTTAAATATTATTTAAAAACCGGTTCTTAGAATTTTTAGCTACAAATCAAGAGACGATTTTTCATGTTGCGCTAAAAATTCCACCCTAAAATCTCCCCGTTAATATACCAAAATGAGAAAATTAATACGGAGAGATCATTTGTCTGATATCATGGTAGCAATGTCATCACTAAACTAGTTTTTATCTGAAGTGTGGGATTATAGATCACTATCATAACACTACCATTTTAAAATATAGGAGAATGTTTGCTCACTCCTAGCAAAGATGGTTATTTTCACTCGTGTTAGATAGAATTAGAGTTAGAGTAAATACACTAAATTGGTCAGTTTGTAAGACGAACTAACTTATCTATTAGTAAACATCAAAAACTCTTTTTAGCATTCATCTTAGAATGATGCAGTTAAACACGTACATATGTTTCATCTTTCTTTTTTTTAACAACATACATGTGTTAAGTATGTAAAGGTTGTATATACTTGAATTTTTAATAGTTTTAATATATTAAATTTATAAATAAGAATATATGGAGAAAATTTGATCATTTAATTATTTTAAAATTTTGAACACTCAATTAACATTGATTGGATTTTGTTTTAGTTAAGACACTCAAAAACATTAAATAGAAATCTTCTATCATTCATTTCCGATCTAGTTAAATGATTAATGGTGGAAGTTGGATATATCAATTTGCTACTTTTCAAAGCCTATTTGTTTTCACTCAGATTTCATATACATATCATAATTCAATAATTTTTGGTTAACATAACCTTAATCGAATATGATGACAAAAAAAACATAATGAAGTGATTTATAGTGGGTACAAAAACATTATGTTTCATGGGTCAAAAACTCAGAAGAAAAAAGAACATTATAATATGATGTGCATACCACAATATATTCAAACAGAAACGAGGAGTTCCTCATTGTAAAATAACTTCTCAACTTATTTTTCTACAACACAACAAGGATCAATAAAAATATATGAAATCAAACGCACTGTAGTATATAACGAACACCATATAATTTCAAAAACTGACAAACTCGTAAACTCAGAGACATGTTTTTCAGTTTTTGGGGACGTTAAGCCTTAGACGGAAATCTTCTTCCATGAGAGGAAGTCCTTCTCTGAGCTTCACCTTTGGCTCCCAACCCAACACTTCTTTGGCCTTGCTTATGTCTGGTTTCCTCTGTCTTGGATCGTCCGGTGTGTTCTCCACCATCTTTATCTCTATGCTCGGGTTAATCAGCTGCATGCGTTTAAATATATATCATTAAGACCCAAACAACACTAACTAAAACTCAAGATCCATCGTACGGTTCAGACAAAACCGATTCTAACCTCCTTAACCGTCTCAGCCAGTTCCACCATTGTGAATTCACCTAAGAAACACAGAGAGAGATTCAGACACAAGCCTAAACAATGAGATAGATACTATCCTCCATAGTGTTTTTTAAGGAGTACCTGGGTTACCAATGTTGATAGGGCCAGTATCATCTCCTTCCATGAGACGGATAAGCCCATCCACCATGTCTGATACATAACAGAAACTGCGGGTCTGCGTCCCTGGTTTTTGAACTGTCAAAGCCTCTCCTCGAAGTGCTTGAGCGATGAAGTTGCTCACCACACGCCCATCATCTATGTTCATCCGAGGACCATATGTGTTGAAGATTCTAGCAATGCGGATTTCTACAAAATAGCAAACGGACACAATGGTTAAGTGATGCGGTGAGTTTGGTGGAATAATACACACAAAACTGACCAATGCCATGTTGTCTGTGGTAGTCAAACATCAACGTCTCGGCCACACGCTTGCCTTCGTCGTAGCAACTCCTTACACCAATAGGGTTGACGTTTCCCCAATAGCTCTCAGGTTGGGGGTGGATGAGAGGATCTCCATAGACCTCCGAGGTCGAAGTGAGCAGGATTCTGTTTTAAGAGAAGAACACAATGTTTAAGAGATGAACAAAAGAAGAAGATTTGATTAACAGATAGGGAGCTAGCAAGAACTAACCTCGCTCCAACACGCTTGGCGAGACCAAGCATGTTGAGTGTACCAATCACATTGGTCTTGATGGTCTGCAGAAAAAAAAAAGATTATTAGAAAAAAAAACTAATGCTTTGATGGATATTAAAGAACATATATATGTTTCCGCACAAACCTTGACGGGGTTGTACTTGTAGAAGATAGGAGAGGCAGGACAGGCAAGATGGTAGATCCTATCAACCTCGATCAACAAAGGCTCCGTAACATCTAACATTTCAAAATACCAAAAGCTAAATGGGTGGCGATCATGTTGACATAAGACAAGAAGATATGAGTCTTGAGTCTCATACCGTGACGAATGAGCTCGAATCTTGGGTGACCGATCCACTTCTTGAGGTTTTCTTTTGATCCAGTGAAGTAGTTATCAGCAACAATCACCTGGAGAGTGAAGCCAATACATCAACAAAGAATGTTACAAACATAAGAGACATGTCAATTTCTGTAGAGTGTAGACATGTACAAACCTCATTCTTCTCATTTTCCATGAGCTTATCAACCAAGTGAGAGCCAATGAAGCCAGCTCCTCCCGAGATCAAGATCCTCATGTTAGGCTACACAAACAGCAATAAAGTAAGCACCTTTAAACCTTCAGACAATCCAATCAGATCAAACTAATAAAGCACACGATCTGATTAATGAGACAAAAGTTCTCTCACAGATCTAAGTTCTCTCAGAGATCAAGTTAAGATCCTTGCAACATAGCTGATTCGATTTTGACCAAAACTAAACTATGCAACGGACAACAAAGGACTCACACCATCAACGAATTACAGATCAGAAAAACGGATTCAAGCTTGTAACTACACTAGACGGTGACGAATCTCAAAAGGGTATTCACCAAAATCGAAACTTGAAATCTTAAATCAAAGTTACAAACTTTTTCACCTGACAAAACTTGGAACTGCGGAGAGGAGAAGGCGTAGGAGGAGGCTTTGAGCTGTTGTTCTGTTTCTCACTTGTAGCCGCCATTTGATGAGATCTCTCAATCCTTCCTGCCAAAAAAGATTGAAACTTTTGCAAATGAGAATTACGATCAAGGAGATGATTATATTACCAGAAGCTTCGATGTAAGAGAGAGAGAAACCTAAAGTCCCAAATCTTCTGATCTGATGAGAAAGAAGAGACACGGAGAGATCGTCTACTTATACTCCACACGTGTCTTAAACTACTGAAGATTTTTTTCAGTTAAATTAAATAAAAATAAAATTCTAGATATTTAAAGCCATTTATGTTTTATTAGACTGACAGAAAGAGAGATAATTACATGACGTGGACTTACCTTTACGTATTTATCTTTTCATCTATTTTTAGATGATTACATGACGTGGAATCATCTTTACTTTACAATTGGTAGCCATCATCTAATACATATATGCAATAGTTATTAGGAAAAGCATGCTAACGATCTAAGAAATTGTAATACACTGGATAAAACTAGAAGACATCAAATAAGATTAGGAGACAACAAACTCATTGTCCAATTGAGTAAAACTTACGTTTTGGTTAACACCAACCAAACTAGAGTATGACTTACGTTTTTATCAAAACAAAACTCTCTTTTTTTGATCAAACTTTATTCTATTATAAATCAGGAAGCAATTGTTTCGTAGCTTTTAGTTCTACTAATGTCCCATTATTCCCCTAAGAATTTAGGCTTAATCCCTTCAAATGACAATAAAGTGGACCCGAGTTTTCAACTTTAATAGGAACTGCATGCCGGTTTTTATTGGATATACCAACAAGGCGTGTGAAGACATGAGAAGCTACAAAAATAAACGATGTCGTTTAAAAAGCACATAAAACAGCACGTAGTAACCTTTGTCGTTGGCTTGTTTTAGTCCATTTCAAGAGGGAACCTGAAAAGATCAGCTCAAAAATGAAAGAATGTTCCCAAACCCCAACTTGGGAAAGAGGATTAAATTGCCTGCACGCATTTATGAACAGAGAGCCTAGTTGTTAATTACATCTATCTTATGGAAACATGTTGATGAATACAGTGTAGTCATCTCTTAAACATAATTAAGATACAATGTACAGCAAAATATTACAAAGTAACATAGACAAACTTTTTCAACAACAATATAAAAACAAGACAAGTCGGACATGATGAATCAGCGAGTATGTAAACCATTAATTCATTTTACTTATTGTAGACCATACTCTTCATCCTCACGATGATACATGAGTTCCGCTTAACTTGACGCTGCAACAATACAAACAACAGAGTAAGTTTGACTCATTAAAAAGGATTATATCGCCGTCTCTAGCTAGATTGGGTAACTAATCATGTAAGAGAAGAAAACAAAAGAATGTGAACTTGCACTTAACAAAAAGCTTACTTGTCGCAGTTCATGCTATTGGAGATGGGATAGGGAAGGCTAACACCGCACTTTCCAGGAAGCCCATATGCTATATTTTGGTTGAAACCAGGGACAGATTTTGTAAAGGACTGTACGCATTTGCATGCTTGTTGACGATCTGGTGTGGTTTGAGCCATACCGTTCAAATTTCTTACTCCCCCACAGCATGAAGACGGCACAATCCCGCCTTGCCTTAGGTAAACGTAACAAGTACCCAAGCTACTTACCACTGTGTCACATGAGATTGCTGCATCTACTGAGGCAACTATGCACACTGCCAAGACAAGACATGTGAAGAATCTCAGAGCCGAAACCATTGTCTCCTGCTTTTTTCTTCTTTTTGTGTGTGCTAAGAAAATAGAGACACTTAGTTGCTTTTGCTTTTCTAAGCTTCTTCTTTTGTTGTTGGATGAGAAAAGTGTGAGTTGATGAATGGGTTTATATTAGGATTTGTACTCTACTACTGTATGTATCTTGATTTCAGACAATCAATAATTTATCCACTAGTAGAGGTTTGTACTCTACTACTGTGCGACTTAAATTTGAATACAGTCCAATTAAAGGCAATACCAACCATTAGAACTCTCCCAACTAACCCCATCACCTTCCTCATTAATTTCACTGGACCTTCTATTTGTTTTGCCATTAATTAACTGAAGAATTTGTTTACTATGGCCTGTGTTTTTTTTTTTTTAACTTTGTGCGGCAAACTATGGCTATTAACGGAAAAAGTATGAATGCATCAGAGCTGTCATACTAAGTATGCATCATCTTTTCGTATAGAAAAATCCGGGTGAAAGGAGAAAGCTAAGTATAGTTAAGTGAATAGCATATGTCATCAACTGAATCTTGACCTCGACAAAATATCAAGAAAGTTAAAGTTTCGTTATCTAAGATATCATATGATTGAATATACAAGCACACAGAAACAATATGTCAATGAGTAATCCCTCCTGGTAAAGATCAAAATCTTGCATGAAAAATTCCAAGGGGATCATTAGTAAACTTTGATTTGTATGTTATGTAAATATCTTACTAGCTAGTTGGACCGCTAATTCAAGAAATATCTTATATCAAATATATCCTAATTAGCTCGATCGATCTGTCTCACATGCCGTAGATCTAGATGGTGGTTTCAAGAATCACAACTCACAAGCTACAACTATCGGTTTACAACTTCGTGACAAATCCGGTTTTGCTTACTTAACCATAGCTCAATCTCCAGCCCAGCTGGTGCAATTTAATGATTCCAAGAACCAGTTGGGCTGGAACTAACTCCTGGTTTAATCCGTAGACAACTGAGATCGTAATAACCAACAATAACCCATACTTGTAGTTAGGTTACTATAATGTAGACAATGCTTTAATTGAAATAAGAACGTGGTCCAATGGATTCGGAGAGTGTGTCCATGCTAGTTGGGAGGGTTGTGTGGTTTGATGTTTGATGTTTGATACACGTGTCCCTCAGTTACAAATTTGCATTAATTGGACGGTATTAAATTGTTACTTAAACACAGAACGGCTAGTAGTTGACAAGTGATTGACTACTATAACGACGACCATTTCCTACCTTTTTTACCTATTTACAGTACATCTTAAGAAACCCTACGTGCAACCTTGCGATAAACGATAAATAAGTTAATTAACATATATAATTGATATCTGATAATAGTAAAAAGAATAATTTAGCTGATAAATTTATTATGTCCCTTAGTTACACATTGCACTAAAATGAACGGCATTGTAACCTCACTTACATAGTTCACACATATATAGCTGAGAAGTGAAAAATCTTAATTATTATGTACAGTGTTGAAGATCATGTTTTGCTTATTATTCAAATTCTTCTCGCAATTAGTATAAGAAACTAAAAGAAAATTAAGTAAATGCATTCCAACTACCAACAAATTAACCCTGCTTAGTCACTACCTTCACCATCTAATATTCCTATTTAAACCCATCACGAGCTTCTTCAGATCTCATATCAAACAACAAAGCATAACTAGAAACAAGTAAACAGAATATCCATATTCTTCATCAAACAAAGAAAAGCAAAACAGAAATGGCTTTGGCCCTGAGGTTCTTCACATGCCTTGTATTGACGGTGTGCATAGTTGCATCAGTAGATGCAGCAGTCTCATGTGGCACAGTGACAAGTAGCTTGGCTCCATGTGCCAACTACCTATCGAAAGGCGGGGATGTTCCTCCTCCGTGTTGTGCTGGAGTCACAAAGTTGAACGGTATGGCTCAAACAACACCAGACCGTCAACAAGCATGCAAATGCCTACAGTCCGCTGCAAAGACCGTTTCTGGTCTCGACCCAAGTCTAGCCGCTGGTCTTCCTGGAAAGTGCGGTGTTAGCATTCCCTATCCCATCTCCATGAGCACGAACTGCGACAAGTATGTCTTTTAGTTTCCTCTTTTTGTGAAAGTGTACCTTCTCAGTTTTACATTCTCTTGATTTCTTTCTTGCTTAATTACTCGATCTGGAGACCGTGATTTAGTTCTTCTTATAATCTAACTTGTCTTGATTTTTTTGTGGTGTTGCAGCGTCAAGTGAAGTGGGAGCTTAATGAGTATGATTTAGCATAAATAAAATAAAACACGTCTATATATGGACGCTTATCTCACACTATGTCTTTGTCTTATGGCTTTGTGATCTTTGTTTTCCTCAGTTGTATCTTAATATGTTTTGAGATATGATGATGTTATCTTAATCCTATAATTTAATACCTATATCCAATACTGGCGGGAGATTTCTATATATAGAGTCTAACTGAAATTGTTATGGTGAAAACTATTAATTATCAAAATATACAATGACACATACATTGGTCTAACAATGACGAATGTAAACAAGAAACACATACGTCGAAGTTCAAAGCGAGATAGACAGAACTCATATTATTGGACAAAAGAAACTAGCATTCTATCGTACATGGCATTTCTAATTAAAGCTGATGGAGCTGAGATTTCTAAAGATAAAGTAGAAATCCATTAATTCTACTATACTTAACTTTATTTTCTGACAACTCCACTTCAAGTAAAAAAATCTATAAATTAATAATATATGAATTTATATATTTTATAGATTATTATTTGGAATATCACATATCATAGATATATTCATGTCTTAGAACTAATCCAAAAAGATAATACTAAAATGTTTGAAATGAAAAGAAAAAGATGAATTTTGTCTTGAATAAAATTAAAAAAAATGTTTACATTTATACAAATTCTATATATAGTAATTACTTATAAGTTAATGGAGCTATATATCAACTTAAATTCTTTTAAAAATTATTATCTTATAATTTTATCGAAGAGTGTTAAACTTTTTAACTTGAAAAATTTAGAACCATGAATTTATAATATTCTTCTATTGTATGTAAAATCATTTTTCGTAATATTATATGATCATGAAATGATTTCTGTTAAACAAGTTAAATATATATATCTACGAGATTTAACATGGAAATTGTTTCTGAAAAATTAGTTTGGACTCCAATTTGAATGCTCTGACTGTATAAAAATATATTCATACTAGAAACCATAATCTTTCTTGTGTTCATATACACAATTTGAGACCTAATGAAAAGTTGAGTAAGTTCGTCCCCAGAGTTCTATCAACGTGTTGTCTTGCACATTTGGAAATAGAGCTAATTTGCTGAATATACTAAAAATGTTGAGATACCATAAAATGGGAGAAAATGGTAATGATAGGGGGGAAAATTGGAGGGATATAGTATATGGAGTGCAAATATGAGATATCTGATGTGTAGGGAGTACAAATTCTCTTGGAAATATTGGTTTCAGTGGGCCAAAACTCGTTAGGTTCTTCTATAAGATAAGAGGGGATATATAACTTTCTGTCATTATAATAATTTTAAAACCACCGATGACAACAGAATCGAAACAAGAGGGGAAAACAAACAGCTAAAATGAGTTTGTGGGCGACGGTTGTCTAACCATTGGCTCTGTCTATTTATTATCTTATCCAGTCATATGCAGGGGCGGACGCAGGACACCAATAGGTGTGGCACATGCCACATACTCCTTTCTTCATTTTTTTGTAATAGTTAAATATGTTTTCATTTTTCTTTAATCTAAGCTAAAAAATCAAAAGTGCCCCAGTCCAACGAGAAGCATAACAACTGTAACATAACCAAGCCACTGGTTGGCTCAGATGCTTTGTGATTTCAGGGTTCTTGTTACATCTCCTGCGAAGTTATTCTGTGACAATAAATCAGCAATGCACATCGCTTCTAATCCGGTCTTCCACGAACGCACGAAGCATGTTGAAGTTGATTGTCATACCGTTAGAGATCAGCTGAAGCGTGGCTTCTTGCGACTGTTTCATGTTGTCTCTTCGAACCAGCATGCTGATATACTTACTAAGGCTTTACACCCGGGACCATTTCACTCTCTTCTGGCTCGGATGTCCATTTCAAACCTGTTTAAGCCTGCGTCTTAATCGGTTTGAGGGAGTGTATTAGCTTATATCATCATATGTATCTCTTTGGCTTAGTCTCCTTTAGCTAAACCATTGGTTTAGTTGTGGTTTAGTCTCCTTTAGCTGAACCGCTTATGTATAAATACACTACCAAGTGTATACTTTCTTGGTTAATGAGAAAGTAAAAACATGACAAAGTGAATGTTGAGCGTAAAATATTTAGTAATCATAACACTGAAAATCCTATTTTCTAGATTTTTAATTGTTTTTATCATGTTACGCTTTTTGTTTTTAGTTGATTGTAAAATTTTCAGATTAATTTTAAAAATTTAGATTATATATATTCTACTTTTAAAAAATAATTTATTATTTATATTATACTTTTAAAAAATTAATATATTATTTATAATAATTATAATTATGTGCCCCAGTCAAAATAAATTTCTAGATCCGCCCCTGGTCATATGTTCTGTGTTCCCCTCGTGGCACCTCCAATTATTATTCCTCACAAAACCTTCAACTTTTTAAAAATCGTTTTAAATTTGGTCTGAATAATTCCCTTCCCCTCTTACCAGTTTATACTACCACCAACACTCAAGATTTAATCACTTCTCCCGCAGCCATTCATGATAAAGTTACCCAATACATTATGTTGCAGTTTAACCCGTTTATATAACACTATTTGTAGAAACAAACCATTTCATCTTAACATGTCTAACCAAAAAAACAATAATCATTTCATATAGCTGCATAACGTTTTAAATAGTTCAAAAACTTTCTTTCTAAACATTTTTCAGTGGCATGTAGTCAGTGAAACTATTTTCTTTTATTAAAAAATTTATCATCATTGTCAAAGTATTCTTTTACAGAAAAACATTTTATTGTTAAACGACATATTATATCATCTTCTATCAAATATATCATATCAAGTCCAAATACATATACTAATTAAGCTTTAAAAAAAATCTAATAGCAATACAATATGTATAAACTTTTAAACATAACTGTTTAAGTATTATAATATGCTAGAACTTAGAAGGCAAAAAGAACATAAGATTTTATAAAGTGTACTAATATATCTTTTTCAAAAATCTTGTGTTAAAGGCACCAAGAGCTGGCCCTTTTGTGCCAAGTATTACAAGTAACCCAACTTGTGAACCTAAATCACTTTGAAAGAGAAGTTATCTATCTATATCACACACACACACACACACATACACAAATCTATCTTTCTCTTTCAATCTGCTTACTATCAAGGCAAGTTTCCATCTTCTGCTCCTCTAACCATATAAATTACAGCTAAAAATATCTCTTGTTTCCAAAATCTTCACACATTTTGGTTTCATTTTCTTCATCTGATGTGAGAATTTTGAGGTGACAAAAATGAAGACTATAAGTGGGTTAGGGATAGGGTTGAGTTTGGTGTTTGGGTTCCTTCTCTTAGCACTTGTTGCAGAAATCTTTTACCTTCTGAGATGGAAGAAGATCATAACCCAAGAGAGCCAAGAACAAGAAGAACAACAAGCTGGGTACGCTAAGGAACTTATCCAGCTCTTCTGCTTCAAAAACCATCAACCTTTACATGCCAACAATGGCGTAAGAGAGGCGGAAATCTCGAGGACTCAAGATTTAGAGATAGGGTTGATGAAACACTTAGGTGGAGGAGAAGTAGGGTTTGAAGCAGAGCTCATGAAGCTTCATAACCAGAGGTTCCTCTTCACAATCATAGAAGAGACAAAAGCAGATTTGGAATCTGATGATGAGAAATCAAGAAGTCTGAGTGATTTTCCGGTTGGGGTTAATGACTGTACTACCCCTGGTCTCACTCCTCTGGCTTCTCCTTGTACACTGAAGTCATCTCCTTTGGAGTCTTACTCGCACCATGGTTTCAATCCTCTGTTCGAGACAGAGGGTGAGCTTGAGTTCAACAAGTTCTTCAGGTCGTCTTCTTCTTCGCCTCCGCCTAAGTTTAAGTTCATGAGGGATGCGGAAGAGAAGCTGAGGAGGAGAATGGCTGAAGAAGCTAAAAGGAGAGAGGAGACAGAGGGTTCGTTTCTGAAGTTCTTGAATCCTGAGATGATGAACAGAGAGAAGAAACAGAGTAGTCAAGAATCTGATGAGACGGTGTCGTTTGCAGTTTCTTCTTCGTCATCAGGTACAAATCTTAGAACGTTGGACCGGAGATCAACACTGGTTGTTTAGTGTTAGAACTCTCTTGCTCTACTCCTTAATTTTTATTTTTTGTTGAAATTTGTAAAAAGAATTTCAATATTAATTGTGCGAATTATCTTTGTTTTCTCACATTCTGATTCTTTGTGAATGATTTCTTCTGTACGTATCAATCTGAAAAAGTTTGCAGGTGCTTCTTATAATTCTGTTTGAGAAAAGAAATTAAGCTAGAAATTGGTTATGAAATTTTGAATTGTGTCCTCTTAACCAAAAAAATATTATAGTTTTGAAAAATTAATTAAAATGTTGTCTAAAAAGCTTAAAATAAAAATTGTGATAATTATTCAAATCCTTACGGCGCCACAAATTTGAACTTTCAGCTACTTCTAGGTTATTTTAATCTACCAGTCCGATTAGAATAATACTGTTTCAAGTAAACGATAAAAGAAGTGCAATGTTGTTTGATATGATTACTATAAATGCTTTTAAGCCCGCAAATTATGCACAATACATCATGAATAAATCTTTTCCACATATTTGCGATTACTACTTAATTTTGATGCTTTCTACTTTATAAAAAATGCAAATAAAACATAACAATGTATATATTTAGACTACTTGAATGGATTATAATCTTGTAAGAAAAGAAAATTGTATACATTTTGTGGTGTCTGAACTAGAAAAATTCATGGCATCACGCGATGTATCGCCGAAAGGTTTGTTTCACTAATAATTAATCTGAACCTCGAATAGTTTTCAGTTTATGCCAAGAAGGTCTTGTTGGACCACGTAACTACTTATCAAAATACTTTATTACTGGTGAGCGACGTTTTTTCTCGTCAGAAAATCTATCAATTTCAATCCCTATGACAAAAACGGGTGTTAAAATGCTTATGCTTGAATATATTGTACGACTAGTAATTCAAATCTACCCAGTAAAGCACTTTATAAGTGTATGGAACATGTAGACAAACAATTATCGTTATAAGTGTATGTATGGAACATGTAGACAAACAATTATCGTTACATATATTTAGAATGAAATATCTTTTTAACTCGCAACAACTGAATTCTTCTGGATGTATAAGTCATGTATGTATAAAGAGAAACTATTAAGGGATATGTATCCCACATTGGACAATCAATGGGACATTAAGTAATATATAAAGGGTTAGGGCCAATCCACTAATTGCCAATTGGTTTTGAGTTGGAAGCCCGTAATAAACCCGATTCTAACATGGTATCAGAGCCCAGATCCTAATAAGTTAAAAACCCCTAATTAATATTAACCTTACCCGACCGGGTATATAGGTCGTAATTGACTCGCTCGACCGAGTATAACTGTCTTAAAGTTCCGAAATTTCTGGCCGATAAAAGCCATCATCTCGAGGAGGGGTATTAAGGGATATGTATCCCACATTGGACAATCAATGGTTTATTAAGTAATATATAAAGGGTTAGGGCCAATCCACTAATTGCCAATTGGTTTTGAGTTGGAAGCCCGTAATAAACCCGATTCTAACAGAAACTAAAAATATATTATGCTAAAGTACGCATACATATGTACAATTAGTCAATCAGTAGTATACATTAAAGATACTGTTATACGTATATATGTACGTATTCTATGACAACTGTGAACATGGCGACACGTGAAGGAAGAACCAAACTCAAAGAGACAGGAAAAGCGAAAGGGTCCGGGAACACACGTCAACATCGTTGGCTTCATCTTAAATGCAATTTCAAAATTCGCGTTGGATACTGGAGCCCAACTTTGCCATAATTAACTATGATTCGTTTGGTAATCCTTGAATAAAGTATATGTGTTTGTTTGATAATGGAACTGTAGTGGACCAGAAAATAAATGTGTAATGTGCTACTTCTATTGGAATTTTTACAAGAATAAACATAAATTAATTAGAAATAAGAGAGAAAGTGAAGATAGGTTCTCAAATGAGACTTTTTTGAGAAATTCTATGAGATATGTGTTTTACAGATACTAATTCAATTTCTTAAAATAACTAAAATTTAATTATGTAACTAAATTATAGTAAAATTAAAATAGTTTTTGTTTGAAAAATTATTAGAGGTCCTAAGCAATAAGGGTGTTTTTATAACATCTTCTAATGCTCTGTCATAATTAATAATTACACAAGCAGACAAACAACAGGAAAATACAAAGATGCCAATCTCAAGAATTAAACTTTGAAATACAAACATAGCAAAAATAAGTATAAGCCCTATACATGAATGTGGTTATTTGTTACGTCACAGTTATCATCTTAATAATCTCACGGCTCAATGATCCATATTTCTCAATTCAACAACGAGTATCTACTAACCCGATTCTTCCGGCGAACAAGGACCAAAACCGCCATTCCCGTTCAGCTTAGGCTGTAAAATATTCCCTTAATTACCCAAAATAGGTGAACACGTGTTGTCACACTCTTACATATAGGTTCCAGCTAAAAACTAACGGCCAAGAACTGTTTTCATTGAAGCGATATAACGAGAAGCTCCTTTCGTATTTTCATAAATTTTGAACCCATAGGAGGCGTTTCAGGATCCAGTTTTGTGATTGAAGAATGGCCGACGGTGAAGACATTCAACCGCTTGTTTGCGACAATGGAACTGGAATGGTTAAGGTAATGTTTCTCTAAATGATATGTGTTACATGACTATCTACTATAAATACTAAAAATAAAATATGAGTATAGGCCGGATTTGCGGGTGACGATGCACCAAGAGCAGTTTTCCCGAGCATTGTAGGCCGTCCTCGTCACACGGGTGTTATGGTTGGGATGGGACAAAAGGATGCTTATGTTGGAGACGAGGCACAGTCAAAACGTGGTATCTTGACACTCAAATACCCAATTGAACATGGAATTGTTAACAATTGGGATGACATGGAGAAGATTTGGCATCACACTTTCTACAACGAGCTTCGTGTTGCCCCTGAAGAACATCCAGTTCTCTTAACCGAAGCTCCACTCAATCCCAAGGCTAACCGGGAGAAGATGACTCAGATCATGTTTGAAACATTCAACACTCCTGCTATGTATGTTGCCATTCAAGCTGTTTTGTCACTCTACGCTAGTGGCCGTACAACTGGTTAGTATCGCATACTACATTATTTTCGAACATTTGCAATGCTTCATTTATTAGCTTTGCATTCAATTGATTCACTATTGGTTGATAAGTCAAAGCATTCGGTTTTTCGGTTTAGTTTTTTCTATAGGTTTTATGAAAACCTTGCTTGAGCTGGAACCAAATTTGTTTTGGATGATAAACTATAAACAATTATTTTTTTATTATATTTATTTTATATACCTTCCGAATAATTTTAGATATCTAAAGTAGCATCAAAATAAAAGATAATTTATTTATTAGTTTCATTTACACTCTGTTTCGGTTTGGTTAAAACATTGTTACGTACTACTAGATTAAAAGTAAAATAATTGGTATCATTTCCGTTTGAAAAATTTCATGGTCCTTTTGCAAAATGTTTTATTAGGTATTGTTTTGGACTCTGGAGATGGTGTGAGTCACACGGTTCCAATCTACGAGGGGTATGCTCTTCCACATGCAATCCTACGTCTTGATTTAGCGGGGCGTGACCTCACGGACTACCTCATGAAAATTCTAACAGAGCGCGGTTACTCTTTCACCACAACTGCTGAGCGTGAAATCGTTAGAGACATGAAAGAGAAGCTTTCCTACATTGCTCTAGACTACGAACAAGAGCTAGAGACCTCCAATACAAGTTCTTCCGTAGAAAAAAGCTTTGAGCTTCCCGATGGACAAGTGATAACCATTGGTGCAGAGCGGTTCCGGTGCCCAGAAGTTTTGTTTCAGCCATCAATGATTGGAATGGAAAATCCCGGAATCCATGAAACCACATATAACTCTATCATGAAATGTGATGTGGATATTAGAAAAGATTTGTATGGGAACATTGTGCTAAGTGGTGGAACCACAATGTTTGGTGGGATTGGTGATAGAATGAGCAAAGAGATTACGGCTTTGGCTCCGAGCAGTATGAAGATTAAGGTTGTGGCTCCACCTGAGAGGAAGTACAGTGTTTGGATCGGTGGCTCTATATTGGCTTCACTCAGCACTTTCCAGCAGGTGCAAACATAACATAACTAAAATTTATATTTGATCTTAATATATTAACATTTTGTCATCGATATAAACATTGTTGTGTTTGAAATTTTTACAGATGTGGATTGCGAAGGCAGAATATGATGAATCAGGACCATCAATTGTGCATAGGAAGTGCTTCTAATCACACTTCTTGAAAGCACCAAAGGAAGATTGAAGTTCCCAAAAGAAAAAGATAAAAACACCTTTGAGCTTCTTTATACAGCCTACTACCAATCGCCAGTTTTTTGTTAATCACATTTCTTCACCCAAATTGTTCTTTGTAATTTTGATTTGAAGCATCTGAACTCAAAGAAACGCATTCAATTTCTTCATTAAATTATGCAAACCACACCAATTTATTTCTTTTAATTCTTTTTTATTTTGAATAGAAACACTATTTGTCAAAGTAGATAGTTAATTTCTATTGATATTTTTTTCTTCTATGGATACCCAAAATTTAAAATATGCATCACCCATTGTGCTAGCATGATTTAAGGAATTTATTAAGCAACTGTTCAAACATAAAGACAATAATTAAATCTTTCAGTTTATTAGTGATAAAATGCATAACTGATATGCCAAATCATTAGGTCGGTCATAGCTTTTGATCTTCCATGATATTGTTGTTGGAGTGAAAGATTATTAGGAACTGATGTTGCAAGAGTGTCAAGAATCCAGTGATTGATGTGGGAGCTCGGAGGAAATTTTGGTAAGAATTGCACGTGGCGGTGATGGTATTGGCAAAAGAGGAGAACTGATGTTAAAGAATGAAGCTAAGAACATTGTCGTAATGTTGTTGCCAAACATGGTGAGGATGCTGTTTGTGTTCATTATAGAAAGGATATCGTAAAGTAGTAAAAAAAAAACAGAATAAGATTCATCTTATACGTTAAATCTTTAACATTTTTAGTTTGAAAACGTCTAAAACACACTTATTGAACCCAAAACCTAACTTAGTTAGCATACCGAAAAATTACAAATCAATTGAGAATATATGCAAGTTTTATCGACGAAATTCTAGTGTTGTAATACAATTGTGATACATGTTATTCGAAAGGCAAAATAGCATGTCAAAACCTCATGTTCTATAACGTTTGTGTAGTATAAGAAAATAATGTGACATATACTTTAATTGTCTCGACTCAGCTAATCGAGACAAAGTAACGTTGATGTTAAATGAGTACGGTTCGGTATAGTATGCGCATTAATACGGATATTATTAAGTTGCTGGTTTAATAGATTCTAGTTTTATTATTCGATTTCGGTTCACCTAAACCGAATTTGAAACCCAGGAACACACATAAATTAAACAATAACTAGTTTCTGACCCGCCCTTTCTAGGGCGGGCATATTTTTTGTTTTACTTTATTTTAAAAAAATTTAATTTTTCGTATTTAAATTTTTTTGTAACGATATTTTTTATTTTTTTAATCATATTTGTGTTAATTTTTTTAATTATTACTAATAAATACATAAATATAATTAAATTTGAAATTTGTTGCGATATTTTGTATTTGATAATCATTTTGTATGTTTCATAAAATAACCCGTAGATAATCTTAATAGTAAAAACATCAAATTGTTGTCATATATAATAACTTTAGTTAACCTTCACCTTTCCATTAAGGCATTAACA
The DNA here is from genome assembly GCF_020379485.1 of Brassica napus. Taxonomy (NCBI): domain Eukaryota; kingdom Viridiplantae; phylum Streptophyta; class Magnoliopsida; order Brassicales; family Brassicaceae; genus Brassica; species Brassica napus. The sequence continues at coordinate 4,772,072 of NC_063436.1, read as the reverse complement.
TTAAACTGTCGCCATATTTAAACAACTTCTTAATGTATATATATATTTTATCTTTATTTCAAATCATAACTGTTGCTATATATGATAACTTACAGAGAAGTGGATTCCACCTTTTGTGGAAATAAGGTCGATGATAGTATTAAAAAGCAGTAAGAAATGTAATGAAATATATATTGATTGAAGTACTCTAGCGGGTATATTCAAACAATGCAGTTATCAATAGGTCTATGATAGTGTTATATCTTTTATATGCAGTCATAAAATAATTAGTTGGACTACACCTATATCAATAGGTCATGTTCCTGTTTTAATAGAATAGATTCTTTTTGAAGCATTCTCCTCGCGCCGGTGACGGAACCCTAAGAAGCAGTGCGAAGCAGCGACCAAATCAAGAAGGAAGCGGATGTCCAACGGTACAGAACAGGTGAATCCATCGCCAGATAACTCGGCGCATCAATCGGAATCGAAGTCGAGGAAGCGTTCGGCGCCGTTAGACAACTGGTTGCCTGATGGTTGGAGAGTTGAAGATAAGGTTCGAACCTCCGGTGCTAAAGCTGGTTCGGTTGATAAGGTAAATTCTCTTTACTCCTGCCTTGTAGCTTGAACTGTTCACATTGAAGATTCTCTGTTTTTAGAGTAAAAAAATTGCATCTTTCGTAGTGTGAAGTGTGTTCTTGTAGTAGAGAGAGTACACAATGCTTAGAAGGAAGACCATTGATTCGTGTGTTTATGGGCTAAATCTGATTAGCATTAGATTAATCTTTTGTTTGCAGTACTATTACGAACCGGTCACAGGGCGTAGGTTTCGGTCCAGGACCGAAGTGCTGTACTACTTGGAACATGGAACCTCTAAGAAAGGAAGCAAGAAAGCAGATTTCAATCCTGACGTGAGTTAACATGCTTTAAAGTTTGAACCTTTCACCGCCGTTACTCGTGGTTAATATAGGATCTTGTATTTGCAGCATTTGGAAGGCCAGGGAAGAAATAAATCTAGCAGAAAAGCTAAAGAGCAGCCGCCACGGCCATTGAACTTTGATTTTGAGAATGCACCGGAGAAGTTAAGCTGGTCTATGGCGAACTCAGGGGATGAAGCTTGGTCACCTTTTCTTGGGGAAGACAAGGTTCAAGATTCAGTGAGAAGAGATTGGTGCGCTGCCTTTACTGTTGTAACGACCAAAAACCCAAGTAAACTTTCGTTGTAGAGAGGATAATGTCTCGGTGGTGATTTTTAGATTGTTTCATGATTTGTAGCTTTGACGGAGATGGTAGAGCTATTTAACTGGCGATGCTTGCTTAGTAGTATTCACATGATTTAAGTTAGCTGTACTGTAACGTAAACTGAGATGGTAATAGTTATTTAACTGGGCGATGTTTGCTTTGTATTCACATGATTCAAGTTGATTGTGTTGTAGTTTTCCTAGGATTTTTGGAGGATAAGGTATTGGAGAGCTAGAGAACGATGAGGTAAAGCAAAAAAGCAAAGATGAAGGAAGCAAACTATTGTTGGATAACAAACGAAAAAGATGACTGTTGATATTTAACACTTGCAGTTATTATGGTTAACGAGAATGGTTCTGCTTGCTTTTTTGTGTTCTTACTTCAAATGCGTTTTGGTCACAGAAGAGATGACGTACTCCCCAAGGTCTAATTCTTTTGGAACATAAAGAAAAAATGTTGCCAGCGTCAGGGTTCTACTTTTACTCGTTGTCTAACAATCAATGCCCAAGAATTTAACTGCCAAAGGAAGCAACATAACAAGTAGATAACACATGCAACATAACAAGTAGATAACACATGCAACATAACAAGTAGATAACACAGTAATTTATGCAGTAAAACATGACTGTGAGACATCAAGCGTCTGTAGTCCAACGGTTAGGATAATTGCCTTCCAAGCAATAGACCCGGGTTCGACTCCCGGCAGACGCATGCTTTTTGAAACTTCAACAACAACTATGATATGATTTTTGTATATCATCTTAACACTCTCGCGTTTGATCATCAAGATGTGCATTAACGTTACCGCTCGTTAAGAGAATGTCATTTACATCCAATCACATATTTTATACATCATCAATTTTGATGTTCTAAATAGAAAAGTCTCTTGATGCCAAAAAAAAAAAAAAAAAAATAGAAAAGTCTCTTAATTTGGGGACGCTTCTCAATTGTGTATTTATTAGAAAAGTGCTAGAAACGTTTTCTCTTTGTAACCTATTTCTTCAGACTCATGTTATCTCTTGCTCAAAATGTTAGTGGATTTACTAAATCTAGCCCTCATATGATCATGTTGAATAGATGTAAGGATCATTGGCCCTAGATGTAAATGTAAAAAAAAAAAATCTATTTATAATTTTCTTAGATATACTTTTGATAAAATTGAAATATATATTTACTTCTATTTAGAACATCAAAATTAAAAATTATCTTTTTCATTACATATTTTTTTTTTCAAACTAATCAAGCCAAATAAATGTAAAGAGACTTTTCCACTAACGACTACTCACCACTTCTCTTGGGTACTATACTTGATCCTATTCCCATTCAGATATTTCAGAATCGCTTGTCTTTTTAGTCTTGGCCTTACCTGAAAGATAATAGCAACCCATAAACGTTTGGAAGATATTCATCATACATTTTCCTCATCTCTTTGTTCTCATTTCCTGCAAAATACGAGAAACATGAAACTCTTTCTTCTCATTTCTTTCAGTGCTCTCATGTCACTTGAAGCATTCGGGAATAGCCATGAAAGTGATAAGCAAGCATTATTCAAGTTCAAGTCTCAAGTTTCTGAAGAGAAACAAGTTCTGCTGTCTTCATGGAACAACTCCTTCCCTCTCTGCAAATGGACGGGGGTTACATGCGGCCGCAAACGCAAGAAAGTTACTGGTTTAGACCTCGGAGGATTCCAATTGGGTGGAGTGATATCGCCATTTATTGGTAATCTTTCGTTTCTCATATCACTTGATTTCTCTGATAACTCTTTTCGTGGAACCATCCCTCAAGAGCTGGGAAACTTGTTTAGACTGCAGTACTTGAATATGAGCTTAAATATTCTGGGAGGAGAGATTCCAGCCAGTCTGTTCAACTGTTCAAGATTGTTGGACCTTTCTTTATATTCAAATCATCTTGGACAAGCTCTTCCTTCAGAACTAGGATCATTGAGGAAGCTTATTAATTTAGACCTTGGTACAAACAACCTGAAAGGAAACCTCCCTGTATCTCTAGGAAACCTGACATCCATCAGAGAAATTTACTTTGATGAAAACAATCTGGAAGGAGAAGTTCCAGTTGTTATAGGTAGATTGACTCAACTGTTGATTTTTGTATTACATTCAAACCATTTCTCTGGTATGTTTCCTCCTGCAATTTACAACTTGTCCTCACTTACGTTTTTGGACATGTTTGATAATGGTTTCTCTGGCAACCTGAGACCTGATTTCGGTAATTTGCTACCAAACCTTCGAGAGTGGTCTATAGGAAATAATTCTTTCACAGGAACCATTCCATCAACACTTGCAAATATTTCAACTCTTCAATTTTTGGGCATGGAGTATAACAGTCTGACAGGAAGTATCCCTCTGAGCTTTGCAAAAATACGATATTTGCAAACACTAGCCCTTAATGACAATTCTTTGGGAAGTTTTTCAGCTGGAGATCTTGAATTTCTTGTTGCTTTGACCAACTGTACCCAACTGCAAAGCTTAGATGTGTCATTCAATAGGCTTGGGGGTGACTTGCCTGCCTCCATTGTCAATCTATCGATGAGCCTCAATAAGTTGGCTCTTGTAGAGAATTCGATATCTGGAAGCATTCCTCATGACATTGGGAATCTCATACACCTACAAGTATTAGTGTTGTCCGAAAATCTATTGAAAGGACCAATCCCAGTCTCTTTTGGGAAACTTTCAGGTTTGGTGGTATTAAGTGTCCATACAAATAGAATGTCAGGAGACATACCACATTCTTTAGGCAACATCACTCGGTTAGAAAAACTCTATTTATACAACAATAGTTTTGAAGGAAACATTCCTCCAAATCTTGGTAAATGCAGCTATTTGCTATATTTACATATCGAGAATAATAAGTTGACTGGTATTATACCTCAGGAGATTATGCAAATTCCGACCCTTGTTTCCCTACGCATGTCAAATAATTCATTGACGGGCTCTCTGCCAGAAGATGTTGGACGACTTGGACATCTTGGTAAGCTATATTTTGCGCATAATAAGCTATCAGGGAAACTCCCAGAGACTTTGGGAAAGTGTCTCTCACTGGAAAAACTTTGTCTGCAAGGAAATTCTTTTGATGGAATCATTCCAGATATAAGTGGGTTGGTGGGTATTAAGGAGGTTGATTTCTCAAGCAACAATCTCTCTGGAAGAATCCCTGAATATCTCACAAACTTTAGCTTGTTGGAGTATCTCAATCTATCATTTAACAACTTCAAAGGAAATGTGCCAACAGATGGAAAGTTCCAAAACGCTACCATAGTCTCGGTATTTGGAAACCAAAACCTTTGTGGAGGCATCTTGGAATTGCGACTACAGCCATGTTTTATGCAACCAGCAGAAAATTCACGAAAGAAACTTGTGATTGGGGTAAGCATAGGCATATCTTTGCTTTTTCTTTGCTTCATAGCTTCAGTTTCTCTTTGTTGGTTAAAAAGCAGAAAGAAGAAAAAGATCAACGAAGAAACTCCTTCCACCTTGGGGTTTTTTCATGAAATGATAAGTTATGGAGATCTTCGAAATGCGACAGATGGCTTCTCTTCGATTAATTTGATCGGGTCAGGCAGCTTTGGTACCGTTTTTAAAGCCCTTCTGCCTGCTGAGAACAAGGTTGTTGCAGTTAAAGTTCTAAACATGCAGAGACGTGGAGCAATGAAGAGCTATATGGCAGAATGTGAATCCTTGAAAGATATTAGACATCGTAATCTTGTGAAACTGTTGACAGCTTGTTCAAGTATTGATTTCCAAGGAAATGAATTCAGAGCTTTAATCTATGAGTACATGCCAAATGGAAGCTTGGATATGTGGCTGCACCCAAATGAAATGGAAAAGATTTCTAGGCCCTCAAGAACATTGACACTTCTGGAAAGGATTAACATAGCGATAGACGTGGCTTCTGTTTTGGAGTATCTTCACGTTAGTTGCCATGATGCTATTGCGCATTGTGATCTGAAACCAAGCAATGTTCTATTAGATGATGATCTAACCGCCCATGTAAGTGACTTTGGTCTTGCTCGAATCCTTCTCAAATTTGACCAGGAAACCTTCATTAACCAACTTAGCTCGGCTGGAGTCAGAGGAAGCATCGGCTATGCGGCACCAGGTAAACCTATCACACATATAATGCTTGAATGAAGAAAGCTAATACTCTTTCCGTTCTCAAATCTAAGATTTTCTATATATTTTTCTTATTCAATAAAGATAAATTTTCTATATTTTAAGGTACGTTGATAGTTATTGGAAAGTGTATAGTAAAAATAAATAATCATTTTAACTGTAAATGTTTATTTTATTCTTAATATGCATAAATATTTTGAAAATTCTTCATTTGGGAACTGAGAGGGTGTATTTCTTGCTCCAAACTTGTTTGATATGACTTATGGTGCAGAATATGCAATGGGAGGAGAAATATCAGTACATGGTGATGCATATAGCTTTGGGATTCTCATTTTTGAAATGTTTAGTGGAAAACGACCAACCGATGAGATGTTTGGCGGTGACTTTACCCTCCGTAGCTGCATCAAGTCTGCATTGCCAGAGAAAGTATTGGATGTGGCAGACGAATTGGTTCTTCACAACGGCCTTAGAATTGGCTTCCCTGTAGCTGAGTGCTTGACGAAGGTTTTAAAAGTGGGACTTGGGTGTTCTGAAGAGTCTCCAGCAAACCGCTTGGGAATGAGTGAGGTTGTAAAAGAATTAATCTCAATCAAGGAGAGGTTCTTCAAAGACAAAAGAGGAGCTAGAAGTTGAAGTGTGCCTTGTATGCTTGCTCCTCTACAAACTTGAAGACTTGTAGATGTATAATTTGTCTTCATGATATGCTTTGAATGTTTTCTTTTTGTTTTTGAAGGAAATGCTTTGCATGTTTTCAACAGAATGCTATGTTATTAGCAGACAAAAGATGACGTTATGTTAGCAATTTGATATTTGTAATTTGGAAAACGTTGCTTTTGAAATTTGATAGCTAATACTACATGTTTACTAGTTTCTTCAAGTCTCTCATAGCTTTAGCGTTGCCACCACTCACTCAAGCGTTCATCACTTCGTTGGGAGAAGAGGTTCTTCTTCGTCCTTTTTAGCTGTCTAATTGTTTTCACTTGCGTAACCCACAAGTTACTTACGTTTGTTGAGAGAATATGTAAGTGGGAGCAAGACATCAATGCTGCCACGTATTCACTGTTATTGGTTTTATTAGTAACTGAAATTAATCCGCCAGAGCATATGTTCTGGGCGATTGAGCAAGAGAGTATGCCACATGTCCGTGGTGTGATGGTTGAACCTCTGAGACACATGGTTCAAGTGCTCCAAGCAGAATTACAACAAGCTTTCCATAGAAGTCACTTTCTGTGTTGTTTTAGATAATGAAAATCTTTGAGAATAAGAGTGCAAGAGGCTTAAGCGTTGCATGCTTTCATAGGACTTCAAGTAAACTTTTGGTTGGAACTGTAGATTATTTTTCCTATAAGTTTTTCAACGAAGAGAAGGACTGGAATTTGGAGTTAATGTAACTGCCATGAATTAGTGTATTTGTTGGTCAAAATAATAATTGTTTTAAATGAGGGAACAGAGATCCAAAAATAAGTGACATGAACCGTTTATAAAACTATATATTTGGTTGAATATAAAATTTAACAATTTCACTTTAGATACGTGGATTTGAATTTAGATTTAATAAGTTAACTAGGTGTTTTGCCCGCGATGTGGGCTTAAACATTTTCATAAATTTTTGAAAAGTTCTTTGTATACTATACTAGTTATATTGTGTTTTCCAAAAAGAATTCTTGCGATCAATTTAGTATCATCTATGCATTGTCTACTCTCGAATATATAAATATATATATTTCTGAACAATTAAATATTAAAATATTTTAGTGGTATAATTTAAACTTGGGTCTCTAGTCAAAAAACAAAACGTGTTTCCAATTTATGTAAAGAATATTAGTTTTTTGAATGAGCAAAGATTTAAGGATGGTTATTGTTTTAAGAAGTGGTATAATTTAAACTTGGGTCTCTAGTCAAAAAACAAAACTTGTTTGCAATTTATGTAAATAATATTATTTTTTGTGAATGAGCAAAGCTTTAAGGATGGTTATTGGCAAATAAATGTTTGAGAACTTTAATTTTTTTTTTTTGAGATTCTACAGCTATAATAGTTTAAGGGTTTTTGAAATATTACTAATTAATTGTTATTGATTCGAAGATTTTCAAATTTCATCAAAATTCTTTATTTATTTGTGATAATAGTTTTTCATTCTATTTTAACAAAATTTAACGTTATTAAAATATAATTTACCTTTATTATTCATAAGATACAACTTTCAAAATAGTTTGGCAATTAAAATAATGGATGTAAGATTTAAAATCCGCTATGTAATTTGTTATTTGAATATCACAACAGCAAATTACATATCGGTAGAGTTTAGGTTTTTTTAACTTTAAGTTTTGAGATTATTTTTTAATGTTTAGGGTTGGTAGAGTTTTAGCGTTAGATGGGATTTATGGTTAGGTTTAGGTAGGGTTTTAGGGTTAGGTTTAGGCAGAGTTTAAGGTTAGCAGGGTTTAAGGGTTAGGTAGGGTTTAGGGTTAGAAAGGGTTTAGGGTTAGGTAGAGTTTTTAGGGTTAGGCAGGGTTTAGGGTTAGGAAGGATTTAGGGTTAGAAAAGGTTTAGGGTTAAAAAGGGTTTAGGATAGATAGGGTTTAGGGTTAGGTAGGGTTAGGTAGGGTTTAGGGTTAGTAGAGTTTAGGGATAGTAGGGTTCAGGGTTAGGTAGGGTTTAGGGCAAGAAAGGGTTTAGAGTTAAAAAGGTTTTAGGGTTAGATAGGGTTTAGGTTAGGTAGGGTTTAGAGTTAGTAGGGTTTAGGGTTAGGTAGGGTTTAGAATTAGGTAGGGTTTAGGGTTAGCATGGTTTAGGGTTAGAAAGGGTTTAGGGTTAGTATGATTTAAGGCTAGAAAGGGTTAGGTAGGGTTAGGTCAGGTTTAGGGTTAGAAGGGATTTAGGGTCAGGTAAGGTTTAGGGTTAGAAAGGGTTTAGGGTTAGAAGGGGTTTAGGGTTAGGTAGGGTTTAGGGTTAGAAAGGATTTAGGGTAGGTAGGGTTTAGGGTTAGGTAGGGTGTAAAATCCTTGGTTTATTTAATCATCAGGGACTCCCAAGCACGGGTTAGGTAGGGTTTAGGGTTAGGTAGGGTTTAGGGTTAGAAAGGGTTTAGGAAAATAATAGGGTTTAAGGTTAGTAGGGTTTAAGGTTAGTAGAGTTTCGGGTTAAGTAGGGTTTAGGGCTAGAAAGGGTTTAGGGTTAGAAATGGTTTAGGTTAGGTATGGTTAGTAGGGTTTAGGGTTATGTAGGGTTAGCGTTAGGTAGGTTTCAGGGTTAGGGTTAGGTAGGGTTTAGGGTTAGGTAGGGTTTAGGGTTAAAAAGGGTTTAGGGTAGGTAGGGTTGAGGGTTAGGTAGGGTTTAGGGTTAGGTAGGGTTTAGGGTTAGGTAGGGTTTAGGGCTAGAAAGGGTTTAGGGTTAGAAAGGTTTTAGGGTTAGGTAGGGTTTAGGTTAGGTAGGATTTAGGGTTAGTAGGATTTAGGGTTTAGGGTTAGCATGGTTTAGGGTTAGAAAGGGTTTAGGGTTAGAAGGATTTACGGCTAAAAAGGGTTAGGTAGGGTTTAGGGTTAGGCATGGTTTAGGGTTAGGTCAGGTTTAAGGTTAGAAGGGGTTTAGGGTTAGGTAGGGTTTAGCGTTAGATGGGGTTTAGGGTTAGGTAGGGTTTAGGGCTAGAAAGGGTTTAGGGTTAGGTAGGGTTTAGGGTTAGGTAGGGTTTAGGGTTAGTAGGGTTTAGGGTTAGGTAGGGTTTAGGGCTAGAAAGGGTTTAGGTTAGGTAGGGTTAGTAGGGTTTAGGGTTATGTAGGGTTAGGGTTAGGTAGGGTTAAGGGTTAGTAGGGTTTAGGGTTAGTAGGATTTAGGGTTAGGTTTTAGGTAGGGTTTTAGGGTTAGGAAGGGTTTAGGGTTAGGTAGGGTTTAGGGTTAAACAGGGTTTAGGGTTAGGTAGTATGAAGGGTTTAGGGATTAGGGTTAGGTTTATGTAGGGTTTAGGGTTAGATAGGGTTAAGGTCTAGGTTTAGGTAGGGTTTAGGGTTAGGTAGGATTTAGGGTTTAGGTAGTAGAAAAGGTTTAGCGTTTGGTTTAGGTTGGGTTTAAGGTTTCGTTTGGAATAATGCTTAGGATTATAAAGTTTAAGGTTTTTTTTTTTTTTTGCATTTAGTGCTGAATTTTTCGGATAAAATTAATATTATTGATTCATAATTTCTCTTAAAATGTTAAAAGTTTTAACGTAATTTTTAATGGTCTTTAAACAGAGTATGTATTTTTTTATTAAGTTTTTTGTGACAATAAGTTGAATATATATTAAATCACAAATCATTAATATTCTCAGTCTTATACATTTTGTTCTTCAAGTTATTGTTATTTTTATTTCCTTTTATACATTTCACTAAATATTTATGTATGCATCCATAATACTTTTTAAAAAGGATTTTTCATTAACTAATGTATTTGTTGTAGTTTTATATATATTATAGTTTTCGTGCACTTGATTAAATTTTTTTGGCGTTGGTGATATTTGAAGTGGTTGAGAATCTGAATGGATATTTACTTTCATAAAGTTTTTGGTGTATGTTTAAAAATAAAAATTTGTAAATACTTTTAAATCATATGAATATAATATTCAACACACTGCTGTTGACTGTTTATATACTTAAAATTTTGAGGTACATATGGTAAATATTGCTTTGATGATAATATAACGTTCATATCGTAATGCGTGTTTTTTTTTGTTTTATCTACTATGTATTAAGAAATAATTAACACATTCAATAATATTAAAGAGTAAAAAATCCCTATCAATTGTATTTTATACTATAAGCCTAAAGTTAAACTCAAGTCTAGCCAAAGAAATAAAACCCAGAGACACGTGTCAGTCTGTCAGAGAGTGACTTTCCACGTGGATAGTTTAGGAGAGAGGCAAACATATTTTTATATATATATAAATAAAAAATTATTTGACTTTTTCAGATAACAATACAATATATACATAAGTTATCTCTTTTTTAAATTATATTTTCAGATTTTGGATAATTCTTATTATTCTTAATATTAATCAATTATCTAATCAAAATCAATTAAAATTTCATTCTTATTTTTTAATTTATTTAAATATTTTATTCATTAAGGGTTAAACGACATTAGCCATACTAACTTTTAACGTGAGAACTCCATTGCAAAAATTTACTTCGCAAATAATAGTTTTAAATTATATAATTAAAAAAATTGTTTGATTGATATTTAATTATATAATTTATGTTTTTAATGTTTTACTAAAATATTTTTTCAGATAACAATACAATATATATATAGAAATTATCTATTTAAATTATATTTTTAGATTTTGGATAATTCAATATTCTATTTTTAACTAGGTATTCTGTCCGCACATGCGAGCATAGTGTTTTTATAGATATTTATTAGTTTATAATTATTAAATAAAAAAACCAACATAATAAATTATTAATTATGTTTTAAAAAAATAAATCAAACATTAAAATTTATACTTTATAATAAAAGAATACTATTTTCAGATAAAAACACAATGTATTTAAGAATATCTTATGTTTTATAGAAATTTGTTTTTTAATTATTTATATTTTAGATAATTCTGATTATTATTAATTTTAATCATTTATTTAATCAGATAGATTTAAAATTTTTTTTTATTTTTGACTAATTTATATAATTGATTCATTAAAGGTTTAAACGATATTAACCGCTCAAAAATTAACGTGAGGGCTCAATTCCAAAAAATAATGTTATTTCAGATAAAACACAATATATTTAAGAATTATCTTATGTTTTATATAAATTTGTTTTTAATTATTTATATTTTAGATAATTCTGATTATTATTAATTTTAATCATTTGTTTAATGAGATAGATTTAAATTCATTTTTATTTTTTGACTAATTTATATAATTGATTCACTAAGGGTATAAACAGATAAAAACACAATATATTTAAGAATTATTTTATGTTTTACAGAAATTCGTTTTTAATTATTTATATTTTAGATAATTCTAATTATTATTAATTTTAATCATTTATTTAATCATATAGATTTAAAATTCGTTTTTATTTTTGACTAATTTATATAATTGATTCATTAAGGATATAAACGATATTAACCGCTCTAACTTTTAACGTGAGAGCTCGATTCTAAAAATTGACTACGCAAATAATAGTATAGATTATATAACTAATAATTTTATTTAATTGATATTTAGTTATTGATTTATGTTTTTAATTTTTTTACTTAAAGACTTTTTCAGATAACAATACAATATATACAGAAGGTATCTCTTTTTTAAATAAATTTTCAGATTTTAGATAATTATTACTATTCTTAATAATAATCAATTATCTAATCAAAATCAATTAAAATTTCGTTTTTATTTTTTAATTTATTTATACATTTTATTCATTAAAGGTATAAACGATATTAACCACTCTAACTTTCAACGTGAGTGCTTCATTGTAAAAATTTACTTCGCAAATAATAGTATATTAGATTTTATGTTAATTAGTTTGTTTTAAATCTTATTCATAAAATATTTTGATATTTGATTAAATATAAATATATATCCAATTTTAGTATATTGTGGGTTTTAATTTAGTCAATGCCACATTATGACTAAAATCTCTAACGTACTCGAATCGCAGTCAAAGGAATCAAATTTCCTTTATTCCTAGTAAAATTGGGTATGTTAGTGTCTCCATAAATGACATAACGTGTTTCATCTTTTTGAAGTTATAAAAGGAGCATTGTGTTGATTTGTTCATACACAGCAGAGAAAAAATAATACAATTAATTCCTCACGTTACCTTTTTTATTTTAATTTTTTTAAGTCTGAGAGTATATACAAAACTTGTTTTGAAAGACTTCTGATAGAGTAGTACAATTCAGAAGATTTTTGTAGTTGTATCATGAAATTCATTACGTTATCAAACCGTCGTACTACGAGACAATATCTTAATTATTGTATCATCATTTTCTTACTTTTTGGTAAAATTAAATCCGCTCAATGAAATCTGGATTGTGTCCCAGCAGCATTCAACAACGGTGATGCTTTCAGTATTAGTTAAATTGTTAATGATTTTTTTACCTTTTTCTAACAGTCCAAAACATATGATCAACACCTCAAAAAGATAAGTTTTTTCTTGATAATTTCATCAAAAGTGTTCTCTAATTCTTTGACTGAGGAAACAAGTACCTAGGGTTCCACCACATTGAGATCGCCACTAGGGGAGGTCATCCAGAATTGGCGATCTTAAGGTGGTGGAATCATAGATACTTGTTTCCTCTGTCAAAGAATTGGAGAACATCAACCCTTCAATGAAATCATCCGGAAGAAACATATTTTTTTGGGATGATGATCATGTGTGTTGGGAGGGTAGAAAAAGGTAAAAAACGTTATCAACAATTTAACTAATATTGAAGGCGTTGTTGAGCGATGTTGGAACACTATCCAAATTTCATTGAGGGGGTTTAACCTCTCGATGAAGAAAGTTTACTTGAAGTCATATGAAAGCATGCAACCTGAACTTCATTGCCATCCCATGAGCTCAACACCGCATGGAATAAGTGTTTTCACTTCTTCTTGGTGGCCCGCTCTTTAGAGGAGACGTCACGGTCCTCGAATGTCCACTTTGTCATGCTCTGGTTTGGGAAAAAGAAAAGAAAGGGAATAGAGGTCTAAAGAGGATACCACTATTCGCTATATGCTGTCAAGAAGCATCCTTTATCACTTGTATTATATACTTATAACGTCTATGTTGTTTTAGGTAATGAAAATCTTGGAGAATAAGAGTGTAAGAGGCTTAAGCGTTGTAGCATTCGAGCTCGAAGTGGTTGGTTACACGATCTCCCTCGCGTATTGTCTTGACAAGAAGCTTCCCTTCTCAGCCTTTGGTGAACTTGTGTTTCTTTTGATCCAAGCTTTGATCTTGGTGGCTTGTGGTTACTATTTCACTCGACGACCTCTCCCTGTATCAACTTGGGTCAGAGGCTCAGAGCAGTTCTGTACTTTGCTTTAGCACCAACTCTGTTCACTGGTCGGATTGATCCTTTGGTGTTCGAAGTTCTTTATGCTTCCAAGTATTTGATATTGCTGTCTTCGAAAGTTCCTCAGATTTGGAAGAATTTGAGAAACAAGAGCACTGGGCAGCTTATTTTCTTGACTTGGGTGGAGCGGAGCCATGGTGAGAGTTTTCCCCAGCGTTCAGGAGAATGCTCCGTTTAGTATGGTTATTATGGGCACTGTTCTTGCTGTCTCCATGCATGGAATCATCATGGTTCAGATTCTTTTGTACATGTCAAAAGGAGAGGAAAAGCAAGTGAATGATAAAAAGATATCATGAGAATCATGTAATTAAAAGATGTTTACATTCATTTTTTAATATTATGGATTAAATAAAAACTCAACTTGTTTCATTACATTCACTGTTTCTCTTAATAAAAGCTTTAGATTACACTTATTACTTTTCTCCTCAGAGAGTGAGTGGTGATAATGAGAAATGTGTTACAATCAGCAGCTGAGAAAATGCGAGTGAAATGTATTTTTGTTTAAGCTATGGTTTCAATGGCAACCTTCTGCCTAGCTCTAATCTCCTCGGCTTTGTCGTCAACGGCATCCCACAGTTCAGGGAGAGCTTCACGAATGTTGTGAATATGCTCCAATGCAATATCTACTCCTTCAGCTTTGTGTGAGGTCCCAACCTAATTATACAGTAACAAGAGGTCAGCGTTGAGATTGATAAGAGTTCTGTTTTAAGTCTCTGCTTCTTTTACTTACCAATACGGTGTGGAGACCCACACGTTTCCCGGTTTGAATGTTACGGATGCTGTCATCAAAGAACAACTGAAAACACCAACAAAGAGTTTTGTATCTTATTAAGGTTTAGTGATTAGGTAATAAAAGAACAAGAAGGGGTGTAGATTTGATAGTGTTCTTACTGTCTTGTGAGGATTGATGTTGGTCATCTTGAAAACCTGTTCGAATGCTCCTTCAGATGGTTTGCATATAACCGGAGTCTTTGGGAGTTCAACGCTTGGGTCAGGATTTGCCATGTAACTGCTTATGTCGAAGATCTCTCTGGTCTCAGTAGCAACAGCAGACTCAGTTTTGGTGGTGGGGTTCAGAGTCTCGAAAGATATGATTCTTTCAAAGCAGTCCTCTAGGCCTAGCCTAGCGATAATCTTGGCTGCATGAGCCTTGTCTGCATTCGTGAAAACCTGTGTGCAAAAATGAAGATTGAGAGGGTATATAGGTGAATTGAAACTAAAATGTAAGAGGTTAGTAAAAAAACACATACAACTTTGCGAATAGGCAAGCTGAGGATAATGTTCCTCAAAACAGGGTCAGGCTTGAGTGTTGCGTATGGCAATCTCCCATGAACAAAACTGTGAAACAAAAGAAGGAGTCTTAAGTAACAAACACCTTAATAAAGAAGTGATAAGCAAATATATAAAAGAAGGTTGGGTACCGATGGAAATCGTCATAGTCAAAGTCATAACCCACAGCCTGAAAGAATCAAAAAGGGCATGTTAGATAGATAAATAGATAAGTTATTGTAAAACAGAAGATACCTTGAGACCAGCCATAGTTGTTCCATAGATTTTGTAAAGAGAAAGGCAGAGTTCTTGGACTTTATCTTCTTCAATACCAAGTTTCTGAGTCATATACTCTTCACAACAACAATGACGAAGACATGTTAAGTTATAACATTGAACAAACCAATCTTTCAAGACAAGAATAAGAACAAGAAAGAAATGAACATTATACCTTGAATGTTGTTTTTGACTAGCGTAGCAAGACCAGAACTGAAAGGGTAAAGAGTATCATCTATGTCTGTATAATCAGAAAAAGGTTGAAACTTTAAACCACAATTTCTCAATCACAAATCAAATGTTTAACATTCAAAATAAAAGTAATCATATTTTTATCTTCTTACCGAATAAAAGACAATCATACTTAGGTTCGGAAGTTTTCTGAAAGTTTTCCTCGTACGCCATTTTTAAATTGCAAATTGACAAACACCTGAAAACAAATTATTAACAAACCTTTAATCTCAAGTGGCTCAAAAAAAAAAAAAACTTTAATCCCAATCTCATATTCCACGAAACTTGGAACAATGACACCAGATCGCCACAACATACATCTAAGTTACTACCTTTAAGCCATCACCAACAACAGATACATCTCTAGAGATCAACTGAAAACATACACATCCTCACGAATCGAAAGAATCAAAACAGTAAATGCTACAAAATGTAACCATCCAGATCGAAACAGTAACTATAACGAAAAGAAATTGAAACCTAACCAATGAAGAAGTGATTTTTTTACCTTTTTTTTGTGATCCAATGAAACTTCGAGAGAGAATAAAAAAGATGGAGAAGATTTGAAGGAGAATATACTTTTTAATAAATAAGTAATTATAAATAGAAGTCGAAATGTTTTGAGAGCCAAACGTTTCAATGGGTGGGGTTTTCATGACACATCCATTGGTTGTCGTTCAATCTGGAGGGACAAAAGCTTTCTTTCACTCACGTCCACATCCCAGGATTTCTCCACGTGTCATTTTCCTTTTTTCATTTACTTTTCTTAGCGAGTAGTCGGACGGCACGCGTAGGTTTTAAGAGCCGACATCAAACACTTTTTCCAAAGTATAACGTGCGCCTTAATTTTATTCCTCCTTGAAACTCGGTTCCGGTTTACATTGATGTGCCACTCCGGTCTATACGTACCGGATACTATTATCACCAATGCTGCTTTACATTGATTCTGAAAAATGCACTCCATGTTAGGTTAATGTTTGAATCAATATTCTTAAATCCGGAGCGATCCGATGGTTAGACTTCAACTATAAACCGGTTACGTAGTCGGATTGAACCTTAAATAATTAAACCAGATAAAAACTATTAAATATATCAAAAATCCACGGCCGAATGAACAAAACCAATCTAGTTGATATTTCATATAATTTGTACTTGATATTTAGAAATATATGTTTTATATTTACTATAATTACTTTTAATTTATATACTTAAATATATATATATATATATAATTGTAAACCAGGTATAATCGTTCAAATTATATTGAACTGTGACTTAAATAATTATTTGGTTCAACTAATGGTTCAGTTTTAAAACATTGGTTTGAATGTTTTCAGGTTTTGTTAATGAATTTGCATTTAATACAATAATTCTTTATGTTTTGTGTTAAAAACAAGTGTTTTGGTTTAAATCAATTTAACTAAACCCAATCCAATTTGAGTAAACTCAAACTGAAGATGAACTGATTCACTAGATTACGAAAAAAAAAATTAAATTAAATTGTGTTAAAAAAAATGTTCTGGAGCCCGAAATTCGAACCAAACATGTAAAACCAACCATATCTTATACAATAAAGGAGGGTTGTCTCTCTCCTTAGAGTGCCACATCAACGTGTAGAGGGGGGCAAAACAGGACACCTGGCAGCTCCTGAATCCGTAACTCATTTTTTTCGTTATTGAAATCTATATGGCCTAATGTTTTGACCACGCTTATGTTCTCTGTCTGGGCTTTCATGCTGTCATTTTATGAAGGCCCAAAATATATAGAGTTTCTAATTTGTTGGTCTATCGACGTACACAGCACAGGCGGCTATGTCGCCTCCGTAGAATTTTCTGTAACAGATTAAGTTTTCATTTATGTGTTCCTTAAATCCTTGCATTTACGTAATTTATTCCAATCGTCCAATTCTCTAGCATTTAATCGAGCTTATCATCTTCCAATGTAACCGGCGGAAGCTCTACCATAAAGTTTGGTGCTTCCAACGATGAACAGCACCACCTCTACGAAGTTGAAAAGAATATTCTCTGCAATTTACCAACTCCAACAATGGTGAATCTACATCCATTGGTATTTGCTTATTTCACCCATTTGAATCAAAGTTATTATCTAATAATTGGTAACATCATAAATGGTTGAGGTATAAATTCATCTTTTTGTTGCAGATTATAGGAATTCTTCAGGTTTAGGGGTGATACTTGATGATTGTAACTTTCATGACTGTTCGTCTTGATAGCTTCGATTCAGATAGAACTTTGTCCCTGGTGAGTTCAAAAACCTTACCTCAGCTAAGATAAAAGTTTTTTTTGTTGCTTACTATTACCTCATTTGACTCTCTACTTTCGAGGTGGAGTCATTACGTGTTGTGTGTGGAGAAGCAGATACTCTTATGGCTCAAAAGGTACCCTCGATGTAAGTATTATTTCGACGTGTACTATGCTATCAATTTGTTTTTCTTCTTAAACATGGTTAGATTAGTTGAGCACAACCAACACTAAAGTGGCATTCGTCTGTCTTTCTCCAGGATTGTAAAGGAAAAGCCTTCGACCCCTCCTGATCCTACCGAGAGTCGATCACTTTCGTTGATGTCTTATTTACGCATTACCGCTCTTCGGTGACCATACCACTAAAAAATAACAACAATAAGCCTACGAAAGCGTCTCCAATTCTCACTACCGGCCTCCCGTCTACAGATATAGGACGGTACCGTACTACTCTCTTAGTTTGTGTTTACGGTCTTCTTTCATGATTTTGATCTTTGGTTACAAACTCTAGCTCGAGCGTCTTAGAGGGCATTAGAAAGAAGGAACATATGAAATTTCCTTGTGTTTACGTTTATTGGTTGTTTAGTTTTCATGAGAGATGCTTGACTCCTCTTTTTTTTTTGGTAAATTTTGAGGAAACTGTGAGACAGATATTTGGTTGTGCTTAAATTATCTTATGGTGTTGTTTATTTGATTTACTTACACAATTGAAATGTGATGCTTGCTTTATCGTGATTAGTTTTTTCTGTGAGGTAGCAAATAGAGAATATATCTTTAATTTTTAAGACAGAGATCATAGCTGAAATCAGGCATGTGATAATTCTCGACAATCATGGCATTAATACAAGTCTAGGTGACCAAAATCACTATTTTTTGGGGTTTTTTTTTGGAAAAATATACTTGCTTATAAGTGAGATGGCTAAACTATCCAATTTAAATGTAAAATTATTTTGACATCTAAATTAACGACTTTAATGAAAATTATAAATAACTTTTGAACTATGCATTTAAGAAAATTATTTAACAAACAAATTCAACAACAATAAATAAAGGGAAATTTGGCTATGTAGCAAAAACAACCATAATCATCAAGTAACCATATAAAACTATAGGCTATATACACTCTGTGTCGTTCGTCCTCCTCTATCTATACTAAAATCACAGTTTCTCCATTTTTTCCATTGTTACATGTCGATATTATTTTGTTTAATTTAGAATTATTAACATAACTTTCTCCCTTTATTTTTTCAGTTTGTTTTTGAACTATATA